>NC_137621.1:9168657-9266157 GCF_963280865.1 Gymnoscopelus braueri
CACGGGGAGAACATGCAAACTCCACACAGAAAGGCCCTTTCGCCAACCCCACCTAGGGTATGGGCACTGATGACGCGGAGGAGAGAACACACCCCTAGCGTCCACAGCATCCCCTGCGACAGCGCTACCGACCCTGCCACCGTGCCCGACCCTTGGAGTCATACTTGACTCAGATCTAAATTTTACACCTCACATCAATAAAATAAACAAAATAGCATTTTTCCCCATCTCATAAACATAGTAAAAGTACAACCCTTCCTGTCACAATCAGATGCAGACGAAATAACCCACACCTTCATCACCTGTCACTACTGTAATGCTCTGCTCACAAACCTCCCAAAACAGGCCACAGACAGAATTTATAATTCTGTTGCAAGATTATTAACCAAAACAAAAAAAACACACCAGTCCTGTCCACTCTTCATTGGCTCCCAGCCCCCCATAGAATAGATTTCAAGAAGGTTCTGCTCATGGTTAATAAAGCACCCAAATGGTCTAGGCCATACATGACAGATTTCTTATTGCCATACACTCTACTAGAGCACTGAGATCCTCCACAGCAGGTATACTTAATACAAGTCAGTCAAATAAGAAAATAGGAGAGGCAGCATTTTCCATGTATGCACCAAAACTATGGAACATACTCCCTGGGGAAGTCAGAGAGGCCGACTCCACCGAAATCTTTAAACAAAAGCTAAAGACTCATCTCTTTAGGTTAGCCTTCTCCTAGCACTTTATATCGTTCCTCACACACTATCAATAAGATATTTCTTGTCTATGGATTTAAGAAAATTGAATGATATTTCTGGTGTCTTTTTTGGGCGGTGAAACCGCCCCTATAAGTGAGGTTTGGAAAAATGTACAAATATCCTGCGCTGTGAAACCGCCCCTATAAGTGAGGTTTGGAAATTTGTACAATTATCCTGCACCGTGATTGGCCAATCACAATCTATTCAGGACTGTGATTGGCCAGTGTCACATGACACATGTGCATAGCCCTATATAAGAAACCATAACTTGAAAAAAACCATAAATTGTTTTTTTTCAAGTTATGGTTTCGTCCATCATAAAGAGTGTTTCAATAAATGTATTTATCCTTTGTACATGATTGGTTGACTCCATTCAGTATTGTGATTAGCTAGCAAGACACCGCCCACTTCACACAGGGTGTGATTTTTTCTTCTTATTCAGTTTTTATCATTTCAAATTCTATGCCCGTTCTTTTACGCCCACGCTTTGTGCCTATGTTATGGTTTTTACCCGGTGTAATTGATATGTATACTTTTTTCATGTCTGACTTCTCTCTTTTTTGGGGAAGTTATCTGAACACTGTTCTGCCTGTGAAGCACTTTGAACTGCAGCCACTATGAAAGGTACACAAATTGCATAAAAGTGTATTGTTATTACCTATAGGCAGTGGTGATTTTAGCTTTGGTGGTACGCTATTTTAATGACGTCACGCCTCTTAATACCTACACAACAAGATTTAGCAGGTCACACAATGGACCATTGATATGCATCTAGGCTCATTCCTACGTTAATTCACGCTGGTGTCACTCTGCAGTCGGCAGCTTTTGTCAACTTTTTTTTTTTTTTTTCGATGCACGTGCGTGTATGTGCTCCAGAAAACCTTAGGGCGTACGCCGTGGAGCCGCGTGCAATGAGCAATGCAACACTGTCCATAGGCCTATCCATCTGTCTGCAGATCTACTGAGTCTTACCTTGGTGTGAACTGTGAACTTGACTTTGTCCCTCTCGCTCAGAGCGTCAGAGATGTCAACCTGGAGGGTTGCATCTGTCTGGAGGTCTACGTTCACTGGCCGCGGCTGGAGAACACAGACACACACACACACACACAAAATCAACCATCTCAATACGAACGCCAATATTGTGTGGTTCCTGTATGCATGTGCATGTCTGTTCATAACACAAGACACACTGACACTCAGAGATAAGACAAACCAATAAACCAATTACACTCCCTTTTTTAAATTACGCTCTCTGTGTCTGTGTGTGTGTGTGTGTGTGTGTGTGTGTGTGTGTGTGTGTGTGTGTGTGTGTGTGTGTGTGTGTGTGTGTGTGTGTGTGTAAACATGCGAGTGACAGCTAGGCATGTGACACACTGCTGAATGGTCGGTCAGCCAGCAGATCTGTGTTGTCTGGTGTTTCCTTCACGTTTGACTAGCAAGTCACACACTTTGTATGTTAATATCATAATCACAATCATCATCATCATCATCATCATCATCATCATCATGATGTCCGGATGAGAATACAGAATGTTTTGCTTTGTCAGCTAACGGTCCAGTATCACAGCTCCTGTCCTGTCCAGCGGCCTTCTTCCGACATGTTTAATGTTTAAACACTCTTAATTATAATTATAATAATAATATAATACATTAATAATAGAATAACTTACTCCTCGGTCCTCCTCGGAGAGGAAGTCAGGGCCGTCATCCAGCCCTTCCTGCTGGATGTAAACACAAACAAACACACACACATTAACACATTAACAGTGGAGCGGCGCGCCGAGCAGAGAGATGGACACACACCTATTGAAGGAACAGAGAGAACAGAGAGAGGGAGAGAGAGATGGATAGATATATAGATAGATAGGTAGATAGAGAAATACAGAGAGAGAGAGAGGTGAAGGGAGCAACACTCACCATCATGGCTGCTGACGGGTGGAGCAGGCACCAGCGGAAGTCACGTGAGGACGTCGTATGACGTCACGCGGGAAGTGACTATCAGTGGTGGAATAAGTGAAGTACTCTGATTTATTATTTTATTTTTTTCCTTCTTTTTTTTTAAACTTAAATAAAAGTAGATTCAAATATACTCAGTTACAAGTAAAAGGTCCTGTAAGTTTTGGCATCAAGTTATACTCATGGTATTGTTTTGTTTTGTACATAGATTGATTTGTGCTTGTATTCAGCTTTTTAGTAATGTAATATTTCATTTCAGACAGTCAACTTTCTGTTCCTTTTCAGTTATTTTGTAATCATCTAGTTGTATCACATGGGCAACATAAGGTCCGGGGACCAGACCCGGCCCTTTGATCATCTCAATCTGGCCTGTGAAGTCCTAAAAATAACTCTAAATTCTAAATGGCAGCATTATGTTAATAGTTTTGAGGGAAATTAGATCAACCCAACTCCAATTAATAGTAATTCATTTTTACCATTTGAGTAAATAAGTGCATTCCATATTCCATCCATACAGTATGTAGGCTACTGAAAGGTTAAATGTTTATAACGTAACAGTGAAACAGTCTGCCTTGAGTCCATATTTATAACATATTAATGCAATATGTTTTATCACGTGACGGAGAAGCGGACTGAGTGGCCCTGTCTTGCCCTATAGGACTGACCGTGGGTAGCTACTGGGACGTAAGTCGGGGCTTGATCAACCTCGGCTGGGTCACCTGGGTGAGGGTGTATGTTGCGAGACCCGAAACATCCTATGACCCCAGGCTACAACACTGATGATACGTCCCAGGTGCATCCATGTGATGTTTTTCGTTATAGTTATTCTATTTATAGTGGCTCATAGGAATTTATAGACTACGTGACAACCAGGAATAGTTTGGTGACCACCGGAGAGTCGGGTGACAGCCGGAATCTAGACGGCATCCGGGAGCAGTTTGGGTTAGCGCCCCAGTCTGTGTCTTCCGTGAGGAAGAAGCCCAACAAACCCACGGTGAGGCCTTTGGGAGGACCATTCAAGTAAGACGCAAGGGAGCCTGCAGTACCACCACGGGTCATGGTGGTCATTGCAGTACCATCACGGGCCAAGACACCATCACACCAGAATGAAATGTTTGGAGCAGGGGAGTCTGGTGCAACGCTCAGGTCCTGGACCTGGTGAGACGAAGGAGGAGCCCGGCCAGGAGTCAACCCACAGAGCCTAGTCCCTCCACGTGCCAGAGCCTCCCCGAGTCCCGGCAGAGTATTTCCGGAGAAGCGGACTGAGTGGCCCTGTCTTGCCCTATAGGACTGACCGTGGGTAGCTACTGGGACGTAAGTCGGGGCTTGATCAACCTCGGCTGGGTCACCTGGGTGAGGGTGTATGTTGCGAGACCCGAAACATCCTATGACCCCAGGCTACAACACTGATGATACGTCCCAGGTGCATCCATGTGATGTTTTTCGTTATCAGTAACCTATAGACCCCTTAACAGACGACGTCACACGGATAAGAACCACTATGCAGCTATGCGTGCAACCAGTATGCGCGCAATGAAACCCATTCTGTCAGGTCTCGCTCGGACGCGCCTCACTAGCCAACACACAAGAGGGGGTTGGTGGGGGTCAGCGGTTGGAGGACGCCAGGGTGTGTGCCTCACCTCTGGGGCCTCTGGGGCCCACTGCTGCTCCCAGATCCTCTCAGTTAGGCTACTGCGTGTGGCCATGAGGAGGCACTGTAAGAGTCCTGGTGGTGGAGAGGCTGTGTAGGCTACCTGGCAACTAAACGCCATACAGGCAAGTGTATTCATATAGATTTCAACAACAAGACAATTCAATGTGCTTCACATAAAACATTAAGCAAAAGAAACACATTATATTATATATATATATATTTATTATTGATTAATTATACATATTTTTTTAGTCTCATGATTTGTGTGCATGGGGATCTCATCTTAAACAAGCTTCAGTGCTTAATGAGTCTTCCAGTTTAGTAGACCTTGTATTGTGAATTTGTACTTCCATGTACTGATGTTCTCATGTCTTACTAAATACAGTACATCAATCAATCAATCTAGTTTTTGTATTTGAGTATACTCAATACTGAGTATACTTGTGTACTTACACATGTACACATACATCACCACTATTATTATTATATTTAATACTCAGTACTTACTATCATTACCATGATTTGGATATTTTCATAATATTGTTTTATGTCTATTAAATATGTGAAATATTTGGAATATGTTTTTTTTTTTTTTTTTTACTTAATTTTTATCCCGCGATTTTTGTAACCCATTTTTTTCACCCGGTGCCAATTTCCTAAGTGATCCTGGGCACTACACCAGCCCTACACCAGTATTACACCTGTCACCCCACAGTAGGGAGGCCAGGGCCGAGCTCATGCTTCCTTCAGGCATGAGAGCCAACTGACCTTCTTGTCACCTGACAGGGGGGAGTTTCCCTGGTTGGACGTAGCGCGTGGAAGGAACACGTTATTCCAACCAGTTCCCTTCCCCTCCATCAGGCGCCCCGGCTGTCATGGGGGAGGCGGTATAGTGACCAGGATTACTACATGTTTTTGTGAGGGTATTAACTACCCTAGGAGACACGGGGAGAACATGCAAACTCCACACAGAGTAGGCCCTTTCACCAACCCCACCTAGGGTATGGGCGCTGATGACGCGGAGGAGAAGACACGCCCCCAGTGCCCACAGCGAACCCAGGACCTTCTAGCTGTGAGGCGACAGCGCTACCGACTGCGCCACCGTGCCCCTTATATTTGGAATATGTTTGAAACATTTTAAATACACAAATCTTGTATGGGGGTATTTTCAGAAGGGGGTCCACGGACAAAAACATATAGTCCTTGACATGAAAATGTTTGAGAATGACTGGTTTGAACAACATTAGACAGCAAGCCCAAATAAGCAACTGCACTTTAGAAACAAGCCCCAAAAAAAAACCGCAACCCGCAACAACCAATATTTACAAGCGACTTTACAGAAAAAACAGCCCAAAGTCGCTTGAAATAAGCAGACATGGCAACCCTGGTGTCAGTATGTACTGTTACTATGTTAGCTCACTGTATGTGAGCTGTGTTGTCTTTCTGCCATGTGTGTCACTATGTACTGTGTATAGTAGTATAGTACAGTATAGTGTAGTGTACTGTACTGCCCCCTTAGGCCCCTTAGGCGAGAGAGAGATGAAGCAGGGACCCCCCCTACGTATTGGATTCATGTTAAGTGTGTGTTTTCAGACATTTAACCACTTAAACCCTTAATATTGTAAACATGACCTTTTGCCTCTGTTCTTGGCCTGCTCTTTTGTCCCTGTACACCAAACCTTTTCGCCGAAAACAGACGATCTACGAGCTCACAACGCGCCACAGAGCTCCTAGATCTGCAAATTTTCGCCTAATGTTCCCCCCAGAATAAGGGTGCAGAGGGTTCAAGTGGTTAATGTAAACATTAAAAAAATAATGTCCCTATCACACAAAGATTTGGCGGACCCCCTGCAGTATCGGACCCCCTGCTGAAGACCCCTGCCCTTAACCCTAATCATGACCCATGACCTTTAAACATACAGATCAAGCAGTTGGTGCCGTTTGTCTGTAGGCCAGAGCTCTGCGACGCAACCAGAGAGGGACAGCGATGGAAACTAAATAAGGCGTAGTACATGATGTAGTCCATTGTAACCGGCAGTGCTGGACAAAGTAGTACTCAACCTCAGTACTTGAGTCAAAGTATAGAGTATAGGCCTTTACTCCTGGTCAAATATTAGGCCTACTCCACTACTAAGTGAGAGTTGTCTCAGGGCATGTTGGTCTGCTCTATTAGTCTCCATGCGATTTCTATTAATCTTCAGATCATGAAAATATGTAGCCTTGGATCAGGTCCATCATAGATGTATTTTTTATGGATTCTGACATTTAGAGTAAAAGTCAGACTCGATAAAATACATCTATGATAGTCTTCTTGAGCCAAGGCTAAAAAATATGTAGCACTGAATATGTGAATACATAATTCCTTCAAAACCAGACTATCTGTGGCATAACCGCATGCTGTTAGGTCTAAACAACATCGGAAAAAAAACTAAAAACTAAACTAAACAAAACACTGCAACAGATTGAAACAAACTATGCTGGTTTAGTTCAGCACATATTCAAATGCTCTGATTTTCTTTATGTTTTGTAGTTTACAAACATGTCATCTCAAACCAGGACGCATGTATATCTTTTAATTCAAAGTATCTTCAGTCCGCTCTCTCTCTCTCTCTCTCTCTCTCTCTCTCTCTCTCTCTCTCTGTCCAGTTTTACCATTTGTAGACAACGATGACAAGACACAAAAATATGTGTTGGCCATAAATAGCAGCAAAGGACTGCTGGGCTGCTGCCTGCAGATCAAATTCTCCACAGGGAGAGAAGCTCACTGCATGTCCGCCTGGCCTGCAGCACACACACACACACACACACACACACACACACACACACACACACACACACACACACACACACACACACACACACACACACACACACACACACACACACACACACGGGCTCAACTGGACAGTTGTAATCCACTGTTTCTCAACTAGTGGTCCATGGCATTATTACATATGGTCCATGGGATGATGGGAAAATGTTTTTAAATGTGTGTGTGTGTGTGTGTGTGTGTGTGTGTGTGTGTGTGTGTGTGTGTGTGTGTGTGTGTGTGTGTGTGTGTGTGTGTGTGTATTATACATACATCTCAGAAGAACTGGAATATTTGGAATATTTTATAACTTCTGGAAGGCCATACCCATTACCCACAGTGACGTGTTACAGTAGTCTCCCAGTACATGGAACCTGATGGGAGATTTAATTAGCGCCTTGTTTATGTTTCCATTTTAACCAGAACCAGGGACGTAGGCTGCTTCATAAAAATAAAATAAAAAACGAATAAAAAAGCAAACATAGCCGATCTACAAGCTCCAGCGGTTCGCATCGTGACACAGGCTGTGAGCTTGTACAAGTTCTAGTGCAAGTCCTAGAGTACAAGTCAGGGTTAGTACCGCCTTCAGAGCAGGGCCCAAATTAGGTTCTGAGAACCTTAACTGAAACCCAGAGATGAAAAGTGGCTAAAGAAACCCTGTGCTGGGTACTTATTCAACTGAATGAATGTGCCATATTACTGCCAATAAACTAGAGGCCATGGTTTGCTAACAATAACAGTAAAATATACTACTCATAATTTATACTTTTCACATATGAAATACAGAACGGTAGTACATATCGTTGCTGTTGGGGAAAACTCATATGTCCAAAACTGTTACTTTTTCAAAAATAGCTGATATAAATTACAAGCTCAAAACGCATCACATAGCGATGTGTTTTGAACTTGTAGATCTATTTTCTACTTTTGTGTGACATGGTAGAATGACGAGGTAGGCCATTCATTTACGGAAAAAAAACATGTTTTTGTTACATAAAACTATTATGAAATGGAGATAAGAGGTTTCTACCCGACAGAAACAATATGGTATACTAACAGTAGTTTAAAATCTCACAGATACCAGTGTACTGTATGTAGCATGTACAGCAGATTTTACCCGCATTCACCAGGTGGCTTCTGTGAATTTTCCAGCCTGTCTGCGACCTTTGTTCTGAGACAAACATAAAACAACTTAATACAGTGGCGTAGTTGTGTTGACTGTGTACTTTGTACATCATAAACATGCAGGAAATTATGTTAGCTGGTTTTTATTAACCACTTAAGCCGGGTGTTTCCCCTGCCATTGACTTGGGGGGAGGGGGAGGCCCCACAAGGCAATGCTCCCCTTCTCAAAGTCAAGGCAATTTTGGTTTACTACCAAATCACAATATAAGTGATAACCTAAAGTCACTTTTCAGCATAGGGCAGGTCTAGACTGTACTCTCAAAAATGTTTTTGTGTAACTTACAGTATGTGCTTTCAGACAACTGAATGAAACGTGTTTAATTTGGGTATCCACTTGAATCTGTCAAAAACAAAGATGCACATTCTATAACTATTCCTGAAATAACTATATAGAGCACAGGAGTGTTATCAGAACAACGCAATTCAGTGATGTAGGCATAGATGACATGAGCTAAAGTATGTAGGATATAGGCCAACTTGGGGAGTTGGTAGCATAGTTTGTAGGAGTGAGATGGTCAACATTGCATGTCACAAAGCAGGATTAGAAAGTTAGCCAGCTACTTCCAGTTACAACTTAAAAAGATCATGTATCCTGGCAATGTAATAGCGACACATATCCCTGTACGTGCAGTCCATCCGCATCCAGCCATAACCCTACATACTTTGTCATACAGCAAATAGCTAAAACAGCCGTTGAGCTTGTAGATGTATTTTTCAACAGTTTCGAGAACATAATGACATCATGGCCAAAATAGGGATGCCAGTTTGAAAGTAGTCGATAATGATAATTTCTGTCTTGGAACAGTAGTTCTCATATTGGTGTCTCGGGATCCCCAGGGATCCTCGGAGGGGGGTTCCAGGGGCTCCCCAGCAAAATGAGTTAATATACTGCAGCATCAGAATCAGTTTAACCACTTGAACCCTATTTTATACTTCAGTTATTCAAAAATAGCCTCATCTTCTGGGTGGTCACTGGCACAATATATTTTCAGATGGGGGTCCACAGTCAAATACGTATCAATTTGGGGGTCCTTGGCATGAAAATGTTCTAGAACCATTGTTATAGAAGACAGTTTGACACTTTATACAGGAGTGGAGTATAGACAGTATTGTCTGCCCTGCACAGACAAACAAGTCTGAGTAGTGAAACAGATCAAAACAAGTCTATCGACTGCTTCCCTAAAAGTATTATTGCTACATAAGTCAAACAGTACATTGTTTATTACTATTTAACATTGGTATATCTGAACTAATAGTTATATTAACCACTAGTGTCCCTATTCTGGGATGAATATTCAGCAAACATAACAGATAGATTGGCAATGTTCGGCAAAGACATTTAGTGTAGAGGGGAAAAAGTAGGAGTATATGCATGAGGTCAGCTCTCTGACCATGACTTTGCAAGACCAGACCAGACAGACAAACAGACGAGGCAACAGACAGCGTCTCAGGCTTGCCACACGTTTCTTTTTTTATTGCAAAGTGGCGTTTTTCAGCGATCTCAACGACAAACATCTCTCTGTGTAATGTAAGGCTCCAGAGTCTGTGTCCTGTTATAGTGTACTGCATACCGTACTAGCAACGTACTAGTGTACTGTACTGTTATAGTGTACTCTACTAGCACTGTACTGCATACTATACTGGTACTGTACTATTATAGTGTTGCCATTCATTCATTCATTTACCGATAGGTCTTCAATATTGTTCAAGAATAAATCAAGAGGTCTTGTTGTGACTTTTACATTCAAAATGAAAGTAAGGCGTAAACCAAACATCGCAGACTTTAAATACATAAACAAATGTAGTTACAACTTGTCTCACGCTTTTTTTCCTCGACGTAACGTAGAAACAAAACCTCCTCATCCTCGTCATAATGCATAGTCTAATAATAATAATAATAAGCATGTGTTTGTTCTCGTAACACTGAATGACAACAGAACAATGTTTCAAATAAATAAAATATGAAGAAAAAAGGAAAAAAGAAAAGAAAACTCTTTGAGAGCAAAATCCTTTGCTGTCGTTTTGTCACCGAACAGAGAGGCGTTGTGGAGATTCACCGAGGAAAGGAACACTCCTCTTCTGAAAGCTACAATCCAGGACTTGTTTTAATGAATAAAACCTTATTTTACCCTACTCTTCCATTGAGACATTTCGACCCTGGTGTCGGGTAGGACACCTAAAAGTTATTTGAAGAGGACGGTGCGCCGGATTGGACACTAGATATTGCAGTTCGGACATCCTTGCAAATACCTCTCTCTGCTGGGAGAGGGACACAACGGACATAGATACTTACTTTTAGATAGCGTTAAAAAATATTTTATGTTCAAATATTTATTTTTGGCATTTTATGCGTGATGTTCAGATAGATCAGTGTGGACAGGAAACCAAGCGCATTGAGAGAGAGAGAGAGAGGGGAGAGAAGAGGAGAGACATCCGAGAGAAGAACGGGAGTTGGATTCAAACCCGGGTCCTCCCGCCCACTAGGAGCATAAAGCCTCATTCATATTTACTTGTGTCAAGGGACAAAAAAAAACAGGCGAGATCGACAAGACCACAATGAGCTTGTAAATCCCCTATTTTAGTTGCGCGACACGATGCACAAGCAAATATAAACCAGCCAATATGGTTTGTGTATAATACTAACTTGCTGAACCGCAAGGCAGGCGCACATCCCCCCGGACAGTAGCTTTTAATGAAACAAAAATAAAAACAAAACAAAAGAAAAACCAGACAAATAAAAATAATAATAATAATGATGGTAATAATAATAACAATAGTAATGATGAAGCCTCGGGAAGCTGAAGACACAGAGCTGATGAATACGTCAGCACTGGGGAGGCTTGGCTGACTGGTAGTGGGGGGTCGGTGTTGCGTTAAAAGCCTAATTCATACTTGGTGTCGCGCGGTGAAAATAGCTGATCTGCAAGCTGGCAACGCGTCGCGTCGGCGCAACGTGTTGCCAGCTTGCAGATCGGCTATTTCTTTTGGTGGGGGTGGGGGGGTACAAGTGTAATTCAGGCTGTTAGGGGTCCAGATGGCACGTAGGCTGGTTCATGTCCCGTTTACACCGGCTTTCCTTCCAGCGAAACAATCATGTTCCCTCCCAGTTTGTCCGCCAGTGTGGCTCTGTCCTGGATGTCGTCCAGACCGTTCACCTGCCACTCGTGTTTAATACCTGCAAGACACACACACACACACACAAATACACACACCCATCATTTATTTATTTAGTTTTACCTTTACTTTCATTGTTTTCTCCCAATAGGGGAGCTTAACTGTTGGAGCTTTTACAAAATGTTTTAGATCACTTGATGTTGCGGTTATGGGTGAGTTTTTCCATCAGGTTGTGATAAATTGATAAATTCACACAATTAGCTTTTCCTCCTGAGCAATTCGTACATTTTAAGCCAAGCGCTTTATTATCTCTGTCAGGCCAAAGGCATTGGGGAGGATTCTAGTCTGACCGTCCGCAGCTAATCCGATCAACGTAATTATTTCTCGTGCACTCTATGCAACTGTGTAATTACTGTTGATTGATTTCATAATCTCAGATTCACCCATCCCTCCAGGATATGGGACAAGTGCACTGCAAGGCTACGCAGTGCAATTAGCCAGTCGGGCACCAGCTGTCGGTCAGGCGGATGAGATTTAGAACTAGCCAATTACAACACTCCTGTCATTCCACCACCACAACTTTATACCTGCATGTAAAAAATATATTTTTTTCAGCATATCCTTTTTTTTAAGTTCTTTTTTTTTTTTTTTTTTATCAAACATTTGTATTGATATTGATCACAAGTATTGATCACAAGTTCGAAGCATAAAACAGAAAAAGACATCACAAAGCAAAGACAAATACAAAACACAATATGCAAATCTAATCTGAGTTTCAACAACACTGTAGTGTTGGCCTCATTTGTGACGTTTAGACGTTTTGCCCCCCCACAGCAGCGCCGCGCACCGATGCCGCGTACACGCACGTGCAACGCACACAGACAGAGGGACCACGCAGCTGTGCCGTGCATGTGCACGTGCACAGGTCGTTCAGTTAAGCACAT
Organism: Gymnoscopelus braueri; assembly: GCF_963280865.1. Lineage (NCBI taxonomy): Eukaryota > Metazoa > Chordata > Actinopteri > Myctophiformes > Myctophidae > Gymnoscopelus > Gymnoscopelus braueri. The sequence goes on from NC_137621.1 coordinate 9,181,069, forward strand.
GAACCCTAGTGTCCCTATTCCGGGGCAAACACAAACACGGGGAAGAATTCATTCTACTATTATGCCACCCAAATGCCCTGCCAGCCATCAAAAAGTGTGACTCCCTACCCCTCCTTCAAAACCGCCATGAAAGAGCACCTGTCTGCAATCTGCAACTGGACCTAGACAAGTCTTCTAGCTCATTGGTTCTCAAAGTGGGGTCCGGGGACCCCCAGGGGTCCTTGAGGGAGTTTCAGGAGGTCCCCAGCTAAATGATGGATAGTCAGGAAAATGGACCCTTATGGGTCTGTAACTCTGGTTCCATTTGTACACTCTCAGAGTTAAATTAACATTGATTTTACAATATAAATTGCGGTCCCAGAGATAAAAATGCCATTAAATGGGGGTCCGTAGCCTAATGCATGTCAGACTGGGGGTCCTTGAAATTGAAGAAAAAAAATCTTCTCTTATGGGGGTTCCTGCCATATCTTTTCAAATGGGGGTCCGCGGGCTAATAAGTGTCAATTTGGGGGTCCTTGACATGAAAAGGTTTGAGAACCACTGTTCTAGCTTGCCAAAAGAAATGATCTCCCACCGTTTTCCTCTAAATATACTTTTACTGCTCCTAGTGTGGATGATTTCTTGTATAGTATTGTATGCCTTTATGTCTCTTTTTTTAAATAATATTTTTTTGACCTTTTCTGCCTTTATTTTAGAGGAAAGTAGGCCGACAGGAAATGGGGAGAGTGATGGGGGGGGGGGGGGGTGACACGCAGCAAAGGCTGTCGGGGTTGGGAGTCGAACCCGCGACACGCTGTCAGACTGGATTACCAGCCTATGTGGTATGAGACTGGACCGCTATTTAAAACAAGATCCAAAAACCGCAGCCCGCGGCCGCAACTACCAATATTTACAAGAGACTTTACAGAAAAACAAGCCCAAAGTTGCTTATAATAAGTGGACATGGCAACACTGCCTGGGGGACCCTGGTCAACAAACCTGTCTACCAGTGATGTCATCGATGGGCATCGATTTTATTGTATTTTCCATTGATCCAAGAAGAATATGGCTTCTATTTCAGCATGCTAACTTTCCAGGAAGAGAAAGGCTGTAGTTTCTATTAGCTTGGAACCATCGAAGATGTCATTGGTAGGCAGGTTCCTTCTGAACTGTCAACAGCCCACCCATTGACACGCAGAGTGAGTAGACAGAAATGGTGCCATCTTATGAGCATTTAGTGAGGACCAATTATGACGATACGGTCGAAAATGGGTGAAGTGCTCCTTTAAGTGGTAAAAGCCCACATCTGATTAACACCAACATACGTGTCAACACATACCCTCGGCCTGCACACTGAGATGTGTGTACGCATGTGTGTGGCACGCACCGGACACACACCGAGAGAGAGAGAAATAGAGGCAAACACTACAAAATAGCGCACCAGACAGTATTTTGTCCCGCACAAACACACGAAAACAGAGACAGGCACGAAAACCAAACTCAAATTCAGCAGCGACCATGTTAAAAGTTTCAGATAACTTCACTGCAGTTGTCATGACTCACTCTCTTACCTATTTAACACTCACATGAGGAGAATTGATTGAAACGCAATAGTAGGGCTCAACTCACCTGTGAACTTCTTTTTGATGGCATCTTTAGAGCTAGCATAGATCATTTTACTTTTCAGAGGCGCGCCCTCTGGTGCCCTGGTGGGGGAAAAAAACAATACAAACACAGTAAGTACAGTAATAATATCACACAAAGAACAATGTTACTCAAGGCGCAATGGGCATGGAATGGAAAAGAGCAGAACTGAATAAAAAATATAGAGTAGAAAATATCCCTAACCAGTAGCCTTGACCACTTTTCTCCCCAATTTAGCCGTTATGCCAATTCCTTCCTCCCCTCACATTTCTGTCACTGCTGCGGTATCCTACTGACTCAGCTGCCAGCGAGGAGCCCCCGCCGGGAGAACGTAGAGCCTTCGTCCTACTCCTCCCGCCCAACGCTCCTTGCTGACAGGTGCACACGCATACACACACACAAACATATATGCACATTTATGTATTTTACCAGAATATAAATATCAGGTCTTCTTTCTTGGACTCTTTGGTTTCGTATGTGGCATCGTACAGGGCATAGCGACAGTCATTAAGGGGGAGGAGCTTAACGAAGCAGGCGTAAGGGTCTTCGACGGTCTCTCCGATGTCTCCGACGAGAATCTGTTTTCCCTCCTCGACGATGATCTTCTTCCTGTCTTCCGACAGGCAGAACAGCACGCCCTTCTTCCTCTTCTTCACCTCGTCGCTGGTGGACGACTTTCTGACCTTCATGTCGTTGAACACCCTGATGACTTCGTCGTTAACGGTCACGCCTGATGCCTGAAACCAAATGAACCTTAGCATTAGCATCAGAACTTACCACCCATTAAGACCAGAGGCCGATTCTACAAAAGCCTTCTAAATAAGTGGTTCAAACTATTCTATTTCAAGGACCCCAACAAACTCCATTTGGTACCATTTTGTCCCACTTTTGAGTTACAGACCTGTAAGGGACCATTTAAGACCCTCAAGGTACCACTTGAAGGGTTCCTTGACACTGGTCTGTCTACCTCTTGCTGCGGTTCCAACCAGCATCTCACCAATAAAGGTGTGTGTGTTTCCACTTTCCTCTATATTTCATGTTACCACCCATGGTTGCTAGCTGGTATCACAAGTAAGACGCGCGAACGCTGGAAGCGAACGCAGCTCGAAAATATTGTGTATGTACGGACTTGTAATCCGTGTTATTTTACCGTGATGGGGAGAGAACATTGACATTGTGTGTGTGTGTGTGTGTGTGTGTGTGTGTGTGTGTTTTGCAGGCTGTTGTGCATTTTAATCAGAGCATTGTCTACATTCCTGCACTCTGGCGCACTCTGGCGGCTGCACACAGGCAGTGCACGCACACAGAGACACAGAGACACACACACACCCCGAGCACGGTTTCATAGTAAGCTGCACTTGGGCGGAGTTCGCAAACATGATGCCACGGCTACTGTTGGCAAAGGTCCACTCCATCCATTACCAGAGATTGAGCTCTCTCCAAATGAGACGGTATGAGAGGAACCATGATCATACCAGCTAACGTTGTCAAAATGTTAAATGTTAAACTGCATGGAATGAGTATGAAATGACAGATCTACAAGCTCAGAACGTGTGGCATCTTGATGCAATAGCTCTGCCACCAAAATGTGGAATGCCCTGACACAGCATACATTAAAGGGGTAGTTCACCCCCAAAATGACTTTTTTTCTATCGATTAGTCACCCCATGTAGCCTTGAATCCATGGATATTTTTTTGTTTTTGTCGCATTTATAAGCCAATAATTTGATGACCGGCAGCGGTTCCGGTAGGAAACACAAAGAGTCTCCTTTGTGTCTCCTACCGGAACCGCTGCCGACCGGTCCGCTGGTCGTCAAATTATTGTCAAATTATTATTCAATCAATCAAAATTATTATTATTGTCACAGAATCAATATCAGAGGTATTCGGTCAAAACAATATTGTAATACTTTGTGTCCATACTGTCCCAGTCCTAGAATAGACCATATCGTCTGTGTCGGGTGGAAACCTCATTATGTCCAAAACATATTAATTAAAAAACAGTTACTTTTCAGGATTCAAATTCAAATACAAAAAGTTACAATATGGACATAGGAAGTTTCTGTCCGACAGCAACGATATTGGCCCTGTAATAAACCATATTGGACCCGAAATAGAGCAGACCACACTGGACTCATCCACTGAGAGCAATGACTGATGCAAGGTTACATTCTAGGCATTTATTAGACACATCATCCAGAGTGAGTGAGTAAGTATGTAGCTGAAGGAAGTAGTAGCTAAAGGAACTAATGTAATAATCGATTATAAAAAGAACATGATCATTGGGGGGGGGGGGTACTCTTTATCATTTAGTTATCAATGCAATACGATAGAATTACACTAATATACCTTTGTGCTAAAATAAACATAATTTACCTTATATTAAGTGATACACCACTAAAATATTTTGACTTTGTGAATATTGTCCCGCTTTAGATGATGACAGTCAGATTGAGGCTGCCGCTGCAGCTAGCACAGCGGGGTGACATGACTCATCAAAAGATCAAATGACTCATCAAAGTGTCACCAAGCTAGTCACGTGACACCATGGTAGAAGCGTCAGAATTTTGGTAGCATCAGAATTTTGGTAGGTTCGTTGCTTTTCCTAATGGTTGCGTATGCCAGTGGTTTTCAAAATTGGAACGGGGATCCCCAGGGATCACAATCATTTTAACCACTTTACCCATGTTTTATATGTTGAGTATTTAAAAAATAGCAGATATACAAGCTCATAGCACGTCACTTCGCGACTTGTACATTGCTATTTCTGAACATTTCGTTTTTAATGTTGAATGATGTTTTTTTAACACAAATCTTCTCTTCTGGGGGTCCCTGCCACAAAACGTTTTCAGATGGGGGTACGCGGCCAAATACATATCAATTTGGGGGTCCTTGACACGAATATTAATAGTTTAATTAAAGAGAATAAAAACATAGATATATTTTTTTATTTAACCACTTAAAACCTATACTTCGTTTACAGGAGTCCCCCAGGGGTCTATACTAGGCCCCTTTCCTTTCCCCCCCTCTACACAAGAAATATGTATAAAGTTCACAACGCATTGTGAGCTTGTAGATCGGCTATTTTGGCCAAATGTTCGCCCCCCAGAAGAGGAACGCTAGGGTTCAAGTGGTTAAGTGTTTAGTTTAGTTAAAGAAAAAAAGTAGTTTATTGTATTTTTCTGATAAAAGTAAGCAAGCAAACCAATTCTCATCCCTATTTTACAACAGAGGTATGTAAGTAAGTAAAGTAGCTATACATTAAATGTACTATTAGAGGCACATCAGCAATAGTATTAAGTAAGTTTACATTATATTCAATGTAGAGGCACATCAGTACAAAGTAAGTTTACATTATATTTAACGTAGAGGCACATCAGTATAAAGCAAGTTTACATTATATTTAATGTAGAGAGGCACATAAAGTAAGTTTACATTATATTTAACGTAGAGGCACATCAGTACAACGTAAGTTTACATTATATTTAACGTAGAGGCACATCAGTTTAAAATAAGTTTACATTATATTTAAAGTAGAGGCACATCAGTATAACGTAAGTTTACATTATATTTAACGTAGAGGCACATCAGTATCAAGTAAGTTTACATTATATTTGATGTAGAGGCGCATCAGTACAAAGTAAGTTTACATTATATTTAACGTAGAGGCACATCAGTATAAAGTAAGTTTACATTATATTTAACGTAGAGGCACATCAGTATAAAGTAAGTTTACATTATATTTAACGTAGAGGCACATCAGTATCAAGTAAGTTTACATTATATTTAATGTAGAGGCACATCAGTATCAAGTAAGTTTACATTATATTTGATGTAGAGGCACATCAGTATCAAGTAAGTTTACATTATATTTGATGTAGAGGTACAGTATAAACATAATTACAGCATACATATGCAGAGGCACATCAGTATCAGTATATTAAGTAAACTATCTGTAGTGGAGTGCGCGTGTGAATGTGTGCGCCCGCGTGCATGTGCAGCGAGTGTGTGCGTGCTGCGTGCATGAGGTGTTTAAGATGGCCGCCCTGAGGCGACAGGCAGCAGCGGGCCTGTCTATGTGACATAATGTCTAAAAAACTCAACTCAATTCATTGCTAGGAGGAACTTAACGGCAACAACGTCACTAAAACTCCAGTCAAACCACGAGACAAGACACGCAAACACACTCACGTAACAAAACATATAAAAAATAACACACAACACAAGCTGGCAGATATACAAATAAATCACTACTCTCTATGCTAAAAGCAGCTAGCCTAGTAGTGTAGCGTGTCACGTTAGCTCGCTGTGCTAAAAGCATCTAGCCTAGCATCATGTTTAAGCACCTAGCGTAGCAGCATGAGCTCGCGGTGCTAACGCGGCTACCGTACCGTTATGTGGCTAACATGATGCTAGGCTAGCTGCAAGCCTAGCATCGTGTTAGCTCGCTGTGCTAAAGCAGCTAACGGCTAGCGGCTACCGCCTACCGTACCGTTATGAGGCTAACACGATGCTAGGCTAGCTGCTACCGTACCGTTATGTGGCTAACATGATGCTAGGCTAGCTGCTAGCCTAGCATCATGTTAGCCACATAACGGTACAGTAGTGGTACAGGAGGAGAGACCCGCACCACCGCACCGGCCCCCTGTCTGTCTGTCTGTCTGTCTCCACTACTCACTATAAAAGTTAGTGAAAAGTTATGCTAACGTGTCAGGAATGACGTCTAGCGGATCCTCGAGGCGAGTGAACGCTCTTACCATGTTGCCCGGGTCGTTTATGCGGTGCTAATGGCCGTTGTAAAGGGGCTGTTTGGAGGGGTAAAAGAAGAGGTACCAGGGAATGTGGGCAGAGAGAGAGAGAGAGAGAGAGAGAGAGAGGGGGTGGGGGGGGGAGTTGGAGAGAGAAAGAGAGAGAGCAGGAGAGAGAGAGAGAGAGAGAGAGAGAGAGAGAGAGAGAGAGAGAGAGAGAGAGAGAGAGAGAGGGTGGGGGGGAGTTGGGGAGAGAGAGAGAGAGAGAGAGAGAGAGAGAGAGAGAGAGAGAGAGAGAGAGAGAGAGAGAGAGAGAGAGAGAGAGAGAATGGTCAGGATGGGACAGCCCGGGCGGGCGGGGCAGAGAGTGAGGACGGACGGAGGACAGGATGGCTGGCTGGCAGATCATCTTGTTGCAGTTGATCGAGCTAATCAATTTAATCGATACAAAAAATATGTGATGTGTTTTGTATTAGTTGATGACATGTATTATTGTGTTATTTTTTTATGTTGTGTTGATGAATTGAATACATAGGATGACAATGGAAACAATTAAGTCCCCAGGCCAGGATCCCAGGAGTTTTTTGTGTTATCCTTTAGTTTTAGCCTTAATGTCGGACTGTAACCCGTGCTGTTTACAGTTCTGACTAATAAAGTATACAATCAATCAATACAATAATTTAATAAGGTAATAAAATAATCAATAATTCATTCATTAACTTGAAAAAAAAAAGCTTAGCTTTATTTTCACTATTTTTGTTGCAACAGCGTTGTATGACAAAGTATACTTAGAGTGTTAATTCACATCATTATGTCATGAGTAGGCCTGTAGGTCAACACAGAACACAATTTATAAGAGGCAATAAGGGAATGTGTTTTTTCCCCCTTCATTTTCACCACAAATAAAAGCATCAACCTATTCCCCAACAAAATTTCCGCTCATTTATTCGTCTCCAGACCAATATAGTAGATTATATTTATTATATATGTAATAGCTACATACTGTATGATATGTAACTATTCAAATTACGAGCTTGTAGATCTGCCATTTTTGGGCGGTGAAACCGCCCCTATATGTGAGGTTTGGACATTGCACCCCCCCAACCCTGCGCTGTGATTGGCCACCAGTGTACCCCCCTAACCCTGCACCGTGATTGGCCAATCACAGTCTATTCAGGACTAGGACTGCTAGTGAAACATGACACATGTGCATAGCCCTATAAATAGGACTATGCACTTAAAAAAACCACATTTATGTTTTTTTTTGGTTTATGTTTTTTTTGGTTTTTGGTTTAAAAAAAAAACATTTATGGGTTTTTTTAAGTTAGGGGTGTACAATGGTTGGTCCACAATATTACTTTTCTTTAAGTGAACTTCCATCACTGTGATGACCACTGTGACCACACCGCCCACTTCACACTGGGTGTGATTTTTGAGTGGTGCTAGCCACTCCAAGGAGTGACTTTGTCTGTGTGTCTGTCTGTGTGTCTGTGTGTCTGTGTGTCCGTATGAGCACGGCCTCTCTGTATGTTTGAGCACAGCCTCAACAGCTGCAACACAAAGATGCAACCAGTTACACTAATTATACACACACACACACACACACACACACACACACACACACACTTTTGAGTAAAAATACTTAACATGAGTAAAAATACTTAAAATGAGTAAAAATACTTAAATATTAGTAAAGATACTTTAAAGTTCCTAAACTGAGTAAAAATACTTAAAATGAGTAAAAATACTTACAATGAGTAAAAATACTTAAAAGATGTTAAAATGAGTAAAAACACGTACAAATCAGTAAAAACATTTTAAAGTACTTAAATTGAGTAAAAATACTTTGAAGTCATCAAAGTCTGTAAAAAGTAACTAACGAAATGAACTCATGAAAAGCACCACTCTCTTCACATTGGGTGTGATTTTTTATTTTATTTGTGCAAATCTTTGAGTATATAATCTATATTATTTTAAAGCGAACATCGTTACTCAAATCTTTGCTTCTGGGGGTCCCTGGAACAGAATATTTTGAGAGGGGGGGTTGGCATGAAAATGATTTAATAATTAAAGGGACTAAACACCATGAATCTCCCCTACCTCTCTTCTATGCCCCAAAATACCCCAGTTTGAGCACTCGGCTTTCACAGCATATCTGGGGTTTTATGTAAATTGGTCTCAAAACAGGCCAAACTGATTTAGCCCCGAAAGTGACGTCACTAGCGGTACGATCCCTCCAGTTCTTCAGTTCCAACTTAAAAAAAAAAAATCTTTACTTTTTCCACTCAGAACCAGGAGATATGCATACAAACTGGCTCAATAGCGCCACGTGCAAATCAGGACAATGTGGTATTGCAGGTGAAAGTGCTTTATAAGCCAGAGAGAAGTTAGTTGGAATGAGTATATCTGAGGCTTGATTAGGCTAAAACCTTTTGAAAAACGTTTGAGGGACATAAACAATATGATATTACATTTTTATTTTTTTTAATTCAAATCCAATCAAATATTGTCACTGGTATCTAACTGAAATAGAGAGCTAGTGTCAATTCAAAAGAATCAGTGTGTGTACAGTATGTATACACACACACACACACAACATATAAGTAAAGCAACACTAAAATGAGAAATTACAAAAAGTCAATTTATTTTTACATATTAAATCTTTACACATTATCAAACAGGCTACGGAGCAGAGGAGGAGTCCGAGGAGAAATTCAGCTCTAATATACAAAACAAACATGTTCTCAAACTATAAAACAAAAAAACACTCATAAATAAAAGGAAGTACATTTCAAACTAAATAAATAACCAAAAGACAAATGAGAAATGAATAAGAAACGTGGGTTTCCAGTGTAGTGTTGCACTGGAAAGAAAAATGTGTTTGTTGTTTATATACCGTACGTGTGTTGTAAATGTGGGTTGTCTATTTGTGTGTCATGTATTTAAGTGTTGTATATTTGTTGTGTATATTATGTTTGGTGTTTGTGTCCAAGTACAGAGCTCACAGCCCTCAGAAACGAAATAATTCTGCTGTTTGATTTCAGCGTAGAGAGGAAGACGCCATTAGTGCTGAAACGGAGCACATGAAAATATGAATATACACAGAATTAACAGGGCACCATAAACAAACGTTAAACACAAACCCAATAAAACCTAACACAGCAAACGGAACATAACTGAAACCTCAAGGCTGGAATAGCTGTTTCTAACAGTAGTACTTTGAATAGTAGTAGTCAGAAAATGCACCGTGATCACTTAAAAAAATCAAATTACAATTTTAGCTCCCTGAGCGAAACGCAGCGGCCTGTTTGGATTAAATGTTTCAGTGCAAAAGTTACAGTGGTCATTAGTTTCTGAGTGGTAATAATGGAATGATTCGACAGCCATTTTGTCATCTCAGGAATGTTTCAAAATATCCAGATAGTTTCAGATCTGTTCTGTGTATTAGGAAGGGAACAAAAAACATTTATTATTTGCCGTTTGGATGACGCCGATTCTAGCTGTACTCGCCCTGCTGTGGTTCAAACAGGATCACCTTAAAAATCCTCTCACAAACAAACCCAGGACACTGTAGAAAGAGGACATGCGTCCATTCTTCAACTCACACTATTTGTATATTAATTAATTTGAGAAATGTGATTGTAAGATGTTCATATTTAAGTTACTGACTCAACCTAGCTACCTTAATATCGACATAGTTATTATTACTATATTAATATCAACCTAGCTAATAACTTTGTATGACTGTGACCTGGTCAGTGTGCACTGTCTTACATACTAGACCCATGTTATCATGAGAACATTAACTTCAGCATGAGCTAGGTTGAGGAGACGGTTAGCTGCCTAAAACAAGTCTGAACTTCATCAGTCAATATCAGGGGGAGTAAACTGACCAATGAACTGAGTACCACTTTCTAAACAGATGCTATCAAAAGTTGTTGAGATTTCTGCAGGTGAACAGCACCCTTTAAAATGAACATATTATGAAAGTTATTAAATCAAAGATTCGCAAAGACAGAAGTCACAGGTATGAGGTTTACAGACAGCAGTGATTAAACAACTAAGAATGACAGGCAAACATTGGTCACCGTGACATCAAACAGGGTCCATCTGTAGCATTTAGGTCTATCTCTAGGGTTGGGGTCTATCTGTAGCTTTAAGATCCGTCTGTAGGGTTGGAGTCTTATCTGTAGCGTTTAGATCTATCTGCAGCATTGACAGGTAACAAACTATTCTTCAAGTTCGCTGGTAGTTTGCCTGCATTATCAGTCATTTGGTTGTGAGTCTACAGATGTCCTATTCTAGCGTAAGAACCTAGTTTACTATAATGAGGACACAGTCAGAGCTCAGAGGGAAATATGGTTGACCAACCAAAAAAACAAACATCAGAAGAAGCCCAAACACTAGCAGGAACACATTCTTCTCTAAACGAGGTTGTCAAGATCTACTGACCAAAAGTTTTATGGCAGTGGTCACCAAGCCTGGTCTTTTGGGACCCCTTAAACTGCTGCTTTTATATCATATCAGAACCAGCAGTACTAGAGGTCCTGGTAGGATATAAAACCAGCAGTACTAGAGGTCCTGGTAGGATATAAAACCAGCAGTACTAGAGGTCCTGGTAGGATATAAAACCAGCAGTACTAGAGGTCCTGGTAGATAAAAAAATAAATAACAACAGTACTAGCGGTCCTGGAAGGATAGAAAACCAGCAGTACTAGAGGTCCTGAGAAATGCCAGTAACTTTATTATTATTATTGCAGAATTATGCTGTTTATAGTTTTCATGTTTTATGTTGCTTTATCGTGGACAGCCATTGGTAATTCAACAAGATCCAAGGTGAGAACATGATCTTTCATGTTTAGACAAAGTAGAATTTACTAGAGCAATATTTGGATCTAAGATGGTGCCAGTAGACCACTCATTTAGCTAGATCACTGTGTTCCATCTTGAAGAGCTACTTACTTAAGAGGGTTTTAGAGCAGTGATTCTCAAACCTTTGAATTTCAAGGACCACCAGTTTGATCAATCTACACTGCAATATCCTCAGTTAATTTAACTCAAGAGTTACAGACCCGTTAAGGGTCCATTTGGACCTCTTTGGTGGTCCCTGGATACGATGTTGAGAACCAGTGTTTCTTTTTTTTGGTCGAGGACCAGGGTTGGTGACCACTGCTAGGAGGGGGACCCAGGACCGGGGAGGGGGGGATGCGTTAGGTTTACGTTCTGGAGCGCTTGGGAGGGGGGGTGTTATCCTGGGAGAGACCCAGCTTGGTGAGCTCAGACTGGAAGAAAGACTGGAGCCGCTGGCCAGCCTTGGCCTCGTTGGTGTGACGAGGATTGTACTGGAAACAGTTTGAAAACATGAGACCCATGTCCTCTATGTACTCCGCTAGAGAGAGAGAGAGAGAGACAGAGAAGTGGTCAGTCAGGTGGGTTAGTGGTTCTCAACCTGTGGGGGTCCCCACATGATTTCTTTTTGGGGGGGGGTCCCCAGATGACAGTGAAGCGACAATTTAAGGACGTTTAAGACCTTAAATGAACACATTGAGTGCCAGTTTTTTTTTAACCTTTTTCAAGTAGTCACAAAATATTTTCAGTGATCACCGTCCTCACGGTGATCCCCTCATTACACACAGAGGTCTCGTACAATCGGGGGGAAAAAAAAACATTCTGTAATCCGTTCCATAGTTGCAGCCAGTTGAAAATAGTCAAAAATAGTCCAAAATACATAGTAAAAAAAAAAAGTACACAGGAGCCGAGATACAGGCTTTTGAAGTCATAAGTTAACCAGGAAGTGGATTAAAGTCTAAATCTTCGAAAAATTATATCTCCTGGTGCTGTGAAGGAAAAAAAATAAAAATGTTTTAAAGGATCTACACCATTTTCTTTTCTTCCAAAAACGGTTATAACCGTTTTTGGCACACCTCGTTTGGATTCTCAAAAACGGTCCGGACCGTTTTTGGCACTAATGTGTTAACACCTTTACCGCCGGGCCCGTAGTTCTACGGGCCGTTAAATCCAACGGTTAAGCGCCGAGCCCGTAGTCCTACGGGCTGCGGTCTTTTCGCGCATGCGCGGTCCGGGTGCACTTTCGGAATTTTTTTGATCCACTTCCGTTTCCGGTTTGATGACAGGAAATAGAATTATTTGGGATCCGGTTTCGACGATCACGCCCGCTCCCATTCTACAGACGAAACTGAAACTCAATTCTCTTCCTGTAGTTTTTTCTCCTCGCATTTCACTGTTTAACGTAATCCGCTCTAACTACAGTCATGGAAGTCCGTTTGACATGCGGTCTTCACTGGGAGATACAGGGAGATCTCGCGGATGTAAACAGACCGTTCACGGCTCAATCTTAAGGATTTTAACAAGATCTATGGCGACATGAAAAAAACAAAAAAACAACAAAAACACCTTGGCACTGGTGAGTACATTATGAGATTAACCTCTGGCGGTGGATGTGTTAAGAAAATAAAAATACCATTACTGCATCAAAAGTAATCAGCAAACTATACAATAAAAACAGGTCAAACATTGGCCAGATTGTAAAATAATAAAAGACAGACAAAACTATATATGATCTACAAGCTTGTAGAGCGGCTATTTTCGCAATGAACAGAGTCAAACTAAATGTCGTGCCTCAACTACTACAATTAAAAGTGCTTGTCAGGGTGTGGGGGCCCCCAGTTCAAAAAGCCTGCCCTCGGTTGAATAAGTGTGTGAAATGTGTGAATATAACATTTAACATTTTCATTTGTGTTCATATTACAGAAACACTACTACTAGTGTTGAGGTTGTAGTTTCCTTTGTATAGTATGTTTTACCTGAGATATTTTATTCAATGCTTTGTATAGTTCTACCCGAGGCTTTATGTTTAGTTGGTGTTGTAGTTGTTATGCGTATAGTTGTTACCTGAGATTTCATGTTCAGTTGGTGTAGCGGTTGTTTGCGTATAGTTGTTACCTGAGGTTTTAAATTCAGTTGGTGTTGTATTTGTTATGCGTATAGTTGTTACCTGAGGTTTTATATTCACAGTTGTTGAGTCTCTCTCTGATGGTGCTCAAAGCAATGGGTGTCTTAATGATGTCATAGTAGTCAGGAACCTGAACACAAGACAAAAAGCACAGACACATACATTTATCTATCCATCATCTACTATCCATGTCTCTCAATGACCTGCTTAGATCAAATAAAATGTTTACTGGCTGGTACAGGGAAAAAAGTACCGAGCCAAAGGTCAATTTACCATGTATCGAGGGTGGTTAAGTGGTTAAATGTCTGAAAACACACTTTTAACATGAATCCAATATGTAGTGGGGGTCCCTGCTTCAACTCTCTCTCTCTCAGCTAAGGGGTCCTTGGCCTGAAAAACGTTGAAGACCCCTGGTATACATGTGTACCTGTGTTTTTGACACCAGCTTAATGAAGGGCCAGCTGTCCGGATGTCGGACCAGTTCTACCGTCAGCTGCTCGCATGCCGACAGCTCGTGGACGCCATGGTTACGACCTGAACTCCGACGAGAGGAAGACGATGTGCTGGACAGGAGGACCGGTTTGGATGGCTTAGAAGACGGAGAGACATCTTGAGGAGAGAGAGAGAGAGAGAGAGTTCAAAATTCATGTTAAAGTCTTACAGTCTAACATCCATTTTAGTAGTCGTTTTGGCGCCACTGCCGGGAGGTTCATTGTCCATTAGAACTAAGATTCCCAGAATTCAGTTTGAAACTAAATTACGCACGTACCACCACAAAACCAATGCTGCACGGTCCTAACACAGAACCAATATTAACAGTAATAACATTATGCCAAGGCCATATGATCAATGTACACAACGGTCTCTAGTTTAAGATGGGGTTTCAAAACATGCTACTAATAAATGATCATTCTGGAAAAAGACAGACGACGATATGATAAATAAATATCTATTATTAAATATATATTCTTGGCAATTATGCTGCGCTGCTATTATAAATGTAGCCTATAAATGTACTGACCGAGCCCCACCCGAAGGCTGACAAATATGTGACAAATTCGGCCCGGCAAGGCCTGACCCGACGGGTCCCAAAGGGCTAGGACGGCCATAAATCTTAAGCGCTAGTCAATATATCACATTCTACATTTTGCCAGTATAAGAGACAAGCAGACAACTACAAACCCCAGTGCCTGAATAACCAATTAATAATTATGAAGTGCCGAGATTGTTCTTTAAGCTGACTTTGTCATCCTACCATTTACTGACAGTAGGGCGCCCTCTCCTGGCCATAGTGATGAATAAAATAAGAACACTGGAAATGAACAGATCTGGGCCCTAAGGCACTGCTCTCCGCAGGCGGAGGCATAAAAATCACAACTAAACCACTTGAACCTTTAACATCCCTATTCAGGGGGTAACATATTATTATGCGAAAATACCAGATCTAAAAGTTCAATGCATCGAAACGTGATGCTTAGTGAGCTTGAAGATCTGCTATGGTGTAGTAGTAAGTAAGCCTTGCCAAGCAATGTGTCCCATAGGGCAGGAGCCCATCTCCTGTTTCAGTAGCGTGAAGCGGCTTGATGTACAAGTACACCCCTGGACATGACGCCAGTATGTTGTCGGGACTTACCCTCTAATCCTACCCTCGATGCTGAGTGCCAAGCAGAGGGGCATTGGGTCCCATTTTTAGAGTCTTTGGTGAGACATGGCCTGACCTCCCAATCTCAGAGCGACACTCTAACCACAAGGTCACTGAGCTGGTGCCCCCATATTGGGTTTAGAGGTGGGGGGGGGGGGGGGAGTGGAGCAAGTACAGAACCGACCCTGGTCAAGAAAGTATTCGTTGACGAAGTGTAGAGGGTTTAAGTGGTGAATTACCAGTGGCTGTTCTCTTCTGTGCGGAGGACGGGTTGCTGGTGGGAGCTGCCAGGATCTCTGTACTCAGGCGGCTGCTGGTTCGAACCCCAGCCCGGGGAGGAGCTCTGCCATTGGACACCGGGGTCCCCTTCGACGAGGAGGGCGTGGACTTTTTGGCTGAAGACCTGGGATGTGATGAGAAGTCCATTTTAAAGATATTGTTTTGGGGGGGCTTTTTTTTGTTTGTTTCCATTGTGGTTCATTGTCCTCAATTCATCACCAAGACTTACAATACATTACATATCAGCAGAAACAACACTAAAAGCAATAATAGATATGTTTACAGAAAACAAGGGGGTGGGGCTGCCACTCCCACAGGGCTCGCTGAGGGAGTGCGCTGTTTGACTCTCTGGGGGCAAAGCTAGTAAGGGATAAAATGATCCAAGTCCAATTATAATTTGAGTATTTAGGTCTGTTTTCAATGGGGAATCGAGAAGTTTCATGGCTGTTGGTAGGGCATTCCACATTTTGGTGGCAGTATAGTAATAAAATAAAATGACCCGCTCAGCAGATGCCTGAAGAAGGTCTACTCTATGTGACCAAAACGTTGCTAAAATAATAAAAGTGTTCCTATTGTGCAAGTGCAAGACGGTGAGCGGATAATTTTATTCTCATACGTTGATCCGCGCCTACGCACCCGTCTCTGAGCCGATCAGGTGTGCATAAGACTTGGTTTCCGGTGGCAGTATAGTAGAATGCATTCTTCCCCATGTTTGTGCCCAATCTAGGGGAACCAGGTCAGGGGAGCTCCCTCTGGTGTTGTGCCCATGGGCATCTCTCACTCTAGAGAAGCCTCCAAGTATTTTAAAGACCAGACCCATTGCAAGTTGCTGTACTCTGTCTACCACCAGTGTCAGTTACCCTGTGTCAGTGGTTCTCAACAAGAGGTCCGGGGACCACCAGTGGTCCTTGAGGGGGTTCCATTTAGATTGCCATATAGATCTTTAACTCTTGAGTGTAAAATGAAACCAAATGGACCCGTTTCATTTTACGCTCTTGAGGGTTAAATTATTGTTAAACATCTGCATTACTTAATGAAATAATTGTCATTTTGATCAACACTTGCCTGTTAGCTCTCCTAATGGTACCAACATCAATACAGCATGGAATTGGGGACAAAATCTTATCCAACGACAACAAAATATTCGAAGTCTTGGGTCTTCCTTTTTCCCCCTTCTATGGAAATAACAAAACTATAGAACTTGCATGAAAACTAATTTCTCCCACGTTTTTGCTTCTGTAAACCTGTGATGTGACAATAAAGCTGATTCTGAGTACCACCTTGAGCCATCCCAGCCCAGCAAAGTGAGCTGGGGTTCAAAGGAGAGTCCCGGGGCGGAGGTTTAGTAGTAGTCTTATCAGTTTGTTACGTGCGTATAGATCTAGATACTAACTTGGAAGCTGAAGAGTTCTTCCCAGCAGAGCTGCCGTTTCTGGACGACACCTGTTGACCTTTAGGCGTGCTCTGGTTCGAGCCCCCCTGTTTGGCCGACTTGGAGCCCTTAGTGGACGGGGGCAACTTCACAGCCGAGCCTTTGGAGGACAGGGGCAACTTCACTGCTGCAGACACCTTCTTGCTGCTGAGAGAGGAGAGAGAGAGAGAGAGAGAGGGTTTAAAACCAACAAGATGTATACCTGCTTCGGTTATTAGCAGTGGTGGAAAGTAGCTAAGTACATGTACTGTACTTAAAAAGGAGTACTTCACCCAAAACATGACTTGTTTTCTCTCAATTACACTGACTGATGACCCGGTCATCAAATTATTGTCTTAGGAATGCGACAAAAACTAAATGATCTCCATGAATGCAAGGCTTCATGGGGTGTGTAATTCATCAGTAATTCTTTGGGTGAACTACTCCTTACTTTCCTTTAGTATTTCCGATTTTCTTATACATGTCCACTACAATTATTTGCAAACTTAAGTTCCTAGTTGCTTTGTAGTTTTTGATTATTATTACAAAACATACATTAACCACTTCAGCCCTATTTAAACTATTTGAAAATAGCTGATCTACAAGCTCACAACGCGTAGATAGATTGTAGGCAGATTTATAATAGAAATGGAAAAATGTAAAGCAAATGACATGACACACCGTTTTAGAGACTTTTTATGCCATGTAGCACTGTTTCAAATGTAAAGTGCGTTATAAATAAAATTTATAATTATTACTAGATGTTCAACTAGTTACAAAATGATACAAAAACTGCAGAAACAAACTGCAAACTGACAAGGCAACTTGTTAATTTTCTCTTCCAAGACGTCATTATGTTGTCATTAGCTCACCAAACTTCAATTCTACATTGTTATAGTTGCTATGTAGTCGGTTAAATGTAGTTGGTAAGTATCCTAAAACAATGGCTGCCTGAACCCGTCATGTCTACTCTTGGTATAGGATCACACCTCACTGGCTCCTGTTCCTCAGCGGACGATTCTTCCTCATCCGAATCCTCCTCTTCCTCCTCTTCCTCCTCCTCCTCAGACTCTGCTTCGTCGTCGTCCTCCTCCTCCTCCTCATCAATAGAGGAGCGCTGGCGGGAGGGCAGACGGACGGAACGCTGCTTGGGACGACAGTCTGGACAAAACCAGTCTCCTTCTGGGACAGACTGCAGAGAGAGAGAGAGACGAGAGTCGAAAAGGACAGTTGAAAAGAGAGAGAAGGAGAAAGAAGTGATGGTAGACCTTTTTTTAATTCAGTTTCAGCTTCACCCAGCTGATGGCTGTGTGTATATTGTGTGTACAATTTTACATTGGGTGTATACGTCACAGTACGATTGGACAAACAAGTCTGATTGAAAAAAGTGCACTCGGTTTCGAGTGCACGGCGAGCGAGTCCCTGTGCCAAGCGTTGCGGTATCGGGAGGGTAAAAATGGTATCGGTACATCTCTATCAGACAGCACAGATCTTGTGTGTGCGTGCGTGCGTGCGTGCGTGCGTGCGTGCGTGCGTGCGTGCGTGCGTGCGTGCGTGCGTGTACCTTCAGTCTGGGTCTCAGACAGTGCAGATGATGTCCTCGGTCACATCCGTCACACAGTAACATATTCTCTGCGTCTCCTTTCCTTCTGCACAGTTTACAGCGAGTGTTGAGGAGAGACTTTGCCCAAATAATACTCCTGTCCAAAGTGGACAGATGGACAAACACCTGGAGACAATAAATGGAAACGTCGACTTCATATACTGTACACTCAAAACATACAATAACTCTCTTCTTACATAGCAGATTCATAGTGCTACTTTTTAAATCTGTTGTATCAAGTGCTGGCATCTCTTTTTATGCCAAAAATAGACAATCTACAAGCTCAGTTGTGAGACTGTAGATCTGCTATTTTTGGATGAATTTATTTGTGCAGAGTGAAATAAGAGCGTACCAAATACGTTCTTTACAGGTCAGTTTGATCAAGTATAGAGGGTTTAAGTGGTACTGAATTTGCAGCTCAACAAAAGCGTATTCATCCTAGCGTATGACTGAGGACAATTTCACGATTAATTATAATATCCGCAATACGATTATTGTGAGCGTTTTTTTATTCAACCTTCTGGAAACCTGGGACCTTGGGGGCCTATAGGCTACCAAGTGCCAACTGATTCCAAAATGTAGTTAAGAGGGCTAGCAAGCCAACTACAAAAAGTATCACTTCCACCCATGGTTTGCATACAGATGTCTTGTGAATGACATGCTTGCGGTTTGACCTGGTTCTAACCGGTATTGAACTGGTTCCAAGCGGTGCTGACCTGAGAAAGACTGGAGCAGGATTGCAGAGAGTCTCTCCAACGTTCCAAAATTGTCTTACACACCCGACCACTGTCACTGCCATCTGACACACAGAGAGAGAGAGAGACAGGTCATTACCATCCGACACACACACACACACACACGTCACTGCCATAAGATAAGACGGAGATAGACAAGGTAATGGCCATCTCACAGACAGACAGACAGACAGACAGAGTGTATCTTACCTTCACTGGATTGGTCATCATCTTTCTTCCTGTTCTTTTTGTTCTTCTGGTCCTTCTTTGACTCATCATCACCTGGACGATCATATACACAAATATTCAATCATCATGTTTATTGTCACTGGACTTGTAGCTAGTTCTCCTGGGTCTTACCAGGTGTAGTTCCTTACCCAGAGGAGCTTTGAGGAACTTGCGTTCGATTCCCTGTTCTATCTGAGCCAGGGCGTGTGCAAGGCAGCGAACGGTGCTGTTCACTGGCTGGGGCGTCCCTGTGCCTCCGCTACCGGTACCAGTGGAGCCGCTCAGAGTGGAACCGGCAACCTCCCCTCGCAGCTCCTGCAGTCTGAACAACTGCACTGAACAGCTGCCACTCAATGCACTTCTATAGAACACACATGGGAGAGAGAGAGAAGACATTAGGTGCTTTCACACGTATAGGGGGTACGAATAGGGGTACGAAGGTTAACCCATTAAGGCATGAGGCCGATTCTACAAATGCCCACCACCCAGAAGAGAAGAAAAAATATGTACCTTCTGCTAGGCCGCCCTCCTGACTGTGCAATACCCTCCCTGACCACCTGAGAGCACCGCAGTCTGTTGATTCCTTTAAAAGGATCCCTGGCTAATAAGGTTTATATGCCTTAATACATTATAATTGCCCTATATAACTCAAATCAAACACACCGTACATATTCCATTTATTTTAGAAATAGTTCATATTTTACTCCATAGGGACCTACCTCTAGGCTTTATGCACTCATGTTTAAAAACATGAGATTTGTTCAAATGTAAAGTGCATTATAAATAGGGTTGGGGATCCTTTAAGAGTTTAACGGTTCCTAAACGGTTCCCTTTAACTCTTTGACTGCGGACGAAGCGATAACGCGTCAATTGCTACTTTGTCCAGTTGGCCGTCGACGCGCGTTCATTGTTTAATCTCTGATCACGCTATTCTTCAATGTTTCACTCTAGATTTCAGGTTCCACTTACTTCACCCACCACTGCATCCGGTTTTATGACGCAAATTCCGTTTCCGGTTTTCTTTTTTTTCCACGTCATTTTCGGCCAGAATAGGGAAACACACGTTTTTTCACACGGTATAAAAAAAACGAACGGAGACCTCCCCTTCTATAATCTATGGTCTGGGTGACGAACAGTCATCGCCGTCGTGTATCACATCGTAATTTTCGCCGATCAGAGAATCTGAGACCACTTCACATCCGGTTTGACATATTTGACTGTTTGACTGGGTGTGGGGGGGGCGAGTGAGTCAGCGAGCTGATCAAGCTGGCTATTTGCTGCTCTCTAGTGGTGGAACGATCGTATGAGTTCAAAAGCCCAGCTAGACAATCTATATGAAAATTAAATAACAAAACAAAAAAAACACGAAAATCACTGGCACTGGGGGAGTACTTTATGAAAATACTCTGGCAGTCAAAGAGTTAACGATTCCCATGCATAAAATTTAAAAACACAAATTCAAATCATACATGCAGTATAGCATACATTATTCTAGTGGTTCTCAAAGTTGAGGTCCAGGGACCCTCTGGGTTACTTGAGGGAGTTCCAAATGGACCCTTATGGGTCTGTAACTCAGAGTTATGGTGGTCATGGTGGTCCTTGAGATTAAAAGTTTTGAGAACCAGTGACAGTGGGATAAAAACCTGTTCCAAAATGTGATAGAACCGACTCCGGTTCCTCAATGCTGGATCCCAACAATAATGACAAATGAAAATTATTATATCGTCATCCACCCACCTGTCCTTGGTGCTGATGTGTAGATGTGAGGAGTCCACCTCCATCTCCTCTCCTCCGTTCATCTCTCCGTTCTGTCTGCCGTCGGCGACCAGCAGGTCATACCGTCCTTTCTCCAAAGCTGCTCTCCATGTCTCTCTCTGCATGCTCTACACCCATGTGCACAGAGGGAGAAGTAAGGAGGAAAGAGTAAGAACGTATTAATATACATGTTAACCCATTAAGACCTGAAATGCATCTGTGTCACTTTAGATTTCTTTGGCTATTAAAAAATAGCAGATATACAAGCTCATAGCGCGGCACTCGGCACCGAGTGCCGCGCTATGAGCTTGTAGATCTGCTATTTTTGAAAAATCTTGATTTATTTATTTTGATTTTTTTCAAAAAACTGTTAGGATTTAGAAAACATTTGTAGCTCTCTCAGTGCCACAAAACGAGTTATCCCGAGTTTTTTCTGAATGCCCAGTTTTAAAAAAATAATAAAAAATAAATTGGGGGGGGGAAAGAATGTTCAGAACCCAAGATATCTTTATCAGAAGATTTGCTGCTTTTTACTTAAAAAATAATAATAAATGCTGGCACAGTATGAACATATTTTTTTATTTCATTGGCACTGGGAGAGTTAAGAATCGCCTCAGGTCTTAATGGGTTAATGCCAGGGACTGTCTGTGTGTGTGCATGTACAGTATGAGAGAGTGTGTGTGTGTGTGTACCTTCAGCACTCCCAGACTTCCTTGGTAGATTCTGTCCTCGATGTCCAACAGCATATCTCTGAGTCGGTTCTCCATGAAACTCTCAGCTGGAGCAGAGGATTCTGGGACAGAACGCGACGACGACTCCGGTTTGTCTAGGAGGGAAAGACAGGAGGAGACAGTTGTCTAGGAATTCTACCGGAAGATTATAATCCTCACTTTATGTGGATGCAGCTGCTCTTCAGGCAGAAACCTTGTGTCTCCATATTTCAACCTTTTATGTTTGAATTAATTTGAATTAATGACCTACCAAGTCGTACAAGAGTGCAACAAAGTTTTGAAAATAGTGGATCTACAAGTTCACAATGCGTTGCATCTGCCATTTTAAAAACTTGGTTTGTTAATGTTTTTGTTTCATCAATTCCAATTGTACTTGTTTATTCTGTATCCTGTATGAGTTCTCTCTCCTGACTGGATAAAATTGGTATCCCGACCTAAAAAATTCTATTTACTAAAGAGGGGGGAGACCCCCGTTTCTGAACAAACACTGTAGCAATTATTGTGGGAATTTATAGCTATTCAACACTCATTTGTATAGCAATGATTACTGTGGGAATATATACCTATTCAACACTCATTTGTATAGCAATGATTACTGTGTGAATATATAGCTATTAAACACTCATTTGTATAGCAGCGATTACTGTGGGAATATAAAGCTATTATTTAACACTCTTTTGAAAAAGAAAACCAAAAAAATAAATCACTTACAAACTTTAAGTCTATCAGTGGGTTTCATAAATATTTAACCAATGAAAAGTATTACAAAAAGTCTCTGACTAAATAATACATACATTGATCCATTGGAACACAGGTTATTTTTTCCCCATTTCCTGAAGAGTAAAGGTGGTTACACACCGGCGAATATGCGAATATACGCAAAATTCGGACTCGTTCCGAATAATTAAAAGACGCTTTTTTCGCTCCGCGAAACTGGTGTGGAAGCTTGCATTGACTTTATAAAGGTTAAAAAAAATAACGTATTATTCGCATGAAAAAAATCGCCCCGGTGTGTAAGGACCTTTACAGTTTTGGAAATACAAGGTTTGCAACAGACTGTGACGATTACCTGTATAGTTATATTTGTCAGCAGCAGTGTTGTTGTTGAGGATGTGTGCGATTCTGTCTCTCTCCTGCTGTAGCGCCTCCTTCAGGCCGCTCTCTCTGTTACCTCGAGGGTTCAATGCCTCCATCAGCTGCTCCACCTCCTCCACAGAGCTGTAGAAAGCCCATTGGTTGGGACGGATGACTGGCGGGCCACTGGCAACGATGGGGGCGGGGCTTAACAGAAAAGACGGATTATTTCACTCATTTTAATGTAATGTAAACATTACGCACGGTCATGCCTGCTGTCTGAGAGTAAAATGTCCCACTTAAACTGGAAGACAAGAACAACAGGGACCAAAGCTGTTGAATCAGTTCATGTCGTCTCTTTTTTATAAATAAAACGTAGCCTCTGTACCCCAAAAATGACGTGTGTTATTTTTCCAATTGCACCCTCATTATTATCAACTGAGCATGTGACTGTCACTTTCAAATTCAATAATGGTTTGACTGAAGTTTATTGACACAATCCTGCGGTTTGTTATGCATTGGTGTATCTATGGGAGAACGCATGTCATGCAGATACATTCCTGTAAAACGTACAGAGAAATAGCGTCCCATAACATGACCAAGACGTTCCTTTAGCGACATTACCAGTGATCCATGTAACATTAACTGACGAGGAGGGTTCTTAAGTCAAACCTGATTCGATTCCTCCATCCTCATCGTAGGACGGATTTACGGAGTAGTGCACCCCAAAAAAAAAAGTATCTATCAATTACACATAAAGCCTTGAATTCATGGAGATTCTTTTGTTTTTGTCACATTCCTAAGCCAATAATTTGATGACCGTGGGGTCTATCCAGTAGGAGACTCAAAGAGTTTCCTACTGAGCAGCCACCCGGTCATAGAGTGTGTAATTGATAGAAAATAAGTAATTTTTTGGGTGTACTACTCCTTTAAGGGGCCGACACAAGGATTTAAGTATCAGTATTGGAATTTGGGTAATGTCTTTAATTTGAGTTTTTAACACTAATAACCCTGCTACCTGTGGGTGTCCATGGGTGTGTCCTGCTGCGCTCCATCCTCCGTCTCTCCATCCTGTGAGGGAGGTGCAGGGTGGGGCTCTAGCATGTCCTCCGTCAGGCCAAAGACATCGTCCTCCACGAACAGAGCGCAGGTGGACGGGAAGAGCCAGTATCGCCGGTAGAGCCTGTCTCTGCCGAGAGGAATGATAGCCGTGCGACAGGAGGCCTTCTGGATGCGATCCTGCAGCTCTTGAACCTGAGAAATCATGCGCGCAATGCCACACAAAATACACGTCACTACTGCAGTTATAACAGAGCCTCGGCTGCAAACATTTCATTACAATATTAATCGTCACAGGCGTTGGACCGATTTGACTGATGGAAATAAAATAAGGAAAACAGCAGAAACACACAGACTAGTGCAGCAGACATGCTTTCCACAGCACCACCATCACAAAGGAAGTAATCAAATGTTTTCATTTGGATTAATGACTGCAATAGATATAATAGAATATAAACCAACCTAATATTAAAATAAAATGTATTATCGGTTATATCTTTTTAAATTATTGATTAGTTTGATTAACGGTTGCATCCCTACAGAATACCCTGCAAAAATACGATTACAGTGACCCGCAAATTTAGGGCCGCAAATTTAAGTTGACGATTAATTGTCACTGAAATAATTACGATTAACGATTTAATTGTGTGTTTGGCATTGAACATTGGAACGAAATGTGAATAAAATTCAAAAGTCTGTTTGCCTTTTAGGTTTCGTAATCAAAAATCACGGGGCAGATATGACAAATAACTAAAAATATATATAATAATAACATAAAATGTACAAATGTTGTTAACATATTTAACATGTATTTACATTTTATACATGTAAAAAAGCTCAAATAGCTGATCTACAAGCTTCACGAAGTGACACGTTATAAGCTTGTAGATCTGCTATTTCAGCTTTTTTTTTATTTGAAAATGTGTGAACATTTTTCAGCATGTAGGCGATTATGACAATTATGCAAAAATGATTGCGATTATCTCATATAATTGCGATTAGACGATTATGTAATACTTGCGACAGGCCTAGCTACTTTGTAACGTGTTTCTACAGCTGTGACGAGGAGACTCCATCTTACCTTCTGCTGCTCCTCCTCCAGCTCCTCGGCTGTGAGGCTGACGGGAGCAGCAGTGGAGGAGGAGAGCATCTTGTGTTGTGTCTCCTTCTGGTTGAAACCAACTGCAGGAGAGAGGAGGTGCAGGTTAGTGAGAGAGAGAGACAAACGCTCTCTACCGTCTGCATACTTCAGTGGTTCTCAAATTGGGGTCTGGGGACCGCCGCGGGTCCTTGAGGGGGTTCCAGGGGGTGCCTGGCACAAAATATTTTCAAATGGGGGTCCAGGGTCAAATAATAAATATTTGACACAAAAATGTTTGAGAACCACTGGATTAGATTACATTCAAAGTAGTACAGAATGAAAATCCTGGAGAGAGAGACAGCCAGCCAGCCAACCAGACAGAAAAGAGACAGAAAGACAGACGCACACAGACAGACAGACAGAAAAGAGACAGAAAGACAGACAGACAGACAGACAGACAGACAAACAGACAGACAAGAGACAGAAAGACAGACACACACAGACAGACAATAGACAGACAGACAGACAGTATACATTAGATAGATTAAGGATATACAGTAGGAACCTGTCTTCTTGTTAGAGGTGTCGTCCTCCTCATCTTCAGTATTCTGTCCTGTCAGACTCTCTCGATGCGCAGTACTACAAAATACACAGTCAAATACTTAATATACACGCAATACAACAAAAATACACAATCACACGATACGCAATTAATGTACGGCTATGGTCACAAGCACTGCAATAAATATATCTCATAGTCTGCACATTGTACCCGTTTCTGTCTTCTTTCAGTTTTTCTTCCAACTCTTTCATTCTGAGCTCTTGTTCCTTCAGTTTCTCCTCTTTACGAACACGAACTCTGGAAGAAAGAAAACAACAACACTGAATTATGAAAAAAATATCAAAATCAGAGGAATCTCCTTTCCATCTCTTTACTATGTTAAGAGACTGAAATTAGCTTGTAGATCTGCTAAATTCGCTGATGTTCGGCCTCAGAATAGGGACACCAGGGTTCATGTGTTAACCCATTAAGACCTGAGGCCGATTCTTCAAAATGCCTTCTACACCCGTAGTTCTCACACACTCAAGATTTTTCAAAAATGTTAAAAAATAAGTGTGCTTCGTGATGCGCTGTGAGCTTGTATATCTGCTATTTTTGAATAGCCAACGCAAAAATCTAAAATGGCAGATGCTTTAACGGTTTTAATGGGTTAATGGACCTTTATGGCAAATAATGCACCCGTTTCTAGTCCTGTCACAATTATTACAAAATCGCCTAATACATTGAAATTATTTGAGATAATAGCAATACTTTTTTTATCTTAATCGTCAAACATTTCCATGTTAACATATTTTCATATATTTTCAAACATTTTCCAAAATAGTGGAAATAGCATCTCTACAAGCACAAAACTCTTCACTGGCTATTTCCACTATTCATGTTTTATTTTCTTTAGTATAAAGTTATGAAATTATGTAAGGTTATTTGTCATATCTGCACTGTGCAACTTTTGTTTACAAAGCCCTAAAAGCCAAAGATGAATGTAAATAATTCTATTCGTAATGTTCAACATCAGAAACAGTTAAAATCGTTAATCGCAATTATTTGAGCGACAATTAATGGTCAAGTATAATGCGACACAGCCCTACCTGTATGCGGCCTCCTCTCGGTCTCTGCGGTGCTGTTCCGCTGCTCGCTCTCTCAGCTCCTGTTTGCCAATTTTCTGTTCGTCCGCGTTGTCTTCAATGAAGTCTCTGGTTGAAACCAGAGACAACAGCTTCCCACACAACACCTGAAGGATGGACAACTTCTCTCCTACACACACACACACACAATTATCAGTGGTGGAAAGTAGCTAAGAACATTTACTCAAGTACTTTACTTAAGTACAATTTTGAGACACGCACACACACACACACACACACACACACACACACACACACACACACACACACACACACACACACACACACACACACACACACACACACACACACACACACACTATTATCAGTGGTGCAAAGTAACTAAGAACATAAAAGTACTTTACTTAAAGGTAGGGTAAGTTTTGGTATATATTTTTCTTTGTTAAAAAGGTTAAAGTACTATATTCTGATAGTAATCATTGCTACAGAGCGTTTGTTTGGTCACAGGGGTCTCTCCAGCTCTTAAGTAATCAGAATATAGTACATTTTCAGGTAGGTCAAAAAATTCAAACCAATCAGGAGAGAGCACTGAAAAAGCATTTTCTGTTTAATAAAGAGCTGGAGAGACATGGGAGACTCCTTTTACTGAACAAACGCTCTGTAGCAATGAGTACTATCAGAATATAGTACTTTAACCTTTTTAACAAAAAGCTAAAAATTACCAAAAAATATCACTTACCCTACCTTTAAGTTAAAAACGTGAGAGCTTCTTCCATCACCGATTATTATAGTGTCAGGTCATACACAGTAGATTAGTATAATGGTGTCAGGTCATAGATTGCAGTAGATTAGTATAATGGTGTCAGGTCATAGATTGCAGTAGATTTACTATACCTGGTGTCAGGTCGTACACGGAGGTACGGGCCAGTCGCTTCAGGAGGGCAGGATTAGCCAATCGGAGTTCGACACACGGGTCGTCGGTCGACATGAACCCGCCCTGCTTCTGGTAACGGAACTTGGCGTTGCCGTGGGTACAGTCCGCCCCCGAGGACAGGATATGGAGACGGAGTATCTCAGACAGGGTGCAGCTGTCCAGGTCCAACTTTTTAATATGACAACCTGACAGGCAAGTGACACACAGTTAGTTTGACATATTTAAACGCGGAAAGCATCTGTGTCACATTAGATTTTTGCCTTGGCTATTCAAAAATAGCAGATATAGAAGCTTGCAGCGCGTCACTTCGTGCTGCGCTGCAAGCTTGTACATCTGCTATTTTTGAAATAGCAGATGTTGCTAGAACACTTTCAGGAAAGTCCTGAAAGCGTTTGAACATTTTTGAATGATTTTGAATTACGAAAAAGTTTGACTGATTTAGAAGGCATTTGGAGAATCGGCCTCAGGTCTTAACACATTCCATGCCAGAGTTTAATCTCATAATGTACTCACCAGTGCCAGCGTTTTATCGTTGTTTTTTTGTTTTTTTCATGTCGCCACAGACCTCGCTAAATAAGTTAAAAGTGCGCGTTCATTTGGTTCTAAACACACAGCGGATCTGTGAGAAACGGCCAGCGAAAACAGTTTCCAAATCCGAGCCGCCATCTTGAAGATACAGCGGATCAACGCTAAACAGTGATCAGCGAGGAGAAAAACAACAACCGAGAAAATCGAGTTTTAAACAGGATCCCAGACAGGAAGCGGATACGATCGAAAAAACCAGAACCCGAATAATTCTGTTTCCGACCGGAAACCGGAAACGGAAATGGATCAAAAAAATTCGGAAAGTGCACCTGGGGAAATTTCAATGGGAATCGGCGGTTCGCGTAGATCTACGCGATTGGCATTCAATGTGTTAATGGGTAAAATGAAATCATTATAAATTATGACCCTATACCATGGTACCCTGCTGTAGAGTGAGTGCGTGGGTGCGTGCGTGAGTGAGTTATCCTGGTGTAGAGCGAGTGAGTGAGTGTTTCCCTGGTGTAGAATGAGTGCTTGAGTGAGTGAGTGAGCAAAGTGCGTGCGTGCGTGAGTGAGTGAGTGTTACCTTGGTGTAGCTGAGACCAGGCTGCGGTCAATGAGGCGACAGCGCTGATGGCCAAGTGATCGCGGTCAGTCTCGTCATCACGAGCCTCTGACACCCCTGTACACAGGAGAGGGAAAATAACATGAATAAATGCAATCGACCGGGGGTCGTCCGCGGCCAAATACATATCAAGTTGGAGGTCCTTGACATGAACATTTTTGGTTTAAAGTTCCACCTGTGGCCTAGACTCTAGGCAGAGGCTAATGTCCCACTAACCCATCAATAGTTCCTGCTTCAAGTAACCAAAAGTAAAATGTAGCACACACACTGACAAGGCCATCTAGGTATTTGGTGACATCAACTAACATCTTATTTGTTTCAGCCCTGGGCACATGCTTTCATAGTAGGCCTACTCTACCAACCATTCTATTCTAACAGTGTGTCTGACCTTCAGCCAGGGCCTCCTCCTGTTCCTCCGTCTGGGCCTGGAAGATGGCCGACAGGAAGAAGAACAGCAGCTCGCACAGAGGGCCTTCCGGGTCGGAAGCGACCAACGCCTCCTCCACGACCTCTGGTAGACACAACAGAACACAGCAACACGTGAAGGAGAAGCAGAACCTGGGGAACTTCCATTAACCACTTAAACCCTGTATACTTCGTTGACCGGGGTCCCAACTAGGCCCCATCCTTTTTTTACCCCCTCTACACCAAATCTCCTCGCCGAAAACTGCTGATCTGCAAGCAATTGGTTAACCCATTTAGACCTGAGGCCCATTCTAAAAACGCCGTCTAAATAATTCTAAAGTTTTCTGAAAAACTTAACAAAAGATTATGTTGCTATATACTGCACATAGCAACAAGAACCCCAAAAGGGGTTCCCAGCTTGAAAGGTACAGTTACAAATAGGGGTTCCCACCCTAAATGGGTTAATTGACTTGACATTAGTAATGTATAGGTACTCTTGCCAGAAGAATGTTAACTACGATTAGTTTAGTTGTTCTGACCCAGTGAGACGCCATCGGGGAACTCGTCTTTGAGGTCGAAGAATTCTCCAAATGCTCCGAGGAACTCGAGAACCATCAGAACGTCTCCGAACAGCTCCCCCGGAACGCGGGTGTGAACAGGAACTGGACTGGGCAACTCCTGGAAATTGATTGATTTTTATATCAGTCCGTCTGCAACTCTTAGACACTGATCGATTTTATTATCAGTCTGACAGCAACGCCTGGAAACTGGTAGATATTAAAATCAGTCTGACATCCATGTGTTACGAATGTTTTGGGTTTCTACCTTGAGGTCTTCACACTCCATGTCCTCTCTGGGTTTGTTCCACAGCTTCATTCGTTCTGCGTATCTTTTCTTCTCCTCCTTCAGCTTCTCTCGTTCCTAAAGGAGAAGAGCATGTTGTCATGTTTTACACACACACAATTCAACACTGTGTTTATTATAGCAGCATAGGGACTGTACATTGGTGAACACATTGGTGAACACACATTAACTCATTGGCCGCCATTATCGCATTAACGCGATCTAATAAATAGCGCGCTTGGCCGCCAGGATCGCATTAATGCGATCTAACGTCTTTATTGATCTTTATGCTCTGATCACGCTATTCTGTTATGAATCAGGCTAAGTTTCGGGTTCCACTTACTTCAACCACCACTGCATCCGGTTCCATGACTTGGGTTCCGTTTTCGGTTTTACATTTTTCCCCCCAGTCATTTTCGACCATAATAGGGAAACAAACGGTTTTTCACACGCTATGAAAAGCGATCGGAGACCTCCCCTCCTATAATCTATGGTCTGGGTGACGAACAGTCATCCCCGTTGTGTATCACAAAGTAATTTTCGCCGATAACAGAATTTGAGACATTTCACTTCCGGTTCATGTGTTTCACTGTGTGAGTGGGTCTGGGAGGGGGCGAGTGTGATCGAGAGGCGATCAAGCTTGGTATGTGCTGCTCTCTGGTGGTGGAACGATCAAAACGATTCAAGTGTCAAGGTAGACTTTCTAGATGTGAATTAAATAACAAAATAACGAAACAAAAAAACACGAAAATCGCTGGCAAGGGCTGCTATGAACGAGGTTTTAACTCTGGCAGTCAATGAGTTAATGAACATTCAATACAGGAACAGGAACACAGCAATTCATCTGTACATGATTGTAAATATGTCAGATTTAGCTAGAAGCCAATTTCCAACTGCAGTCCCCAAACTTAACTCATTCAGTGCCCAGCTTATTTATGGAATTTTGGCTCTGAGTGCCATTGTAAAAAAATAAGTGCTTAGGAGCCGAGATACAGCCTTTTTCAGTAAGAAGTTAAACAAAGAGTGAATGGAGCAGCAAACCTTCATATCTTGGGTTCTGAACATTTTTTTCCCCCAAATTTCATTGGACGTCTTAGACGTCCAGTGGCACTGAATGAGTTAAAACCAATAAGATACAAACATAACAAATACAGAAATAAACATACAACTACATACGATAAAATAGTTTTTTTTAAACTGTAAATATAAATGACTGCACTATAATTATTCATCAATACTGATGGGACAATATATGCGAGATCTCACCATGTCCTTCTCCAGCTTCATTTTCTCCTTCTCCTCCTTCCTCTTCTGTTTCTCCTCTTCAAACCTCCTCCTGAACTCCTCCCTCTGACGCTCCTTGTCCTCCCTCTCCCTCCGCCTGGCCTCCTGTAGGTCCTCCTTCTCTCTCCTCATCTTGTCTCTTTCGTTGGCAGAGGGCATCGTGTCGTCTCTCTTCTCCTACAAGACGACAAGGGAAGCAGCAAGTACATTTGACTCGAGTAACTATACTCGAGTACAATTTTGAGGAAGACGGAAGTGTTGTTGCACTTCTCTAAAGACCACGACAAAGAGTGCAAAGTGCCTGCAGTGCCCTAGTGCCAACATAACGTGCAACCGTGGTTGCACGTCTAACATGGTCATGCATCTCCGTCCTGGTGTTAACACATTCCCTGCCATTGACGGAGATCTCCGTCATTTCAAATCCAACCGTTGACCGCCATTGATGGAGATCTCCGTCTTTTCAACAAAGAAAAATCGTTTGAAAATTCCACAAGCTCTTGCAGTATACCCTGCAGCCGTTTCCCCTTGCAGACTAGCACAACATTAGATAATAGTCTTGTGTTAAAGGGGAATTCCGCCCGAGGTTTTTCTTACCTTATATACGATATCCTAGGAGAAAAAATCATAACTCCATCCCGAGTTGACCGCAGCTAAACACCTGAGCCTATGGATATTTTAATAACATTTCTTTTTTGTGAGATCTAACGTTCTCATGGACAGAAAACTTATGTTGGATGTGCCTCTCCGGAAGTCTTGCAAGACATCATCCACGTCACTTTGTCAACACTACGGCGGCCCATTTGGGACAAAAACATTGTGGAGGCTTTTCTGTCCATAACAGCGTTAGGTCACTCACAAAAAAACGCGAATACATTCGCGATCTAGCGCAAGCCCCATAGGCTCAGGTTTTTAGCTGCGGTCGACTCGGGATGGAGTTATGATTTTTTTCTACTGTACCACTTGTCCTAGGATATCATACTGTATATAAAGGTAAGAAAAACGTCGACCACCAACTAGTAACTACATAGCTTGAAATGTCACTTTCTGTTGGCCTACTTAGTTACAGCTGCTCTTTATTGTAGTCCTAATCTGTGATCGCTAGACCGTTAATTACTGAGCTGGAAATATTATGAGTAAAGTTCACAGAAGAAGTCGCACACATCCAGAAAACCTCTCTTCAGTCACGCCATGAGAACTGTATTCATACATCAAAATAACACTACAAACTGTACCGTACATTAACGTGACACAAAAGAGACCTCACCTGTCCAGGTGAGGTGAGTCCAGGGGTGCGCCCCCGCGGCTTGGCGGGGACACTGCTGGGGAAGTGAGGTGGCTCGTCAGGAAAGAACTGAGAGAAGGTCTGTTCTGACAGGCAGAACTTAGACACTGTGGACGGCTGTCAAAACACACACACACACACACACACACACACACATTTAATTACTACCTACTTTCAACCTTGGCGTCCCTAATTTGGGCGTGTTGTTATAGGCATGTTATCATAGGCGACAATTCACTCATTATCAAGCCTTCCGATTGGTGCCTGACCGACCAACCAGCAGGCTCCTTACATGTGGCAGCATTGTTTAGGCTGAAGTTTGCTAAACACGTTGGAAAAAACACGTTATGCCCAGTCACTGCACTGCATCTGAGATGTTCCTTTTTACTAAGACCAAGTTTAAAATAAGAATTGAATACATTAAATATCAATACAAGGCAACTGAAGAACACCATGGCAGTTGCTGGTGTTGAGGATTTTTGTCCAACCTAGCAACAATAGCCAACGGGTACGGAAGAGACTTAAGACTTAAAAAAATATATATAGAGAAAACTTCCTTTTATGTACTAAAAGAGTGACTTTGAGAGCAGTTTCAGTGAGCAACAGAGGAGACTATCTTGCAATATTTGGAGTTACATCACGACAAGGTGAACTACAAAACTGAAAGCTCAAGTTGTCCAAGAGTCATAGCACTTCAAAGAGGTGGTGTGAACAAAAAGTAGCTTGTTAATAGGTTAACGTTCAGTAACAAACAAACACACTATAGCAATGATTACTATGGGAATATAGAGCTATTTAAACACAAACACATCACTTACACAAGTGGTTAATAGATCTGTAGATGACATGTGTGTTATTACTGTGGTGGAGCTGTTATTGTGCTGGTGTTGAAGTTGCCATAGTTACTGTGGTGTGGTTGTGTGATTAGCATGGTTAAAGTAGTGTGTAAGTGTCAGAAACTAAGTATAAATACTTTTTTTTGACATTTTATTTTTATGTCGAGGACCCACAAATTGATATGCATTTGTCCAAGGACCGCAATTTGAAAAGCTTTGTTGCCATGGACCCCCATATTAGGAAGATTTATTAACAGCTGATCTACAAGCACCCAATGTGTTGCAGTGTGACGCGTTTTGAGCTTGTGTGTCAGATATTTTTGAATAGCAGAGAAATGGAATAGGCCTTAAAGGGATACTTCACTTTCGGGCCGGGGACACATTTAAAAAAAATATTAAAAATAAATGAAAAAAGTTATGGAAAATTCATGGCCCCCTCACACATTAGTAGGACACTCTAATGCGTGAGGGGGCCATGAATTTTCCATAACTTTTTTCATTTATTTTTTATATTTTTTTTAAATGTGTCCCCGGCCCTAAAGTGAAGTATCCCTTTAACCACTTAAACCCTCTAGAGAGTCTAGACTTAGACTAGATCTACAAGCTCAGCTTGCTATTTTTGGCTAATGTTCCCCCCAGAATATGAATGCTGGAGTTCCAAGAGTTTAAACTGTTCCTCCTTTTACTTCCTCCCTGGAACCCCCTCCAAGGACCCCTGGGGGTCCCCACTCTGAGAAGCGTTACAGTACGTTTTAACAGCGGGCGAGTCTCCGGACGATCGCCGGGCGACATCGTCCAAAAGATAAATAAAATCCATCTTTTCAGATCAACATCGTCCCACTTCGCCTCATCGCCAGTAGTTGCTGGCTCTCATAGACATATAATGCACTTCCGGAGAATACTATCCTGAATCGCCCGCTGTTAAAACGCACCGTCAGCCAAGACAAAGACATGCCGATAGGACTATGATATTCCAACGACAGAAAGACAGAACTTTATTCCATGTTTTTGTAGTGTACATACCTTAAGTCGTATGAATCCATCGTGTGGCTCACAGTATTGTTTTAACAACAGCTTCAGTCTCTCCCTTGACAGACCGTTCTTCTTACGACTGCAATTAATTAAAAAAAAATAACAATAAGCACAATAACAACCGTACAAAGTAGAATAATAACAATACAAAGCTCTACAATAATGTGTTACTTGTTATCAAAAATGTATTTAAATGAGTATTTAATTGTGAGAACTGTCGAGTTTGTTTATTGGTGTAAAATAAAGCCTAGGTCAATGTTTGACAAATAAGTGTTGCATTATGGGAGATGTAGTGAAATGTTACTAGAATTGTGTTGCACAACCCATATAAGACCATACTGTACTTAAAGGTGGTGTGATATGTTTTTGGAGAGAGAGGAAATAAATGTTTTTATTAAAAAAGTTAAAGCTCTATATTCAAAAAGTTATCATTGCTATGAAGTGTTTGTTCGGTAACAGCGGTCTCCCCGTCTCTTAAAAATACATTTTCAGGTCCGGATATCAATTTTTATCCAACCAGGAGAGAGAGAACTCCACATAGATTTTTAGCTTCAATTGTATAGTGTTCCAGTTCGGATTTAGTTTGCTTTATTTCTCATTTTATCTCTTCCAATTTCACTTGTATTTTCTGTTTACTAAAGAGCTGTAGATAAGGCAAGACCCCCACTCTACATAGCAATGATTACTATTAGAACATGGAGCTATTTAACACTTATTTGAACAAAGAAATATCACATCCACCCCTTTAAGAACACTTACTTGATCTGGCTGGCCTTGGCGAGAAACGGAGGGCTGTCATCGGTCTTAACGAGCTTCACCTTGTACTTGAACACACCAGGGGTCAGAGACTTCCTCTTCCCCCTGTCACATAAACACACGTCGAGATTCAAACCTACATCTTCCATGAGCCAGAGTGGGAACATCAATGTTAAATTGGCAATTCTTCCCCCAAAAAAGGAAAATGGTCTGATATAAGTTTAAATTTGATGACGAGCGGACCGGTAGGCAGAGGTTCCGGTAGGAGACACAAAGGAGACTCTTTGTGTCTCCTACCGGAACCGCTGCCGGTCATCAAATTATTGGCTTAGAAATGCGACAAAAACTAAAAAGAAATCCATGAAATTCAAGTCTCCACGGGGTGACTAATTGATAGAAAATAAGTCATTTTGGAGGTGAACTATCCCTTTAAGTATACATGATTTGAACATGCTTGAACATTTGACATTTCAGGCCTAATATTTCTACAATTACTACAAAACCTGTGGATAGCCAGTCATTTTGGTTGAAGGGTAAATTTAGGTAGAAAATGAAATATTGAATGAGAATGCAGTTAATAGTGGTGTTACTGACCCGTTGACTTGTGGTTTGGATGCATCTTCATCATCGCTGTCGCTGATGACGATGGTGTCTCCATCGGGCGGTTGTTTACCGTTGCCGTTGGCAACTGTTGTCGATCTCGCCTGGCCGTTACAGCATGACGACGGAGACTGAACCTCCAAGATCTCACATAAACATCTGTAAACACACACAAACACACATCTGTAATCAAACAAACCCCCTTCCACCCACACACGCGCACACACATCTGTTAACAAGCACAAACATCTTAACACATACATCTGTAACAGAAAGACAAACAACGCTGGCACACAAAGGACAGAACTTGCAGCCATACTCGTGTTAGAACCACATTTTCATACTGTCGATGGGGTCGCTAAATAAATATACATTCGGGACGGTCGTGATGGTTTGCGCTGAGCAACGGCATGTTTTGCAGAGCGGGTAGGGTACTGTGCCGTGTCACTTTTGGAACATCCACACCCTGTCCATATAGTGTAACCTTTTGTCAAGAATCTCCTCACCTTTGGAGGATAATTAAAGTTCACTTTAACACCCGTTTCATCATGTCTGTGTTATGTTCCACTCGTCTTTTTCTCCTCTCCATCTCAGCTGGCTCAATGTAAGTATCGCATGGAAATGAGCATTTACTTTGACGTGCAAGCCAAAAGCAGAGTTCTGACTGGTTGTTGCGTTCACTTCTGCCGTTTCATAGTTTTTTAGATGAATTCATATAGAGTATTAAGGAAGGCCCGGCGTTTATCATCTCTATCAGCGTTAATTTAATCGCGATCCACTATCGAGACACGTACCCAAACATGCACACAAACACAACCACCAACACGCACACACACCCCTGTAACAAACACCTATAACCAAACAAACACATATCTTAGAACCGTTCATTTATGATAAAATGCCTCCATATTTATTTTTCACCAGAAAAAGACAGCTCAAATGTTCCACTGTTTTAACATTGAAGCATACGTTTAGAATGCCAATTTAGCCATGGCTGCATTTATGGTCAGACAGTAGCTTACATTTTCCCCAATATATAAAAAGTACATATAGTTATCTATTCCCTGTGATTTCATCTTTTGGAGAGTGTCATTATACCAATCACTGTAACTCCACAGCGTAAAATCCGTGCTGCGTTCAGTTTAGTTAGAATGACTCATTCACATTTAAGTTCAAAATGACAGGTGATGGAGCACACGGAAAAGGCTTTCAATGACGGGTTACTTTACAACTAGCCCACATTAAGGCTTAAGCTACCAAAAATATAGCCTAGGCATATTTTAAAATAAGTTACATCCATTGATAACAACCGATTATTTGTAGGTCCATTTTGTTCAATCTGGTAACTTCTAACCTGGTAAACCATCCCGGTCGTGAGAATTCACACCGGTCTGGCCGTTTTTCAGACGCCAAAAAGTGGAAGAGCAAATCAGCGTCTGCGCTCATGGCCCTGTGATTGACAGACGCGGATTGGCTCTTTCACTTTTTGGTTTCTGCAAAAACGCCCACACACGCTTGGGGCCAGACCGGTCTGCAGAACACACAATATAATGTGAATTCACACGACCGGGACAGTTTACCAGGCAAACTTCTCTCTGTCTGCCGTTGACCAAAATTCAGCAGGGAGGTGTGGCATCACTCCGCCATCCAGACATCCAAATATATATTTTTTTAGAATAGTAGTTAGTAGCCAATTCTTTTTTACCCCTCTTTTCTCCCCAATATAGTCGTTATGCCAATTAATTCCTCCCCACACACATTTCTGTGTGGTCACTGCTGTTGTATCCTACCGATTCACCTGCCAGTGAGTCTGTTTTGTGTTTGTATAGACGCCCGACAAAGCCGGATGCACCACGGTGGATTCAAAGTAACCCACAACCTCTGTGGTGGTGGGCAGCGACTTTACCACTACGCCACCCAAGCGCCCTAATCTACACATTTTTATAGGAGTTGTAAACAATTTGGCTGGGGATGGATCACGGTTTGTAGATTAATAGACTACCCAGTAGGCCGCGTTTTGATGACTAGTCCAACTGTCCCTCTGTACCGCAGCGATCGCTGGCTGCATACACCCCCACCCATTTCCACCAACCCTCAAACACACATTTTTTTGGTACACTGATCTCATATATGGCCTCCTTGGATTACAAATGACAGAAATCCATCACCATGATGGACAACTTTAATCCAAGATTAACAACAACTGCACACACACACCACTTACGTTACAAACACAGGAATTGAAAAAGAAAACCCTAAAAAAGGGTAGCACATCCCAAATTTGCTCTCTGATGAAGGCTCTTAGCCGAAGCGCGTAAGTGTTCGTTTATTGGTGTTTATTGGTGTGTGCTAATAAGTATTGTCGGTATCAGCCAGAGCGCCAGGAGTCTAACCCCGTTTCACAATGCGCTAGACCCCTGGGAAATGTGAGTACTTTGTCTTCCATTGATTTGAAATTTAGGATGTGCTACCTTTTGGGGATTTCTTTTATTCCCGTTTTTAACACATTGAATGCCAAAAACGGTCCGGACCGTTTTTGAGGGTCCAAACGAGAAGTGCCGAAAACGGTCCGGACCGTTTTTGACCCAATTCTATTTTTATACATGTGGGCCACGTGGGGCGCTAAAACGAAACTTTGACATCACCCAAGCAGTTTCTGAGAAGAAGAGGCTGGATGAGGCTCCATGTCAAAAATCCTTCCGGTCGGCGTTTTCAATGTTATCTCCTTGATTAAAAGCTTAATATCTCCATTTCTTTTTAATGTGGTGGAAACGAGCCGTTTTCGATCGGCGATCACGCTGCAATGGAGGGTCGCGTTGGAAATATTATTGTTCCAGGCGTTAGTCGGGACCCTCCGCCGTCTCGCACGCACGCTTTGTTTACATGCATTTCCGCGTCGGGGCTTCTCACAGCACGAAATGTATAACGCAAGTGGATGGAAGAAATGCTGGCACTCAACGTATAATATTTTAATAAACCTCTGGCACCCAATGTGTTAATATGTACAGTATACTGGATTTTGGGTCTAGAACTCCACAGAGAGAACCCATTGTTGATGCGGAACCTCTTTCTTTCTTTCTTACATACACACACACACACACACACACACACACTCTCTCTCCATCTCTACCTGGCTCCATTGCGTCCTGCGACATCCACAGTCTCCCCGGGGAAGAATCTCTGGCGCGCGAAGTCGTACACGTCCTCGCAGAGCTCGCTGAGGCGGCACCGTTGCGTCAGTGACGCCAGGTGGAGCAGGGGGAGGACCAGCGCCGAGGAGAAACTCTCGAGGTTCTGTCTGGCCCGCCTCTCGCTGTCCACGGCCTCCAGGTAGGTTAGACCGGGCCTCCCGGTCAGAGAACAGCTCCATACCAGACTGTTACACAGAATGGTCCTCTCAAAGAACTCACTGCAGGGAGAGAACACACAACATCCAACTACTTTAGAGTCCTGAAGTGTAGACGTTGCTGCCACCGTGATGAGAACTGGTCTCATGTGAGTAACGGGGACTGGATTGGGCACACCTTGAACTCAGGGGAAAAAGCACATCGTGGAAGGAAGCAGAAAAGATCGCCCAACACCGACCAGCTGGAAGAAGTTCATAATGACCTATGCTCCCCAAAGAGCAAAAGGATTTAAGTCAAGTAAGTCATGAGTACTGTAACATACAGTATGTGCCCCCCCCCATATTTAAAGCATAGAGTTATGGATACAGTTTTGATCTTAATGCTCAAACACTTTCAAGATTTTCAAAAATGTTCAAAAATAGCAGATGTGCAAGCTCGCAGCGTGGCACGAAGTGATGGCTGCGAGCTTGTACATCTGCTATTTTTGAGAACCACTGTTCTAAATCTTAAGTTTTCTGAAAAACTTATGTTGCTATCTATCTATCTATCTATCTATCTATCTATCTATATATATATATATATATATATATATATATATATATATATATATATATAAATAAATCTAAAATGTCACAGATGCTTTCCCGGTTATAACGGGCTAAGCCATATCATGATGACATTCGATATAAAAATATCCAGATGATATCTAGTCTCATATCACAATGTCAATACGCTATCAGGGCCATCAATCATTATTCTTTACAGCCACTAGCAACGATATTGAATATTTTAACAGTTTGTGACTCTTATATTTTGAAACACTGACAACAACTGGTTCCAGGCCAATTTGCCATAGCAAAAAAGAAATTGCCCTCGCAGTGACATTAGTCTGGCCATGCCAGGCTACCACGTTTCAGCTTCAACAGAGAGTGAGACAAGACCCTCACTCACTTTAAAACCTCAGCCATAGAGCACCGAAGTCTGACGTCACTGCCGCTAGACAGATGGCGCTATCCCCCTGGGTCGTGGCGTTATTTTGTGTGTTGAAATCACCATGGGGGAATCTTAGATCACGTCAGATAAGAACTGTGTTCCAAAAATAAACATCGTTTTGCATCGTTATGATTTTCATTCATATTTGATACAGCCTGTTTATGGATTTGAATTAATTCGGCTTTAAAAGTCTTAAAAACCACACTTCCGGTTCTGAAATCACTGTCCCTACAGCAGCCGCGTTCATGGGAAACGACCCAAGTCTTTGGGTTGTTTGACTAGTTTCTAGCGTTTATCGTGTTACTTTTTGGGTGAATTTGTACATTTCCACCTTCAGTCAATGCTTCATATTCATACGAGTCAAATCGCCAGGGTGGTGTGATTATTTTTTTAACAGTTCTTATATGAGGTGATCAAAGATTCTCCTATGGGAATTTCAACACAAAAAATTACACCACGAGCCCACGACCCAGGGGGATAGCGCCCTCTAGCGGCAGTGACGTCAGGACCTCGCACACTCACTATAGTTTATTTTAGTTTTTTGTTTATTATAGTTTTATCTATAATTATAGCTTATATAATTTAAACAAAAATGTACACCAATTTGAACATAAGACGACGTGACTGTAACGTTTTAAATACAAGAAGTACAAAAACAGAATTGTTTGTTTTATGATCCGTTAATAGCCAATCTACAAGCTCACAACCGCCGTGCTGCGACTGCGAGGCCGTTGTGCGCTTGTAGATCGGCTATTTCCACTGCGCGACACCGGCACGCAACTAAAGTATACACACATCGGACTTTACCGCTTCGCTGAAGCTAACCGGCATGTTACACCCAAACTGGCGACCTACCGAATTGCAGTGGTCAGTTTTCTACAACAACATCCATCCATCACATTATTATGACCCATCAGCTAAAACTTGAAACAAACAACGCTCACATTATGTTCAAGCAGTGGTGGAAAGTAACTACGTACATTTACTCAAGTACTGTACTTAAGTACAATTTTGAGGTATTTTTTTTTACTTTACTGGAGTATTTCCAGTTTTCAGTACTTTTACTCCACAATCTCAGAGGCAAATATTGTACTTTTTACTCGACTAAAATTATTTTAAAACTTTAGTTACTTTGTAGATTTTGATAAAAAGTTAAACATTTGAGTACTTTGTTTTTCGACCACTGTTTAAAAGCCAGAAAACCGCACGACACTGAGCGGCTGGGTCACAGAATTCAATGGGTCACCTAGTTCGGCGTAACAGCTGTTTCAGTAGAGTTGCCAGCCGCTAGCTCGCAAGCGGCTAACCTCGACAACAACAAACGGCTTAACTTTAGCTCAAAGCTAACCTTAAAACTGACCTCATTCGTGACATAACGTCATATATGCTCGTTTCTTTACCACCTACATGACCCCTAAACTTAGTTTAGTAACTTAAAACACGAACTCAACTAGCTAGCTCAACCGGCCGCTAACTTACTAAGAGTAGTACAGACACTGTATACATTATAATAACGTTAGCCTGGGCTGCTAACTTAGTTAGCTCTCTAAGCTAAACTCTTCTTAACTTGTACTGCATCGCTTCGTATGTTCGTTCGTGTCCCACGACAAAAACGACGTCATTTCAACCGAAATGCGTTCAGCATCGACACTTTTGGGTTGAAATGACGACTTTTTGGATGTCAATTTAAGTGTAATATACTTAGATTTATATAAACAAGAGTTTTAAAAATGTTCATGCTGTGGTTCAGTCCACAAATAACGTACATTTCATTATTGATATAAACTACATTATACATCATTTCATACCATTTTTTGTTTCTGTTTTAGTGTGTGTCATGCAGTACCCTGCAGCATCTTCAAAGCTCTGTAGCTGTCAGTCAAGTTAACATTATTTCATTAACATATTCGTCACTTCTACATTCTAAAGTCCTTTTTAGATCCAACATCTTGTTGTTTAATGGAAACATTTTAAAAAAACTATCCAATAAATACAGTGAAATCCTGTGTGAATGTATATAGCCTATATTCTCTTAACTCTGTGAGAGGGTGCATAATATGTAACCAGATTTCCCGGGACAATTTGTTTACAATTGTTACCGTCTCTCAGTTTAGCTAGGTTGTTAATGAACTGCATTAAATCAATTAAAACTCACTCGTATGTTCTGAAGATCTCGTGGGTTATCTTACAGAGGAAGACCTCTTCATCTGGTCTGAGGTCAACTGGAGGTTTCTGTCTGACGAAGGGTTTTCTGTGTAGAAGAGGCATCTCTCTCTCTGTATTCCTTTATTTATTTATTCCTTTCTTTCTTGTCCGGGTTCAAGTCTTCTCTCTATAAAACGAGTCCTTCAAGAACAGGAGGGAAAACAAAGTCATAAAACCTTCATATTCTGCCTCGGATCAAAAGTTGTAGATGACGAGAGATCGATCGATCAATAATAATAATAACACTAATTCATCGCCCTTGTGTATTAAACACAACAAAAATGTTAATCATAAATCGGGGTGGTGAAATGAAAACCCCCAAAATAGATCCAAAGTTTTAAAAGACAAACAGATTGTTAGGTTTCTTTTGTCTTTGGAGCTGAACTAGTCTAATCTGATCCACGCATGGAAACGTGCTCCTCTCTCACTGACTCTCAAGTCCGTTTGACATGAGTCAGAAAAAAGGTCCGTTTCAGAGACTTTAAAATGAACGGCGTGGATTTTAAATCAACTAGTTAGACAACGGAGAAGTTGATTGACGACTTTCAAACGGTCTTTACCCAGTTATGTAACGAAGAAGCAGCGATAATCCGCGTTTTGTTACAATACTAAACTGTAGCCGCCGGGTC
The DNA here is from genome assembly GCF_963280865.1 of Gymnoscopelus braueri. Taxonomy (NCBI): domain Eukaryota; kingdom Metazoa; phylum Chordata; class Actinopteri; order Myctophiformes; family Myctophidae; genus Gymnoscopelus; species Gymnoscopelus braueri. The sequence continues at coordinate 9,223,953 of NC_137621.1, forward strand.
GTAGCTTCTTCTTCTTCTTTCTCTTGGATCACATCCACTGTCAGTCACATTGTGGACAGACAAATCAACACTTCCGCCCGTACGCTTCAAAATAAAACTCACGTTGACGAACGCCAACAATATTAATCATAATCATTCATATATATTAATAGCCAAAATCAGTCAATGAGTTGAATTGGCTTGTAGATTTCTTTTTGACAAGCTGAAATAAAGAACGTACAGTCCGTTGACATTTTTAAAAGGGGACTACATTTTTTTTTTCTGTGTAACAAGGCATTTTCCTGGATGGACTTTTGTGTGTTTTTAAAACTTGAAACTTTTTTTTGTGTGCATAGTTTATTCAGACTCACAGGGGCCCCTGGGCCAATTATCGTTAGGGCCCTGCTATTTAGGAATACAAGAACACTCGCCCTAAATCACGTTTGCCCTAGCCTGGGACCAGACGAATCTGCCAGTGCAAAAAATATATACCGTAATTTTCGCACTATAAGCCGCACCTGACTATAAGCCGCAGCAGCTAAATTGAATGTTTGGAACATATATAAGCCGCACTGGACTATAAGCCGCAGGTGTAAAATCCATAGATTTAGGAGGTCCCCTAGTGGCCGTTAGCTGTAAAAATCCATAGATAAGCCGCACCGTTATATAAGCCGCAGGGTCGAAAAATGGGAAAAAAGTCGCGGCTTATAGTCCGAAATTTACGGTATATTTGCCCTCGGTGATTAGTCTGGCTACGCAAGGCTACGTTCGCCCCAGGTCAAATCCGGCGACCCCGGAACGGTCGCCTCCAGGTAATCCAGTGTAATCTCAATAAAACTGCCTAAACCTAACATTATTCCCATACCTAACCTCAGTAAAACTATGCCTAAACCTAATCTTATTCCTAAATTTAACCTCAGTAAAACAATGTTTAACCCTAATCTTATTCCTAACCTAACCTTAACCTCAGTAAAACAAATACAAGAATACAAGAACCGCTGGTCCACAGCGGTCCACGAAAACAATGGGGGCGAGCGTGTTTTGGGGGCGAGTATTCCGGTCGGTTACCCTACCCTGGGTGTTCGAGTGGGCACGCAAACACTGTATTCTGATTCTAAGTAATTTGTGTGTCAAGAAAGCACCCGTAGAGATACGTTTACAGGATTTACAGTCAAAAAGGGCCCAATAGGATGTCCGGTCGCCCTGTTACGGCCATACGAGGGGTGTTGTACTGAGGGCCAGGGCCGATGTATTTGAGCGTTAAACTATATAATAATACATTTTAGTAAATTGTCATTACAAGGGCCCCTGGTAGTACTAGTCAAGGCTGGGCCCCAGGGCACTGTATGGCCCCATTGACCCGGTCTATAATCCATCCATGGTTGTAGTTATAGAAGACTGACAGGATACCTTTTTATTTTGGAGACTAAATGAGCCCAGTTCCGGCCGTAGTGTGTGTGTGTGTGGTGTTGACGGGTAGATAGCGGGCTGATTGGCGCGGTGTTGACGACAAGTTAGATCCGCTCTACTTCACTGATGTGGCGTTCACGTACATCTCGTAAACTCGGACATATAATAAATAGAACATAAATGGAAAAAGTAATATATTATTCACTTGCGTTGCTGCGAGTCACAACAAATGGAACTATGGAAGTGGTAGTAAATAGAGATTATATTACAAACCTTTTACAAATGGGCTTTCACCGTTTTGAGGAGGAGGGAAAACATTGTTATATTGTCTTGCACACCAGACCTCCAAAGTTACCTTTGTGATTGATTTGTGATTGATTCCTAAAATATATGTCATGAATTAAATATATGTGTAAATAATAGTAAATAGTTATTGACTTGGAACGCCATTAATCCTCCTGGTCATTCACATTCTACATGGGTAGTAAAATAAACCATAATAATAACGTTCTGTTGAGGATTCAAACATACAGTTTACGGTTTTAAAAGGATTTACAGGAACGCAGCACGTCGATGGGGTAGGAAGTTTGTAATTGGGCGGGGCTTAACTCTGGATTGCTATCATTATTGGCCTGTAAACCTGTCACCCATTCATTTACTGCCATTGGGTCTCAGAAATTATTTGTTTCGTTAAAAAACACCCCTTTTCGAGAGAGTGTGTGTTTGTGTGTGTGTGTGTGTGTGTGTGTGTGTGTGTGTGTGTGTGTGTGTGTGTGTGTGTGTGTGTGTGTGTGTGTGTGTGTGTTGGGGGGGGGCTACCTTAATGTGCAGTAATTGCCTGAACTTGAACTAGATATGGACTGCACGTCATCCAACAGTATACTCATTTGAATTCCATCAATAACATAGCATTTCATGTAAAAGCCTTTAATATGCTACAATCAACAACTGTACAGGATATGTTTCGGGGTAGATAGATGGTACAGGTGTAGCCTAACCTATTGTTTGTGTAAATTAATCTCAAATGAACAAAGTTGGCCTAGTCAACTCTAAGGAGGCAGACCACTTCACACAGTCCAGCTGACACAGGATGGTAGACTGCTATTCTTCTGAAGAGTGGTGGAAGAAGTACTCACATTTGTTACTTGAATAAAAGTATCAATACGCAATGTAGAAATACTCTGTTACAAGTAAAAGTCTGGTATTCAGAATTTATTTAAGAAAAAGTACAAAAGTATTGGCATCAAAATATACTTAAAGTACCAAAAGTAAAAATACTCATTATGCAGAATGTCCCATTTCAAGTTTTTCAAAATGTATATAAATAAATCTTTTGAAAATAGCTACAAGCTCACAACACATCCTTCTAATGTGTGAGGGGGCATTGAGTGCTTTTTCAATCACTTTTTTCATTCATCAAGCAACTTAAAAACTGTCTGGGGTGCTCACAAAAGCCAGAGTAGGCGTTAAAAGGACCCCAAACATGTTTGAAAGTGAGGACTTCCGGTAAGATGGCGGAGTGAGGTGCAGCTTAAGTAGTTAGCTCTCTACAGTTGGACATAATAACTCGACAATAACTCGACAAAAACAGAACCAAAGTGGAAAAGGAATGAAAAGTAATGTTTAGGAGACACAGATGAAGCCGTAGAAACACTCAAAGGCATACAGCAGAAAAATAAAGTAACAAAATCAACGAAGAAGATGGACGGAGGAAAAGACTCGAATGGGAAAATGGACGGGGGCCTGGCCGAGATACTACGTGAGGGAATCGCCAATATAAGGAAAGAAATAACGGATAACTTAATGGCCGTAAAAACACACGAAGACAAACAGCAGGAAAATAAAGTAACAAAATCAACGACGACGACGGGCGGAGAAGAAGACTCGAATGGGAAAATGGACGGGGGCCATGAGGGAATCGCCAACATAGAGAAAAAACTAAGGGGTAAAATAATGGACGAAAACCTTGCGGAAATACTGCAAACGGGACTCGCTAATATCTCTAAAGAGCTAAAATCTGACAAGCAGGAAAGACAACAGGAGCTCTCGTCGTTTAAAGAAGAAGTGAAAAAGGAAATGAAGGAGGAAATCATAAGTTTTCGCAGGGAGATAGATCATCAGATTCAACGACACCAGAAATGGAAGAGGGGAAAACGGGGGCAGATGAGGTGGTGGTGACGGGGTTGGTGAACCGTGTGGAACAATTACAAACGGAGCTACTGGACATGCAGTTGCAAGCTAAGCGTTGTAGCATCCGGGTATTCGGTCTAATGGAAGTAGAAGGGGATTCAGTAGTGAAATATATGGAACAATTGTTTCAAACGGAGCTTGTTCTACCTAAAGGGACCCAACTCCACATACAGAGGGGATACCGCGCTCGCACTCAGAAAACTAACAACCCATCGGCCACCCCCCGATCCATTGTGATTAACTTTCTTCGATTTGAGACGAAAGAGATGGTGCTTAAAAAGGCCTGGGAAGCAAAGATCCAAGTCGGTAACAAGCAACTGGGCTTCGACCACGACTACCCACACGAAGTTGTCCGTATACGGAAAGAATATCTCCCTTCCAAAAAACTCTTAAAAGAAAAAGGAATACGTTTCCAGACCCCCTTCACGAAGATGAGGATACATTGGCTTGACGGAGTGAGGATCTACAGAAATGCGACAGAGGTCCTAACCCATGAGAGAGAGAGGCTACATGGTGAGACAACCAAGCGTGGAACGAGACGCTGACTCGCCGAGGGAGGACGGGAGATACGTCGTGTCGACTGTGGACCCATCGGCGGAGAAGGATGGACGCACGGGATCGAACCATGGAGCCGAGGAGCGAAGACGAACGGAGGGGGAAAGAGGAGCGATGAAGAGAGCCGAAGAAAAGTTGAGAGTGTACTTAAAAAAGAACTGAATAGATGGGTTTCCGCGCGACGTCATCACAGAGCAGAGTGCGCAATCTGCGCATGCCTGGGGTAGAACGAACCGGAAGCGTCCTTCACTCTGTTGTTGTGTTCGGGATTTAGATAGGCATAATGCTGCTATTATAGGCATAATAGGCATAATGCTGCTATTATATACAAACAGATCCAACTTCCGACAAATCATTTTTATTGAGTAAAGAAGATATTACAAACTGCATAATTTAATCTACTTTCATTAAACCCGGTGAAGACCATTTCTTTTATGAATGTACATTTGACTAGAGCTGCTGCGGGTAATAGCGCCCTCTATAGGCTCACCCCTCCACTGCGCGCGCATCATCCTCTCATGTTTACAAACAGGAAACCCATCTATACAACATGCTAAAAGATAAGAGGTAACATTGAGTTGGTATGAGGGTGGAGGGGGGAAAGGGGAAATGACAAGCGAAGGACAATTTGCAGAGAAAAGAAGAAGACATTGATGTCATGCTAATAGACATTTAAAAATGAAAAAGAAAAAGAACAAAAGAAACAACAAAATAAATAAAGAACCCTCCTATCGTTTTGATTCAAAGGACATATTTTGGGAATACCACCAACTCAATGTGGGGATTAGAGTGGAAAGTTGGGCTGTGTGTACAAACGAAAATGTTTGAGTCTTTTTTTTTCCTGTTTGGGGGGGAAATGTACCAACAGAGAGGTTTTTACGTTAAGAGGAGGATGGCTAGGCGCTGGGGAAACCCAAGGATGGGATTAGAACTAGTTGCCTAGGGTGGGGCCCCCATTTAGGATGGGGTTTGCCCCCACACCCTGTTAGGAGGGTTTAGGGGTCACGGAGTTTTTTACCCCGTGTTTGGAAGTCATATTTTTGTCTTGTTTCTTTTATAGGTGGAGACTGGAGACAGTACAAAAGAACTGATTTTTTTTTTGAAGTCACATTATAATTCAGATAAAGAGGGGGATTTTGAGAAGCAAATTAATGATAAAGAGGGGATGTAAAGTATAATGATAGGAAGACTAGATAAAGAACCAGACGATATACCTAGGCTCCCCCAGAGAGTGAGGAAAAATAATATAAACAAAAAATAATAATAATAAATAATTCAGGCCCGTGTGATATTACAGTCATGACTGAATTGAAATTATATGTTTCCCTGTTGATCTTTTGTTTTACTTATGCGTAGTCTGTCTCCCACTGTGTTTTTATTTATTTTTGTTGTATGTGTGTGTGAAAAATCTAATAAAAATCTAAGTGACAAAAAAAAAAAAGTTTTAAAGTGAAATATCCCTTTAAGTCGTAGTTATACATAATTGCATGCCGGTGTCGTGCACAGAAAATAGGCAATCTACAAGCTCACAACGTGTCTGATCTGCAATTTTCTGTGCGTGACACTGTGTCCAACAGTGTATACAGTGGAAGAGTATAAGCCCTTACCAGTCATTACTTAATTTCAAGGATTTCCCCCCACACTCCACCAATTTGTTCAAAAATGGTTTTAATTGGACGGATTTATGAAATATTACAGTACATACAGTATTTTGATACATTTAACAAAGGTGCCATAGAAAAGAAAAACAAAACAAAGTAACAAAGATGTGTCATTCAGCAGCTCTACACACAGCACACATACGGTACATTCTCATGGGTTTTATGGCTTCAAATCAAACCTGAAAAGTCCTCGGCCCTTACTGCTTATGTCACACTTTGTCTTTACATTTAAGGCTTCCTTGGTTCGAGACACGTGTACCCAGAAGTCCCATCACCCCCCAATTAAAAAAAATAATTAATTTATTTATTTCCATTCCAATTGGCCCTCCTGGCAACCCCTGACCCCCACTTTAAAACCTGTGCTTTATAGACTCTGTAGAGGTGGATGTCTGTCACTCTGTCTGTCTGTTATAAGACCCTGTAGAGGTGGATGTCTGTCACTCTGTCTGTCTGTTATAAGACCCTGTAGAGGTGGATGTCTCTCAGTGCGTCTCTGTCTGTGTCTGTTCCCAGGTAAACATCATAATCCAGTGGGAGTTCCTCTAGCCAGGGGCCTGCATCTATCCCTGCTCCCTGGAGGGACAGACAGACAGACAGACAGACAGACAGACAGACAGACAGACAGACAGACAGACACAAACACAGTAGCATTAACACCAATCAGTTTTCTAAACAAAAAAAGAGGGGGTGGGGGCCTACAGTACATACTTCATCATGTCATGCAGAGAGACAAATCTCTCTGCATTTGATGTATGTGTTAACCTTGCTTATTGTCGATCGCTCTGGAATTTAGACATTTTGAAATGTTACCCAAAACAGGGCTAATGTGGTTAACATAATTTGTTTTTATATAAAATTGTTAAATAGTTATATTGTCAAACATAAAGATCAAACATATCAGTCTACATTTACCAAAAAGAAATGTATTTAATTCAGTGAGCAGAAGCAGGGATAATGATGAATAACCAGAGGGCGATATTAAAAGCAAATCCAACACTGGTTATTACGCAATGTTGTGCAGTAATAGCAATAATTAGTGGCTTCAGTAGTGTGTGTGTGTGTGTGTGTGTGTGTGTGTGTGTGTGTGTGTGTGTGTGTGTGTGTGTGTGTGTGTGTGTGTGTGTGTGTGTGTGTGTGTGTGTGTGTGTGTGTGTGTGTGTGTGTGTGTGTGTGTGTGTGTGTGTGTGTACCTGTAGTTCAGACAGTGTGTGTTCCAGGCTGGGGACAGTCACCAGTAGAGCTCCTTTCTTACAGAAATGATTCCTAATGCTCTGCCACGCTCTGTTACGTAGGAGACAATGTCTGTTAATGTGTGTGTGTGTGTGTGTGTGTGTGTGTGTGTGTGTGTGTGTGTGTGTGTGTGTGTGTGTGTGTGTGTGTGTGTATGCAACGTTACTGCCAGGGTTCGAAAATATAACTGGGAGCATTTGTACAAGTGCAAACAATTCTTCTGGTGGGACCAAAATGGTTGTTTTGCCCTCCCATCCAGAAAAACAAAAGTGCCTGCCAAGTGCCAACACTCCCGAATCGGCTCTGTGCATAACTGTAGTCCCATGTTTTCAGAAGGTGGCATACCCATTTCTTTTTCCAGTTAATTTACCCATAGCTTTGTTTGACTGGCTCAGCAGCAAAATTGAACTGTAAACACATGCAATGGTGTCATACTTGTGTCTGGTTGAAACCTGCTGCCGTGCCCATCAAACATAATTAGGTCAAACAAAGAAACCATCAATCAATTGAACATGCGTTCCATCGCACCTTTAGTATGATGTAGTATGACACAAAAAACAGGACTGATTAGCAAAGCAACCAACTTCACAGCCAAAATACAACAATGGAATTTAACTATGAATGGTAAACGTTCAGAGCATCTCGGAGGACCTGAGGGTGTCTCTGCCCCTGGACGCCATGCTGCCCTGCGAACCCACAGCCATACAGCGAGTAAGACAGTCAGTCAGTAGTGCTGTGTCTGTCACAGGGTGTATATTGTTCGTTTGTATACTGTTTGCCTGCATAGTTGTGGTTGCTCCTGCGTGGAATGCTGTTTTTGACACTGGGACTGTGTGTATTTTTTGTCCTGATTAGTACAGGCTATTTGTAGGGTTCAGTAGAAAAGACCACACATTCAAATTGAGCTGTGCAGGCACGAACATTCACATGCAAACGCGGTTAACACGCGTGCATTTCTTTCCCCAACCTGCCTGTCTCTGCTATACATATAAAATGTTTCACTATACAAATTTAGTTACTCTTTTTTCTTTATTCTTTTCAGTGATTAAATGGTTGAGATGTGAGTGGCAGCAACAAGAGATTTAAAACAACACATACATCTTTTGAGTCAGTATTTAGTGAAATACATGTATTGTGTATAGTCTACTGATGCTGTCATCTCTCTGTGTGTGGTGTGTGGTGTGTGTGTGTGTGTGTGTGTGTGTGTGTGTGTGTGTGTGTGTGTGTGTGTGTGTGTGTGTGTGTGTGTGTGTGTGTGTGTGTGTGTGTGTGTGTGTGTGCGCCTGCGTACGTACGTACATACGTACGTACGTAAATACATGTATTGTGTATAGTCTACTGATGCTGTCATCTCTCTGTGTGTGCGTGCATGCGCGCGCGTGCGTGCGTGTGTGTGTGTGTGTCTGCGTACGTACATACTCGTGCGTGCATGTGTGTGTGTGTGTGTGTGTGTGTGTGTGTGTGTGTGTGTGTGTGTGTGTGTGTGTGTGTGTGTGTGTGTGTGTGTGTGTGTGTGTGTGTGTGTGTGTGTGTGTGTGTGTGTGTGTGTGTGTGTGTGTGTGTGTGTGTGTGTGTGTGTGTGTGCGTGCGTGCGTGCGTGCGTGCGTGCGTGCGTGCGTGCGTGCGTGCGTGCGTGCGTGCGTGCGTGTGTGTGCGTGTGCGTGCATGTGTGTGTGTGTGTGTGTGTGTGTGTGTGTGTGTGTGTGTGTGTGTGAGTGCATGTGTGCGTGTCTTACAGTATTTGATCTCTTGGTTCCATGAAGAATTGAAACACGTTGTTCATGATGAGAACGTCTGACTCCTGGACCAGATCGAGCCGACAAGACACGTCTGCATGGACCACCTACACAACACAACTTACACTGTATACTCAAGTAAAGTACAAGTTTCTGACTAAATGCACTTTAGTGACTTTACACCACTGATAATGTGACAGTAGACACCTACCAAGCTGTTGTTTGTCCAGTTGCTTGAGTGTTGAATGTTTAATGGACCACAGTGGAAACAAGCCTTTGGGCTTTTTTTGTGTCAGCCATTTGTTTAGTTTTTTTGTGTCAACCATCCTTAGTTTTTTTTACTCGTTTTTAACTCGTCAATAAAATACTCAATCAATCAATCAATACTACACAAAATAGTACTGTACATATCTAGTACAGTAGTATTTATTGGAGATGAGAGGTGAGTAGGAGTCTTACCTGTATTCTGTCAGAGAAGCCGTATTTCTCCACAACCATGTTTTGCAGTCTGACAAACTCTTCATTCAACTCCACCCCCACCAGGCGCAGCGCACTACTGTGCAAGTATCCCTGAAAACATATACAATATATATATACCACTGAACACACATATAACTTACCAGTACCACTGAAACACAAATAATACTGAAACACAGATATACCCAATATGGTCTGTCTGCAGTGTGGAGGCACTTCGGGAACACCCTCTCCTATGGGAAGGTGCTTTTTTAGTTTGTTCCTGGTACAGCAAAGTTACATTACACGTTTTTGCTTGCGCAGCCAAGTTACGTCAAACACGTGACTCCTTAATTTTAAGGTTACGGTTAAGGTTAGGTTTAGGCATATTGCAAACACGCAAGGAAGACGAGTCGTCATAACTTGGCTGTGCCCGAGTTAAAACGGAGGAGGAATTGCCATAGGAGCGCTTCTGGGAGTCCCTGCTACTTACTCGTCTTAAAGCTCAAACTGAACTTGATAACAAGCCTTCATATGTGCTGCTCCTGCAGCCTGGAATCACTTGCAGACTGATCTGAAGCTAAAGGACTTGATCATGCTTAGGTCCGTCTTCTAAAAGTTTACTGTTCGACCTGATGGCAGACACCATTGTATGGTGCACTTGCTTCCCTACCTAAATGGTGTGAAATGCATTTCTCCTGCCTTGATATTAAAAAAATCTTGGAATAAATTCCTTACCAAAAAAAATCTTCACCAATGTGTTTGTAAAGGTGTCTAGTAACACATCTCACAAAGACTGAAATGCAGTTTCCCTAGGAGAATTTGTGACCCCAATTTGTGACAATTTGTATGCAGGAAAAAAACAAAACAAATTTTAATTCTGTTTTAAGTAGCATGTGAGGGGTCAAACTAGGGTGTTTTTATGATTCTGAATCCATTGCAAGCATTTGTTTTGCACCAAAACCACTCCTTGGGCTAAAAACGGCCATAACCATCCTTTTCCAGGTATACTTTTTTGTGTAAAAAGCCCATTGAGACTGGGCTGTTTTTAGCCCAAGGAGTGGTTTTGGTGCAAAACAAATGCTTGCAATGGATTCAGAATCATAAAAACACCCTAGTTTGCCCCCTCACATGCTACTTAAAACAGAATTACATTTTGATTTTTTTTCCCTGCATAAGGTTATGGTGGGTACCCCAACTTTCAGGAGCTGTCAAAAATTCCCCTAGGGAAACTGCATTTCAGTCTTTGTGAGATGTGTTACTAGACACTTTTACAAACACATTGGTGAAGTTTTTTTTTGGTAAGGAATTTATTCCAAGATTGGATTTTTTTTCTGCTAATATCCCCTGACTATTATGACTGTTTGCGCTTTGACTTTTTTTTTTGTTAATATGTGATGTTTTATGTTGTGTATGTTTGCAACTTGTCCTGCAGGTTGTCCCGAACAGGGCTCCCTTGTAAAAGAGATTTCTGATCTCAATGGGATTTTCCTGTATAAATAAAGGTTAAAAAAAGACAAAAAAACAAAATGAGGGGCGTTCAAGAAACGCATCCTGGCCGGAGATAGGCCCTTCTCCATATACATACAGATAGATACCACTGAAACATTAACAGCTGAATCATACAGACACAACAGAAACATAAACACACACACACACACACGCCTTTCCGTTGTTATTCTATTCGATTCGATTCTATTCGATTCTATTCGATTCTATTCGATTCTATTCTATTCACCCCATAGAGAACAGCTCCAAGTCTAGATCCAACATCAACCAGTAGTTTCCCGGTCAGGTCAGGTAGAACGTTCTGGAAGAGGAACCGCAGCTCTGGGATGGAAAAGGAGTGAGAGATGAACTCTGCAGACAGAAAAACACGCAATTAATCCAACTTTAATACATTTAATCAATTATATAAAAAATATATACATTTTAATAAAATAATCGATGTGGGTGGGGACACAGACGCTATGCTACAATCCTGCTTCTACCAGACTGACTGGGGGATGTTTAAGAACGCCGCTGGGAATAACATCAACGAACTCTCAGACTCAGTCACTGGCTTTATCAGTAAGTGCATAGTTGACATAGTCCCAAAAAAGACAGTTCGGATCTATCCCAATCAGAAACCATGGATGGACAGCGGAGTACGTGCACATCTGCATGAACGGGATGCTGGTTTCAAATCTGGCGACGTGGAAACGCGCAACACGACGCGCGCGGCCCTTAACAGCGCCATCAGGAAGGCGAAAAAGGCCTACACAAAAAAGATGCAAGACAAACTCAGCAATGGCGACATCAGGAGCACATGGCAGGCGGTACACACCTTGACAGACTGCAAAACAAGAAGCAGAAGCGAGGTGAACCCGCCTGCCTCCCTCCCCAACGAACTGAACACTTTCTACGGCCGGTTTGAGATCAGCCCCAACCGCGGCAGCCAAGCGGGGCCATCAGCAGCACCAGCAGAGGAGAACCCTCTAACCATCTCGGAGAGAGAAGTGCGTACAGCCTTCGCACGGGTCAACATCCACAAGGCAGCCGGACCTGATGGGATTCCAGGCCGGGTCCTTAAGGCATGTGCAGACCAGCTGGCGGGTGTCTTCGCTGACATCTTTAACCTCTCCCTCTCCCAGGCTGTGGTCCCTGCAGGGTTCAAAATGTCAACCATTGTGCCCATTCCCAAAAAGGCCAAAGTGACATGCCTGAACGACTGGAGACCTGTCGCTCTCACCCCGATCGTCAGCAAGTGCTTCGAGAAACTGGTGAGGGAATACATCAGCTCCACGCTACCTGCCTCGCTGGATCCGTGGCAGTATGCATACCGCAAAAACAGATCCACCGACGACGCTATTGCCATGGCTCTCCACACCGTCCTCTCGCACATGGACAACAAGCTGCTGAAGGACAAATATGTACGTATGCTGTTCGTGGACTACAGCTCAGCATTCAACACCATTGTCCCAGCAATACTTGACAAAAAGCTCAGAGACCTAGGGCTACACCCAAGCATGTGCGACTGGATACAGGACTTCTTGTCCAACCGACATCAGGTGGTGAGAATGGGCAGCATCACATCCGACCCCCTGACCCTCAACACCGGAGCACCCCAGGGATGCGTGCTGAGCCCTCTCCTCTACTCCCTGTACACGTATGACTGCATAGCCACACTGACCTTTTGCACCTTAATCCCATGTATAACGCACAGACTTTTTTTTGTCTTTTTATTGTGCTCTTTTCCTCTAAGCACCTTAACGTCCATATGTATATCATGCACAGTATAAGTATAACATGCACAGTATACATACATTGCTGCTATGCTCAGGCACCTTAGTTTTTTTTGTTTTTTATTATCTCAGGTACTTTGTAAATATGTAGATAACTTGTCTGGCCTTCTGTTGCTCTCTTGTTTTGATCTCCTTCCCACTTGCCCCCCACCCCCTCTTCTTCTCCCCCCCCCCCTCTTCTTTCTATGGAAACTAACGTTGCGATGGGAACGATGTACAAAAACGAATTTCACCCACTTTTTTACCTTGTAAACCTGTGATGTGACAATAAAACTGATTCTGATTCTGATTCTGAAATTGGGTATGTCATATAAGCAGAAATGTAACAAAGGAAAAAAATGAAATGTACATTGGCTATTTCTGCCACTTTGTGATGTCATCAATAAAGTCAAAGTTGGGGGCCTACTTTCCCTATCCCTCTCTAAATAAAGGCATAAAAAGACCCCCAAAAAAATCATTAAAAAAAGAAAGAAATCTCATCACAATCAGTCTGTATACAATCAGTTCATAAACATCAAGAAACTCAGTACAATATACAGATCATCACAATGTATAAACAAACAATCAATTCATCAAAAAACACCTCAATACCAAATATAAATGCCATATCACGTGGACGGTAAAGTTGCATTGAATTGAACGGAACAGAAGTGCAGCCGCATACAGTACATACCCAGAGGGGCAGTGGCATGTGAACCACAGGTCAGACAGTAGTTTCTGCTCATCTTCCTCTCCTCACACAGTCTGTCCACCAACTCTTCATCGTACAGGAAGGAGTCCACGTGCACCGTAGGATGAGACTGCTGCCGAGTCTAACGTACACAGATATAGCCACGCAACACTTAATCCAGGTGATCCTTTGTGCAAAAACAATCGCTTGATTGACTGATCTTTTTTTTTGTATATAATTGATTAGATTGAATCGTTCGATTGACCCTATGTTATTAAAGGAGAATTCCGGACAAATTAAGTGTTATCTTTGATGTCTCGTTGCGACACGAGTTGCCAGGTTCTGGAAGAAACAAGCAACCAGTGTTAAATCGTTCGCCATTGACGGCAGCCTCGCAGATAGTTTCAACGCATGTTTGACTATCATGAGACTCTACTATGAATACTAGTAGAGAAAAAAACAACTTTGCGTCGGTTATAATAGACGAATTTCCCTTACCCACGCGCTCCCATTATGACAACGGAGGGGGTTTAAAAAATGACGACAGGGGAATATATGGAAAAAAAGAACGCCACTTTTCACGTCGCTAGGTGAGTAACGAGACATCAAAGATAACACTTAATTTGTCCGGAATTCTCCTTTAACCCATTAAGACCTGAGGCCGATTCTACAAATGTCTTCTAAATCCTAACAGTTTTCTGAAACACTTATGTTGCTATAATATCAGTGGTTCTCAAACTTTTTCATGTCAAGGACCCCCAAAATTATATGTATTTGGCCGCCATCTCAAAAGTTTTAGTTCCAGGGACCCCCAGAAGCAAAGATTTGAGTTACAAGTGTTTGCTTTAAAATATATATATATTCAGAGATTTGCACAAATTTTCACGATTTTCAAAAATAAACAGCAGATCTACAAGCTCATAGCGCGGCACTCGGTGCGCGCTATGACTCCGGTCAACTTTTAATTTATAATTAAAAACGTCACAAAAAAAACAGGATACACCTCACCAGTATATACACCCTGGCTACAACATTGGTTCTCAAAATTGGAAAATAATTTTGAGATGGCGGTCCGCAGTCAAATACTTATCTTTTTGGGGGTCCTTGACATGAAAAGGTTTGAGAACCACTGCCCTACAAATAGCCTGTACTAATCAGGACAAAAATTAGTGGAATGCTGGGTGTCAAAAACAGCATTCCACCCAGAGCAACTACAACTATGCAGGCAAACGGTATACGAACGAACAATAATACGCCCTACGACAGACACAGCAGCACTATACTGCCTGGTTGGTCTTACTCGCTGTATGGCTGTGGTTTCGCAGGGCAGCATGGCGTCCAGGGGCAGAGACACCCTCAGGTCCTCCGAGATGCTCTGAAGAATCACTGTCCGGTTGTCAACAAGAACGTCATCCATCTCATCTGGAACACACACACACACACACACACACACAAAATGCAACAGATTTTTACAATGCACTGTATTGATTATGAATATATTGATATTGTCATTGCATTAACCACTTGAACCTTAAACCCCCATGGCTCTATACTAGATCCTTATCTTAAAAAAGATCACCAGCACTAACTTGGTCCTTTTAGGATCTTTATTTATTGAAAAACCCCAGATCAAACACAAATGTTTCAGCCCAGGGCCTTCCTCAACTCTTTTTCAACTTATTCTATATACTAGATCTTCTAATATTTCCCTCTACAGTGTAGAGTCTACATCATGGTTCTCAAACGGTTTGGGCATCATCAGTACTTCCTTTCCCTGATTTGTGAATTACCCCCCCTCTTACCCAACTACAACATTTTGCTTAGAAAACTGCAAGAGAAAACCATAGCAAGAATATTATGTTATGAATGACCTTTTGAAGAAATTAAGAATATAACATTACATTTAAGAAATGTAGTGAAACCGTTGCAATTAGTGTATTTTAACAATTTTAACAACTTGTGCCAATTCTGGGGGACTCCGGTCAACTAAAAGTGTGGGATTTAATTTAAGACCATGATGACAATTTATTTAGCCTGAACCACTTTCTTATGATGACAGATGTAGTAAAGTTGTTGATTCATTTGGTTTCACACAGATCAGTATAGGTTGAGGTTCACAGAAAGTTTCTCAACGTTAAATCATTAAACACAGCTGTGAAATACAGTTATTTTCCTCCATCTTCCACTTTGTCTCACGTATTATTTCTTTACTAACACTGAGACTGGACGCACAGGTGATTGTTTCACGCAAATGACGCAATCAATTGTTTCACCCCAACCCCCTCTTGTGTGTTGGCTAGTGCAGTGGTTCTCAAACCTTTTCATGTCAAGGACCCCAAATTGACACTTATTAGCCCGGGGACCCCCATTTCAAAAGATATTCCAGGGACCCCCATAAGAGAAGATTTTTTACGGCTCTAGCAGTGATTCTCAACCATTTTAATTTCAAGGACCCCCAGTTTGACATGCATTAGGGCTACAGACCTCCATTTAATGGCATTTCTATCACTTGGACCGCAATTTATATTGTAAAATCTATGTCAATTTAACTCTGAGAGTGTACAAATGGAACCAAATGGACCCGTACACTCTCAGTTACAGACCCATAAGGGTCCATTTGGTGCCTAATCTGTCATTTAGCTGGGGACCCCCTGGAACTCCCTCAAGGACCCCTGGGGGTCCCCGGACCCCACTTTGAGAACCAATGGGCTAGTGAGGCGCGTCCTTGTCCTAGCGAGATCTGATGGACCTGATGCCGGGTTTCTTTGCGCGCATACTGGTTGCGCGCATACTGGTTCTTATCAGTGTGACGTCGTCTGTAAGGGGTCGCCCCCCCCCCCGGGACCAAATTAATACACGTACTTGCTGGCTCAGTTGGCTGCGGACCCCCTTGTTAAAATGTTTCAGAAATATTCAAAAGTATTCACTTTATATTATTCACTTTTTGAAAATAGCAGATCTAAAAGCTCACAACTCACAACACGCGTTGTGAACTTGTAGATCTGCTATTTTCAAATTGCAGATGTTAAAGTGGTTAAACTGATTTTGATGCTGCCCTGGAATGTCATCAGTAAAGCCCGTATTTCTCCAAACATGTACAAATGCAAAATATAAGGTGCTTACCCGCTTGCCCCAAATGTTAAATAGGTGTCCGAAGTATTTGTGCAATGTATTAGTCCATAGTTTTCAATAAAGGAGTATTTTATTCCCGTCTGTGGCAGAACGCCATTTCCCCACCTCGTTTACTTCCTGTTTACGTTGAGTGTAATTCCGGCTTTCACCAGATGCGCCTCGTCACTACCGCCCATTGGGAACTTCAGACAGAATCGGCCACAGACGGGACTAAAACACTTCATTATTGAAAAATATGGACTAATACATTGCACAAATACTTCGGACACCTAGTTAACATTTGGGGCAAGAGTGTAAGCACCTTATATTTTGCATTTGTACATGTTTGTAGAAACACAGGCTTTACTGGTGACATTCTAGGGCAAACTGGGAGGTGGTCGCTAAGACTCTCGTAGATAAAAATGTAAAAATCGATCAAATACATCTACGATAGTCTTGATCTAAGGCTATTCGCCCCCCATAGGATAAGGGAATACTTAGGGTTGATATGGATTAAAACCAACCTGAGTTTTTCATCCAGTCCATGAGTCTGGGCAGATCTGTAGGATCCACCCTGGACAGCAGCTGCTGGATCTCTGTTTTGGCGTCCGACAAGTTCATTGTTTTCAATAATGTTAATATTAATAATATTAATTTGACATGGAATCAGTGAAGTGTGTAGTTTTGGACTGATGTCCACACAGAGAGAACGTGGTTATTTATTAAGGAGGACTCGGAGCGTGTTGACTGAATAGATTCAAATGTATCTATCAATATTATTTAATTATAAAACGATCTGTGCATGGTGTCATACCATGTCCAAGTGTTCAAATATCCCTTCAGTGTTCAACCAATAAGATCAATTATGATCAATATGATCATTTATTGTTGTTGGGGTTTATCAGTCCACCTTTAAAAACCACACTGTGAAGTAAACACAACCCCGGAAGTACAATGCGGCCAGTTCCGAGTTATTTTTTAATATATCAAATTAATTATTAGTATAATATTGCATAATGATATTATATAATTTATATATATAAAATATTGATCAAATAACTGAGAAGTGTGTTTTTATTTATTCACAATATTTATTTTATTTTTGTATCTTTGAAACAAAAATAAACATAACTCACATAACTCCGGAAGCACACCATGTCTAGTTCCCAGTGTTGCCATGTCGGCTTATTATAAGCGACTTTGGGCTTGTTTTTCTGTAAAGTTAATTGCAGGTAAACAAACAAGCAATGCCAAGAGAGCTGGCTCTATTTTTTGGGTCTTGTTTCTAAAGTGTGGTTGCTCATTTGGGCTTGTTTAAAACAAAAACATTATTTAAGCCAGTGGTTCTCCTGGCTTTAATACGTTAATACGTATTTGTCCCTGGCCTGACCCCCATCTGAAAATATTTTGTGCAAGGGGGTCATGTACCAGATTTATGTTAGAATGTTTTAGCCCTAGAATGTCTGTGATCTTACATACATTTCCGTGTTCCAATCTTCCAAATATTCCACAAGATTTTTTTTTAACATTGAGCAGATCTACAAGCTCACAACGTGTCGCATCACAACGCGTTGTGAGCTTGTAGATCTGCTATTTTCAAGCGCTCATGTGGTCGCTTCTTTTGGGCTTGTTTTTCTAGACCTGGGCCAGTTGCACCACCTCACACTAAGTTCAAACTTAGCCTAGTTATAGCTTAAACACATTCAATCCGGGAAAGTATTGATGTAGTTTATTTAGTAAGACATGAGAACAGTACATGGAAGTACAAATTCACAATACAAGGTCTACTAAACTGGAACTCTCATTAAGCACGCAGCTTGTTTAAGATGAGAACCCCATGCACACAAATCATGATGACATATAAGAGGCAGACAGATATACACACTACTATACAGAATGTCATACAATCAGCTTTCAGGTTACTGGTATGAAGAGAGAAAAAAATATATATATACAAAAGAGGAAAATGAAGGAGGGGGGGGTAGGTTAAGACTTAGACAGGGGCCATTTTCGAATTGCAGCCTCTTGAAGGTGTATCTTTAGGGCAGTTTTGAAAGTGAGTAGGGTTTTACACTCCTTTACTCCTTTTGGTAGGGCATTCCACATTTTTGATGAATAGCATGAGAACGAGTTCATTCCCTTAGTTGAGCCAAATCTGGGTTGAACATGATTTGTGGAGCTGCCTCTGGTGTTATGATCATGGACTTCATTAAAATTTTGGAAGTATTTTGACAAATACAGGGGGATCCCAATGTTGTGGTGTATCTTGAAGACCAGGCCCATAGCAAGTTGCTGTACTCTGTCCTCAACCTAAGCCATCCAATCCAATCCTAGTTTTGGGATGTTTGGAGCCTTGTTTTTAAGGCCTTGGAGGTGTTGTGATGAAGTGCATGCATACTCATAATGACCTGTATCTGTGTCATTTTAGATTTCTTTGGCTATTCAAAAATAGCAGATATACAAGCTCATAGCTCACCGAGTGCAGCGCTATGCTTGCTTTTTTTTTTATCGTGAAAATGTGTGCAAATCTTTGAATATATATATATTTTTAAATATAGATTTACAGATAGATTCTACAGCTTGTAGATTCTACAAGCTCATAGCACGCACTCGGTGCCGCGCTATGAGCTTGTATGTCTGCTATTTTTGAATAGCCAAAGAAACTAAAAATTACAGACATACTTTCCCGGCTAAATGGGTTAAATGGCTTTTTTAAAGCCATTTAATAAGCTATAACTAGGCTAAGTTTGAACTTAGTGTGAGGTGGTGCAACTGGCCCCTGGTTGCTTATATCTCTCACAAGATCTGGCAACACGAACACTGCTAGTTCCGGTTTTACGTTGGAGTTTGATGACGATCACTGTGGCGTCTGTGTGTTGTGTGGAGATCAGCGGACTGACTGACTGAGCTTTAAAAGGTACATCTACGTGTGTCTGTTTTATATCTATAATGTTGTGAGATCTAATGTGTTTGAACTGTGAAACAATGTAACGGTTGACCTCCTCCTACTAACCGAAGGAATCCTGAACCAAACCGTTGTTGTTTGTTAGCGTCGCTGCTGCTAACCTAAAGCTAGTGGCTGATGCGTTACATCGCGTTCGGTGACCCATCGAATCCTGCTTCCTGCTCAGTCCGTTAGTTTGGCGTTTGGGGATGTTTGGTTTTGAAATTAACAAATGTTGGACATCACCTAGGATTTATTTGACAGACTAAACGATTGCGGTCTCTCTCTTACCGTCGCGTTCGTCAATAGACCAGAATATGTAAAAAATAAAAAAATAAAAATCAGTACTAGGGTCACAGAATTCCATAGGTAACCGGTTTGTGTGTGAAGTCTCGGCGTCAGCTGTTTGAGCTAACAAACATTATTTTGTCAACATCCTTTACTGTTATGTGCATATGCAAAATAACATGACAGTTCTATTTTAGACATCTAGTTTTAAATTAATTGTTGATACAAATGTATTGTTATTCAAGTATGGATATTAGATTGCATGTCGTATTAAAAGTAAAAACATGTTTAAACAATGCGATCTTTGTCTGCGTCAGTGCGTTTGATCGTTACTGAATCCAGAGACAGATACTACATGCTGTCTGTCTGTCGAAACCGGTCGTCTGTCTGTCTGTCCCTCCATCGGTTCAGACTGATGTGCTCTCTGTCAGGCTGTCCAGACCAGTGGTGGAAAGTAACTAAGTACATTTACTTAAGTACTGTACTTAAGTAGAATTTTGAGGTATTTGTACTTATTTGAGTATTTTCAATTTCCAATACTTTTACTTCTAGTCCACTACATCTCAGAGGCAAATATTGTACTTTTACTCCACTACATTTACTTGAAAACTTTAGTTACTAGTTACTTTTCAGATATAAACTATGATATAATGAAATACCACTTTAGCCCTATTTTATACATGGGCTATTTTCAAATATTTAGTACTTTTACTTTTGGTACTTTAAGTACATTTGGATACCAATACTTTTGTACTTGTACTCAAGTAAATTCTTTATTTTGGACTTTTACTTATAGAGTATTTCTACATTGCAGTATTGATACTTTTACTTAAGTAAAACATTCGAGTACTTTTTCCACCACTGCCTCCCTCCCTCCATCGGTTCAGACTGATGAGCTATCTGTCAGGCTGTCCAGACTGATCTTATGTCTGTGTTTGTCCAGGCTGATTGTCTGTCTGGAGAACATCTGGTGAAGGTTCCCCCTCATCTCCAAGAACAGACGCAGAAGGACTTAATCTTCACGCCTGATCTAGTAAGTTGATGTCATGTGATCGACGTCTGTCAGTGAATGTTCTGTTGAATCAGGGACCTGTTGGAAACGGTCTAAGTTCTGCTCTGCCACCATGGCATGGTTACAAGAGTTTTAAGTGTTGTCTGTCTTGCAGGCGGTAGACGCGTCGCCACCATGGTGCTCGCCGACTTGGGGAGGAAGATCACCTCCGCGCTGAGGTCTCTCAGCAACGCCACGATCATCAATGAAGAGGTAATGGATTTATACGATTTCAGTTTCATCGTGTTCTTAAACATCATAGATCTCATAGCAGTGCAGCTTCTTTTCCATCTGACAGTTAGGCAGTTAGGCTG
Organism: Gymnoscopelus braueri; assembly: GCF_963280865.1. NCBI lineage: Eukaryota > Metazoa > Chordata > Actinopteri > Myctophiformes > Myctophidae > Gymnoscopelus > Gymnoscopelus braueri. The sequence continues at coordinate 9,244,832 of NC_137621.1, forward strand.
ATTAACGGTCATAATATCTGTTTGCCTTTTTAGGCGTTGTCAACAAATCTGCAACAAACGGGGACATTTGTAGCATTTGTGGTGCCCCTTTGGGTGTAATAGATCAGCTAACACAGGGAAGCTGTCAGAACCTTCCCTAAAACATCTGGGACAACGCTCCACACGTTCCAGACTCCCTTCTGGCTCCCAAACTGTTGCATGAACTCCCCATAATGCAGTTAGAACTGTAGAATCACTCCCAATCTGCCGCCATAATCTGAAGACTCAGCTCTTCAGACTCCACCGTAGCACTTGCCATAGCCTCAACGACCTTGCAGACTTATGCAAAGGTTAAAATGTAATTTAGATATCTATGCATATAGACAGATACCAGGTTCATTTGTTGACCAGGCATCCTATAGTTATAGGTATATGGTATAGGTATATATATATGTATAGTTTCAATGTATAGATTTTTTTTTAAATATTGTACTGTTTAGAGTAGATTGATGATAGGTTCTTGGTTTACCTATGATTCTAGATTACCATCTCTAGTATGCCATTGATGTATTACCGGCTTGTGTTTACCGTGCTTAATGTAAATCGCTCTGGATTAAGAGCTAGTGCTAATTGCCTAAATTGTAATTGAAATCACCCTCGCTCTGTGTTGTTCAGAGGCCCCTCAATGTGGGAAAAACTAGAAAATCGAGTTGGGTGGCAACGGGCAGGGTGAATATTGGGAGAAAACATTGTTCTTTGTCTACTGTACCGATTAGGGCTCAAGAGTTATAGGCCAAAACATAAAGCAGCCTGTTATAGCACCATTGTGAGGCCAATTTGAAACATTTATGGTGGGAGGTTTTTCCTTGGCCTACTGGAAGTGTGCATGAACAGTTTGATGCAGGTTGGTCCTGCATCGTCCCAGATTAGCTGTATGCAGTTACACACATGGACAGGGGAGAAAACATAGTCTTCGCCTCTCAGCCTTTCAGACTGGCGAACACAAACATATGTATAATATATAGTTTATATTATACATTAAAACAAGTTTAGAAGAACATTTAGCTGAAATTATGCAATGAACAACCAAACCACATCAACTGAACCTCCATTTCATTTAACCACTCAAGGCCAAAACTGGTCAAAAATAGCCAGTCTACAAGCTCACATATTGTAACCTTGAAAACGTGACAATTTTCACATGACATGACATAGGGACAAAATAGGGACGCCAGGTTGAAAGTGGTAAAAAAGAAATCGTGTCACATCGGCTGCAGCATTATTGCCGATACCAATGTTGTCAAAAGGTCTAATAACAGCCTTTATATCGGCCAGACCAATATACGGGTTAATTTTGACAGCAAATTTTGATTTTGTTTTAGTCAGTCTTTTGAATAAAATTTAGTTTTAGTCATTTTTAAGTCATCTGAAAAGATTTCGTTTAGTCGACCAAATCTACAGTTGATTTTGTCGCCCAAAATTTTACACGAGTTTGCGTGCTGAAAATAGCCGATCTACAAGCTTGCAGCGCGACGCGTTGTGATCTCCCATTTTCAGAGCTCAACCAAACATAAAATGACTTTTCTTTTAGTCCTACTGGATCTCTCCTCCACTAGTCCCTCCCTAACATTTTTCTATTTGTTTGACGAAATTGTCAAGATATTTTGTCTGTTTTAGTCATCATAGCTTTGTTTTTATTTAGTTTTTGTCAGTGAAAAAAGGTAGTCGACGAATATTTTTCGTCAGTTTTAGTCGACGAAATTAACATAGGCTCTGATGTGAATGTTCTTCTGTGTTCAGGTGTTAAACTCCATGTTGAAGGAGGTCTGTGCTGCTCTGTTAGAGGCCGATGTCAACATTAAACTTGTCAAACAGCTACGAGAAAATGTCAAGTAAGTATTACTGCAGTACAATCGTACTGTACGGTTATGTTATTATTATACAATACTGTGTTATACTGCACTATACTATACCGTGTATACAATACTGTACAACTCATATGTACTATACAGTATTACTATAATATAAAACCAGTAGTTCTAGAGGTCCTGGTAGGATAGAAAACCAGCAGTACTAGAGGTCCTGGTAGGACATAAAACCAGCAGTACTAGAGGTCCTGGTAGGATAGAAAACCAGCAGTAGTAGAGGTCCTGGTAGGACATAAAACCAGCAGTAGTAGAGGTCCTGGTAGGACATAAAACCAGCAGTAATAGAGGTCCTGGTAGGATATAAAACCAGCAGTAGTAGAGGTCCTGGTAGGATATAAAACCAGCAGTACTAGAGGTCCTGGTAGGACATAAAACCAGCAGTAGTAGAGGTCCTGGTAGGATATAAAACCAGCAGTACTAGAGGTCCTAGTAGGATATAAAACTAGCAGTACTTGGGGTCCTGGTAGGATATAAAACCAGCAGTAGTAGAGGTCCTGGTAGGACATAAAACCAGCAGTACTAGAGGTCCTGGTAGGACATAAAACCAGCAGTACTAGAGGTCCTGGTAGGACAGAAAACCAGCAGTACGAGAGGTCCTGGTAGGATAGAAAACCAGTAGTACTAGAGTCCTGGTAGGACATAAAACCAGCATTACTAATACTAGAGGTCCTGGTAGGATATAAAACCAGCAGTACCAGAGGTCCTGGTAGGACATAAAACCAACAGTACTAGACGTCCTGGTAGGATAGAAAACCAGCAGTACTAGAGTTAATTGTGTACCAGGTTGAATGTCAATTATACTTTTTTCCAGTTCCACCTGTCGCTGTATTCAGTAGCTAGCAGACGTAATGTAGGTTGTTGCAGGTCATGTTGTGTGTTGTTCTTGTAGGTCATATTGTGTGTGTTCTTGTGTAGGTCTGCCATTGACCTGGAGGAGATGGCTTCTGGTCTCAACAAGAGAAGGATGATTCAACATGCTGTCTTTAAAGAACTGGTGAAGGTGTGTGTGAACTATAATATTTAGTATAGAGCTCTACTACATAATGTATACCTTACTACTACATATATGCTACTACAAAATGTTTACCATACTACTACTACATGTTATTATAATACTACATATATGACATTATGCTACTATACTGCTACTATGACTATACTTAGCTAACATATTTGTTGTGAGAAAAACAACCAGGTAACTGTGTGTGTGTGTGTGTGTGTGTGTGTGTGTGTGTGTAGCTGGTTGATCCAGGTGTGAAGGCTTGGACTCCAACCAAAGGGAAGAACAACGTCATCATGTTTGTTGGTCTGCAGGGCAGTGGAAAAACCACCACCTGTTCTAAGGTACGTACACACGCACACATAAGTTATCATCGTTCTTACAAAAAGCCCAGTCCAGACCAATGATTCACACCGTGATGGAACCGTTGCAGAGACCATTGCTGTGGTCTGAGTTACCCCGTTGCAAGTCGGCACATGCCGTCTCATTGCGTCGCAAGTGATTCTATTCAATCGATCGCAAGTAAAACGTTGCAGAAGCTATCAAACATTTAACCAATCCATACCACTCTCTCTGGGAACACTCACGCGCACAGATTTAAACAACTAAACAATGGCAGAAATGAGATCTGCTTATCACCTTTTGGCAGAATTACCATGTTTATATAACAACAAAATGACAAAAAAGAATGACACACGAGAAACTTGCGGTATGTTCTGTCGCTTTCTGTCGCTCTCTCACACACAGGCGCTGTGTGTTTTTGGGTGCGTTCGGAAATACAGCACTGAGCGCACTGGCCAATACAAACTAATAGGCGAGTGCTCTCCGGTGCGCAATTTCGCACCCTTTGTGTGTATGACACAAACACACAACTGAAAGTCTTTTTTTACCGCATGTAGGCTACCTGACGAGAGGGAGAAAAATGGAGCAAGCGAGAGAAAGGAGAGCCAGTTCATATTTTTATGCAAGATTAGTATCTACAATATCGGCCATACAAAAAATATAACCGGTTGAAGTGCTATGGAATCAGTAAACTATCCCTGCTCCTCGTGTCTGTCACTGTCCAGTTTAGGAGCAGCCCTGTCTGTTGTTTATCACATATTTCCATAGAAACGACAATCAGCCACAGCTCGGTGTCCAGTTGCATGATTATGTTGTATGTACAGTTTGGACTTTGTTGCAGGTTGCAACTAATTCCGTTGCGAATCGTTGGTCTGGGCTTAAGAGTGAACACATGACATCATGTGTTGACATAAGACAGAGCACAGATGACACCACGTGTTGTAGTTTAGTGAACAGATGACATCTCAATGACATCATGTGTTTTGTCTATAGCTGGCGTACTACTACCAAAGAAAAGGCTGGAAGACCTGTTTGATCTGTGCTGACACCTTCAGAGCTGGTACATATCCTGTCTGTCCATCTGTCTGTCTGTCTCTCTCTGTTTGCCGGTCTGTCTCTGTCTGTATGACATTTTACATGTTTGTATTTTAATGTCGGTTAAATGTTTTTCTTTCATTTTTAGGTGCCTTTGATCAGTTGAAACAGAATGCTACAAAAGCCAGAATCCCTTTCTATGGAAGGTAATACACACACGCACACACACACATGTGTTTATTGTCTCCGGTTACACAAAGATGGATGCAGTGCCCATTTTATTATATTTACCTATCCAGTTACACAGAGATGGATGCAGTGCCCATTTTATTATATTTACCTATCCAGTTACACAGAGATGGATGCAGTGCTCATTTTATTATATTTACTTATCCAGTTACACAGAGATGGATCCAGTGGTCATTGCCGCAGAAGGAGTAGAAAAGTTTAAAACAGAGAACTTTGAGATCATCATCGTTGACACCAGTGGACGACACAAACAAGAAGATTCCCTGTTTGAAGAGATGCTGCAAGTTTCCAACGCTGTGGTCAGTATTATATGTATTGCAGATAATATAATATAATACTTGTGCGGCACTAAACTAATATAATTGTAGTGCAGAGAATTGACAGCCTGTGTGTGTGTGTGTGTGTGTGTGTGTGTGTGTGTGTTTGTGTGTTTTCAGCAACCAGACAACATAGTGTATGTGATGGATGCGTCCATCGGCCAGGCCTGTGAGTCTCAGGCTAAAGCTTTTAAAGACAAAGTAGATGTAGCCTCAGTCATCGTTACTAAACTGGACGGACACGCCAAAGGAGGAGGGGCCCTTAGTGCGTAAGTACTCATTACATGGTACACAGATCACACTACATACAGTATTACCCTATAGTACACAGTATAAAGGTAATGTGATGGTACTAGCATTGTATTTAGTAGTACTCAGTGTAACGGTAATTTGACTGTGTTAACATTGTATTTGGTGTCTTTTCAGTGTTGCTGCAACTAAGAGTCCAATCATCTTCATCGGAACAGGGGAACACATCGATGACTTCGAGCCTTTTAAAACACAACCCTTCATCAGCAAACTGCTGGGTAATTAATGTCTAAAATTAACACTTGACTTTTAGAAATAAACAGAGCCCTTCATCAGCAAATGCTGGGTAACATATCTGTGATCAAATGAACACTTTACTTTATAACAGATGAAAAATGTAGTTTTATAAGCGAGTTTCTGTTGTAATGGATGGATTCATATTGTCAACACTGAGTATGACAAAGTATAATACAGGGTTAAGTGGTTCGGGTTAGAAGTTTTTCTAATAAAAAAAAAGCCCTGTTTCTTCATAAATTGATTAATAAGTTGGGTATTGGTTCTAAATATCAGTTTTTCGATATATTTTAGGTTAATTGCACAGCCCTCATGAAGACATTGGTTTTTGTGTTGCTTGTTAGGAATGGGAGACATCGAAGGTCTGATCGACAAAGTTAACGAACTGAAATTGGACGACAACGAGGAGCTCATCGACAAACTGAAACATGGTGAGAAAACTGCCTGCCTGTCGGTTAGATGGGAAACTGTATTAAGATTTCTTTGGCTATTAAAAAAATAGCAGATATATAAGCTCATAGCGCCAGCTTAATGTGTTAATGTGTGTGTTGTTGCGTTGCAGGTCAGTTCACTCTGCGGGACATGTATGAACAGTTTCAGAACATCATGAAGATGGGACCGTTTGGACAGATTATGGTAAATGCTGTACTAGTACATTTTCCAAGTGTGTGTTAGGGCTGTCACGATTATGAAATTGTACTTGTCGATTAATTGTCGCTCAAATTGCGATTAACGATTTTAATTGTGTTTCTGCTGTTGAACGTTGGAACATTATGAATAAAAATGGCTTTTAGGCTTCGTAAAGCCGATCTACAAGCTCAAAACGTGTCACATCGTGGTGCGTTTTGGGCTTGTAGATGTGCTATTTCCACTATTTCTGAAAATGTTTGAAAATATAATGAACATTTTTCAACATGGAAATGATTATGACGATTATGCAGAAAGACGATTATTGCGATTATCTCAAATAATTCCGATTATGTAATGATTGTGACGGGCCCCCCTGTGTGTGTGTGTGTGTATAATTAAAATATGCATAGAGAGAGGTTTGACCTCTAGACACAGTGTCATGTCACTTCCCAACCAAGCAGTTGTATCTATGCAGGTACATGTTAAAGGTGCAGTAAGTGTTCGGTTGGACTCTCTGTGACGTAGGTAGAAGTGTGTCAGTGTGTTGTAATGTGTGTGTCGTGTTCTTGTAGGGCATGATTCCAGGGTTCGGCAGTGACTTCATGAGTAAAGGAAATGAACAGGAGAGCATGGCCAGACTGAAGAAACTCATGACCATCATGGACAGTATGAATGACCAAGGTACGCGTGCACTAGCGTACACACACACACACACACGTATAGATATACTCAAAAAATTATAGATTATACACACGCATGCAGAACAGTAAATCGTAATTAATTCAATCCTTTATAAAAAGTATGTTTGCACATAAAAGCAGCTTGTGTTCGCTTTGTGTTGTGTTGTCAGAGTTGGATAACAAGGACGGCTCTAAGCTGTTCAGTAAAGCTCCCAACAGGATCCAGAGGGTGGCGCGGGGGGCCGGGGTGGCCACCCGGGATGTCCAGGAGCTGCTCACCCAGTACACCAAGTTCGCCCAGATGGTCAAGAAGATGGGAGGCATCAAAGGACTTTTCAAAGGTTCCAACTCCTTCTTTTACATTGAAATCACAGCCGGCGGTTTTGTGAAAAAGTCATGCAAATATCGACTTATAAGTATTATAAGTCGTACAAGTACCTGTTTAACAATTATATAAATGGCTAACATGTATGTGCGTGCACGTGCACATAGTGGGGTGGGGTCTCAGCTTTCTCAGATGTTAGAACTTAGAAGGGGAACAATTGGTCATTCTGCATAATGAGTACTTTTACCTTTGGTACTGTAAGTACGGCCATAGCTGAGTGGTTAGTGAGCCCGCCTAGGGAACCAGCTGGCCCTGGTTGCCCCAGGTTCGATTCCAGGCTATCCCAGCATATGTGCCGATGATATGAAATTTGTCCCTGAGCAAGACTCTTAACCCCAATTGCTCACAGGTTCTCATTGGAAACAAGACCGCAAGGACTTTCATGAACGACCTGTTAAAAGGAATTATCCTTATCCTTATCCTTATATTTTGATGCAAATGTTTTGAATGCAGGACTTTTACTTGTACTTGAGTGTTTCTACACTGTGGTATTGCACATTTTGTGTAAGTCAAAAATATGAGTACTTCTTCCACCTCTGGCAACAGGTTGGGTTTAGCCCATGCTCTTCCCATGCTGACGTTCTGTTTTGTGTGTTTTCAGGTGGAGATATGTCGAAGAACGTGAACCCGTCTCAGATGGCCAAGCTGAACCAGCAGATGGCCAAGATGATGGACCCCCGAGTCCTGCATCACATGGGTAACAATCATTTTTATTATTTTTACTAGTGCTGCAGTGAACAGCTAGAGTCTAGCAGCTACAGTTTCTGCTTTTTACGAGGCTGAAATATCCCATGAAGGTCAAGTGTGCGAGTGTGAAGGTGTGTGTGTGTTCACACTTTATGCCTAAAAGGGAGCAGTGCAATGGGACTGGTCTATCGCAGAAAATGGGGTCGGCAACAGCGATCGCTGTGGACGAGGAGTTGACCTCAGTCGTCAGAACGCAGCCTACTGGCTGGTCTACTGATGTCCAAATAATGATAGGTCCCCAGCCATCCAAATAGTTTACGAGTTACGATTCCTAGTAGATTTGTATATTAGACTGGCTGGAGGACAGACTGATGCCACGCCTTCTCGCTGAATCAACAGGCAGGTGGAAGTTGGTCCTACCAGATTGATTATAACCGATTATTTGTAGACCCTTTGTTCAATGTAACTTGTTTTCAATTAAGGGTTAGTGTGTGCTAGTTGTCAAGTAACAACTCGCTGTCCGCATGTTCCCCTGTCATTCAAGGCTAATTGTGTCATTCTGATGATGATCGTATAGTCTCCAAAATGGAGACCTGCAAGAAACTGAAGTTAGAATTAGTCCAAGTTAGTCAACCACTCATTAAAAACTTGATTCAGGGTTACTTTTGAGATGAGCCTGTATAAATAGAAAGGTGATGGGAGGGGAACCTAATAACAGAATAAAGGTACAGTGTGATTTTCACCCTCAATGCAAACTGCATTGAGGGTGAAAATCAACCGTACCTGTAGAAACACAAGATCAATGCCAGCGAAAGTAGCAGATCTACAAGTGTGCAGCACCTTGCAGCTGTGACACGTGTGAGCTTGTAGATCGGCTATTTTCACGACACATTTTAATGATAAAGCATTTCATTAAACAAACTTAATTTAAATTGCATCGCGTTGCCAAAAAGAACTGATCTATACGCTAACGTGTCACGTCATTAGCTTAGATCTGTTCCTTTTGGCAAGCGATCCTGTCGTATGGATGAGGCTTTACCTCAGACTGTACCGTCATTGTTTATGTTTTGTGTTGCATAATGGGTAGCTGAGTCCTGCCTTGTTTTACTACATAAATGGACTTTGTACTCATGGGCTGTCTGAGGCCGAGGTTCCTGCAGGGACACTTGAGGCATTTTAATTGCCAGAGGAAATCTTTGACTAGTAAATACACTGCTTGTGATTTTGCCATATCAATAGCTATGATCACCATGTAATGGGTTTAGTAGCCTACTGGCACAGCACACTGTACAAGGTGCTGTGACAGCAGTGGCTCAGGAGGCACAGCGGCCGCTTGGGAATCGGAAGGTTCCCGGTTTGATCCTGGTCTTCCCCAGAGTTCCTGTCGAATTGTCCTTGAGCAATACACTGAAACTCTTAACTGCTCCCGGTGAGCATGTTGGTGCCTCGCATGGTTTTCTCCACCATCGGTGTGTGGATGCAATGCACATTGTAATGCGCTGTGAATATGAAAATGCACCATTTACACTATAAATGTAGGTTTATGAAATAATATTAGTCTGTTCTCACTGTAAAGTGGGGTATTATTCTTGGTGTATTGTCTGGCTGAGCATTCTCTCATTTACTGTGTCAGCCAGTTACAAAATGAAGCATGGATTGGCACACACAGTGAAGACAGTAAAGAACATCTGGGAAACACTGTTTTCTCTAATATTGACGAGTCAATGAGTACGAATCTGAAGAGAATATTAAGTAACTAACTGTATAGCTTAAAACCTGTTATGTGGTGTTCCCAACCCAACAGGTTTGCACACCGTGTTCCTGGTTTCTTATTTTTTCTCTTGGTCCCACTTTTCCTCCCCGTTTATGAAACACAACGCTAGCGTCAGTGCACCTTTCACGCGTTTCACAAATCACAGATTGGGACTGGACAAAAATATTCACCTTCAGATTTGTATTTATTTATTTGTCTTGCTTTAATCCCTGAATACAAACGGACTGGTACCAGGGAATGACTCTATCAGAAACTTCTAAGTTGCTTTGTGAAACGCACAAACTTTTATAAGTAGCACCATAAACAATTGAAGTTCCTGCCAGAGTCTGTAACTCAGTGTATGTGTGTTGGAGTGCATGTTAGTGCATCCATGTCAGTGTGTGTGTGTTGGAGTGCACGTGAGTGCATGTGTACTATTCAGTGCGTTTACAGTGTAAACGCACTGAATAGTACACATGCACTCACGGATACTGGATACTGGAAAGTGTAAACTTTACACTTTCCAGTATCCTTGATAGCATTGGCGGCCTCAGCAAGGCCAATCAAGCAACTCGCACTGATTGGATGATGTCATTGTAAACTGAATCATCAGATAACAGTGGACACGTGTGTGCCTGTGTGTCATTACAATGCAAGGTCCCTTTAGGGCAGTAGGGCAATATGTTAATTACCCCCCCCCCTCCCCATAAAACATGTCTGGCAATTATGTCACATCATGGCAACGTGTTATGAGCTTGCCTTGTACAGTAGACCTGCTTCTTTTGAAAAAAGAATGACCGATTTGGCTTACTTTCACACAAAAAAGTGTACAATTTTGAATGCAGGTCTTTAACTTGTAACAGTACTTTTACATTGTGGTATTGCTACTTTTACTTAAAGCAACAATATGTAACTTTTTTTTAATGAATAAAATGTTGTCTGTCAATACAATATAACTTATGCAATTGGGGTGGTTGTATTTTTTCTCCTGCTCTTCTATTGAGACACTTAGGTCAAAGGTCATGTCTCACCTAGACACAGGATCTGACACAAATGTTGACCTGATGGTCAACATGTCAGCACTTGCGCAGATTTAAATCCGGGGTAGAGGAGGAAAGTTACATAGTGTAGCTTTAAGGGAAAACATCAGAGTACTTCTTCCACCACTGACATTAAATTGTGTGTGTGTGTGTGTGTGTGTGCAGGTGGCATGGCCGGTCTCCAGTCCATGATGAGACAGTTCCAGCAAGGAGCTGCTGGCAACATGAAAGGCATGATGGGCTTCAACAACATGTGACCACGCCCAGCAGTCATGTGACCATGTGGGGGTGGGGGGGGGGTTAAACTTCCTGCCATGTTCTGTTTTGTTCTCATCTCAGTCGTTTGAATTAGTTGTTTCTTCCTTTTCTAGGGGTTCTCAAACCGTTTTAATTTCAAGGACCCCCCCGGGTTTGGTAATCATTAGGGCCATGGACCCCCCCCCCATAACTCTGAGTGTTACGGGTCCATTTGGTTCCGTTTTGTACACTCAGTTACAGATCTGTAAGGAGATCCATTTGGTTCCTAACTATCAATAATTTAGCCAAACAAAAACCCTTCGAACCCTCTCAAAGACCCCTGGGGGTCCCCTCGCTCCCCACTTTGAGAACCAAGGTTCTTTTCTACTGTTCAGAGAAAGGAGGGTAAAACAGACCCTGGGACTTTAAATAGAAACCAGTAAAACTCTCTGATTATTGTCAGCTTAAAACAGGAGGAGATATGACTATGATGGTCGCCATGATAATAAAAGTCTTTAATTTGTATTTTGTGTATAAGATTATAAAAAAACAGGTTTATTTACCTGTATAGTTAACTGTACTAACGCCTTGTTTAGAGGAGGCTGGGACGGATAATACAACAAAATAATTAGTTTGTGACAATATTTTTGTCATGTTCTAATAAAGATTTGTATTGCAACATTTTAATAAGCCTTGTGTGCTTTGTTTTTATTGTAAAAAACATTAAACATTCTTCTGTTAAGACTTAATTGAAATGATTTTGTGTTTAATTAATTGTGTGTAATTGGTTGCAATTTTATGTGTACAAATGCACAAAACTTGACTTAGTTTTATAAAGCAGCTGTGGATGAAGGCATTGGAAGACATGCATTCTGAACCAGGCTGCTAAAATGATAAGCCTATATGAGTAAATGTATTATGCAATGTACCGTGTATGTAATGATTATAATATTACAGGCTGTCATATCGTCTCCGTGGGGTGGAAACCTGTCCAAAACTGTTACTTTTCAGTATTCAAATTCAAAAGTAGAAGATATACAAGCTCAAAATTGGACTTTGTGCATCTGCTACCTTTGATGCTTTTGTGTGACACGGTAGTATGACCAACTAGGGCGTTAATTTATGAAAAATAAAAAGTTAGAATATGGAGATAGGAGGTTTCTGTCCGACAGCAACGATATAATAAGTAGAACTGTGTGATAAAAATAACATACTGTATACTCTCAGTGGTTCCTTAACGGTGACCAGGTGTGCCATGGGATTTTGTGAAACCCACACATCATTGCAAAATACAGTATACTAATACAACTATATATCTTTTAAAGTTATATTTAAATGTACTATCAGAACTTTATGCACACTCATCTCCCAATACAGAGTTGAATTCTATACTGTAAAAGATGAATTGACAGAATGACTGATTGATTCATTGATTGATTGATTGATTCATTGAAGGATGGATTATAGACGTTCTGGATTTTAAATCAATTCGTATTTTTTATTTTAAATGTTCAAAACACACACACACACACACACACACACACACACACACACAGTCTCACACACACACACACACACACGCTCACTAAGAGCTTGTACATCTTAGATTTGTATGCCCTGGGCACAAAAAGTTTGAAACCCACCCCACTGTACTACCTTATTATTAGTATGCTATTGTTCAACATTTTGAGTGCATACACAAATGTATGTTGAATTAGAAATTAGAATGCATTTCACGTACTATTTATGTAGTAGGCTACGTTACTAAGGTTTTGGACATTAAAAGAAATGTCACCTATTTATTTGGCACACTTTGGCATGTATGGAATTTGGGCCGCCGGGTGGCCACGCCCCCTCTCTCTCTACGTGGCTGTGAGCCGCCATCTTGTTTTGCTACGTTGTCAGTGGGTGACGTGAGGTATTTTCTTTTACCCTGGTTGCGTTTAAGGTAGCACTGCGTCACAGACACATTTCATGTGTTTTTGTGTAATTGTTTTGTTAAGAACAGCCTACTTGATTTTTTAAATGATTGCGTATAATCTTCCACTAGAGAGAGTAGCAGTGATTGGACACCAAAGTGAATGTATTTGAGTATTATATTTAAGTAGAGTTTTGGAATGTTTTTTATTTCTTGTTTGATTTTATCTTTTAGGTATTTTTTATCAAACTAAGTAAAGTTCTGGAGTGTTTAAAAAATATTAAAACAAATATAATTAAACGAACAAAACAAAATAACCCTAACCCATTATTTATATTTTTAACATTTAGTTTCTTACTGTTCTAAATATCAATACAGATGTCAGTAATGCATTGATATTGAAAAGCACTTTGTAATTTGTACTTTTGAATAATGACTATTTACTTGAATATATGTGTATATATATGTATATACGTGTATATATATATATATATATATATATATATATATATATATATATATATATATATATATATATATATATATATATATATATATATATATATATATATATATATATGAATTAATTTGAATGGCTGCTGGTTTGGCATGCTGCCGGGTGCGGCCTGCCTGCCTTACACGTAGTGTCTTCAAGGTAAAAGTTACCTCTAGTTCAGTGTGCCTGGTCTATGGGAGCAGGGAGCAGAGCACTGAGTGAGTGTGTGTGGAGGAGCTGCTGCACTGTGAATATCAGGTAAATATTGACTCTCCTCTGTTTGATTTTTAACCCTGTGAGTTATGAGTTATGGATGGAGGAGAGGCTGTGTCTCCATGTTCATCCGAGGGTCTCATTTATAAATGTCAAGTCTGATAAAAGGAATCATGTTTTTTTTTTGTTTTGACTAGCTAATCTTGGCTAGCCCTGGGTAGCTAGCTGCTTAGGTTACTACAGGTCTGGTGAATTTAAATGTTATAATAATAATAATCATTATAATGTTACAATGACCTGACTTTATTATTATTATCATATCAAAGTGCCATAATGTTTCTCTCATTGACTGTACTGTCTGTAACACTAATAATGAATGTTAAGTTTGCACTAGGCTGACTTGGCATCAGACACTTTGATCAATACACCCAGACATCATATTAGTTAATGATTACATTATCATATGATCTATTGACAAGCTCTGAAATTAAAAGGAGAATTTGGTGACTAACTTTAAGTTCCTGTGTCATATGGTGAAACATTGTGAAAACTTTTATATCATCGTCATCAAGTTTGTGTTTAAATGCAAAGAAAAAAGTTTGTAAAATGAATGTGTTGAGATGGAGTGAGTCTCACTCTTAGTACCAGTCTATAAGTCATTAGATGTGTATTATAGTTGTGGTAATGGTGCAGTCAGTAGCAGTAGTAGTAATTTCACATTTGGGTGTAATATTGAGTTATCAGTGTGTTATGTATAATGACTTAGTCATCATGAGCTTTACTCTTAAACACTGATATAGGCCTAAACAGCTTAGTCATTAAAAACCATTATGTTCTTACTAGGTACAAACATCTTAGTCATTATAAATCTATTACATCAAGTTATATAAACATCTTAGTCATTATAAATAGTCATTATAAATCTATTACACAAAGTTATATAAACATCTTAGTCATTATAAATAGTCATTATAAATCTATTACACAAAGTTATATAAACATCTTATTCATTATAGATCTAAATGTTCTTGTATGTTAAGTAGTAGGCCATCTTAGACCTACTGTATAATACTTTATACTGCAGGGGTCTTCAATGTTTTTTCAGGCCAAGGACCCCTTAGCTGAGAGAGAGAGATGAAGCGGGGACCCCCACTACACATTGTATACAATTGTGTTGCGGACTAAACTTTTTCATAGATAGCTTCATATACTTGTTTGACAGCGCTGTCATGTTGGATTCATGTTAATGTGTATTTTCAGACATTTAACCACTTAAACCGTCAATACTTAGACAACTTGACCTTCACTCTGTACTCCTTTCTCTTTCTTTTCTTACCAAACCTCTTTGCTGAAAATAGCCGATGTGTGAGCTTGTAGATCTGCTATTTTTGGCTAAAGTTCCCCACAGAATAGGGATGCTAGGGTTCAAGTGATCTACAGTATGTAAAAAAATATTATATCTTGTAAAAAATGATAAATGATATCACACAAAGATTTGGTGGTCCTCCTGTAGTAACTCTGAGGACCCCCTAAAGGGGTCCCAGACCCCCGGTTGAAGACCCCTGGTTGGTATACTGTATAATAAACAGTGGCACTGTGTTCTGATATACAAAGTATAATCAGGGATGTTTAGACTAGGTTTCTGGGGGCATTAGGAGGTTTGTGGAGCATGTACAGGTTTCTGAAGTATTTAGTGGTTTAAGAGCAAAGAGCTTACTAGGTAAACATTTTAACTAATATCCTCCTATGTGATAACGCTTTTATATGGTATTTTCTTATCATATTTGTCCAGTATCCAAAAATAAAACTAAACTGTGTATGTCTTCTCCAGCCATGTCCACGTTCCCAGAATACATTGCTCAGAACGAGGAGCACGATGGCGTGCGTTTCAGCTGGAACGTCTGGCCGTCCAGCCGGCTGGAGGCCACCAGGATGGTGGTGCCCGTGGCCGCCCTCTTCACGCCTCTGAAGGAACGACCCGACCTGCCTCCCATCCAGTACGAACCGGTTCTCTGCAGCAGAGCCACCTGCAGAGCGGTCCTCAACCCGCTGTGGTAGGAACACGCACACACACACACACACACACACACACACACACACACATGCACAGACGCACACCTGCTGTCCAATATCGGAATGCTATTCGAATAGAAAACAAGACCGAGGGATCTACAACAGCGTGGCTACATGTGTCTATGATGTCAGTCATCTATTAGCTCTTTTCCAGGTTAAGGTTAATATTTTAACTACAACTGGGGAGCCTAGCCGTAGCGTGCGGAAACACATTCAGGACCTGTGAAATACGTTGTACGACACGACACGGTTCACTTCGTTTCTTGTAGTCGAAAAAGAGGCATATGATATCAGCCATCTCCATATTTGGGCAAAGTTTCAACCCAATATTGACTTCCAGTATAAAGTAAAAGTTCAAATTTGCTCAACACATTTGGCGTTGATTGGGAGATTAGTCCCGGACAAACAGACTCAGAGACCCTTGTTCTAGATGACTCGCCTCCTACAGAGCCACACTGTAAACATCTCTTGCAACTGTCTCTTGCAACTGTCTTCCTTCCAGGATTAAATCACAGATTAAAGTGGCTCCTCTCTTAGAAAGGGAATGGCTGTTAAAGCACACTGACACTTTGGTATTGGTTTGGGTTGTGTAGTTAGGTTGCCATGATGTAACTCCAAATATTGGTGAGATTGATATCTTAAATAGTTGCTCTGTTGATTAGAAATTGATCATCCAAAAGTCTCTGACATTGCACAGTGAAACACTTCTCAAAGTCCACGTACACCAATGCAAACAAAGCAGATTCTGTTTCTGCCAAAGTGACATTTTGCTTTAACCACTTAGACCCTTTATACTTGGTAAACTGTACTTAGTTGACTGGGGTCTGCTATGTACTTGGTTCACTCTTTTCTTCCCCCTCTACACCAAATCCATTCACAGTAAATAGCCGATCTACAAGTTCACGCGTTGTGGGCTTGTAGACTAGCTCTTTTTGGTGAATATTTAAAGTGGTATTTTGTGAGTTAAACAAAGTTTTAAAGCTCTATATTGTGATAGTAGTAGTAGTAGTAATAATAATAATAATAATAATGGATTTTATTTATAATGCACTTTACATTTGAAAAAATCGCAAAGTGCTACAATAGTTAGTTGCATAAAAAGAAACATCACACCATTAAAAACATCTGAGAAACTGAAACAAAACAATGAAAACATGGGGGCATAAAGCCTAGAGGTAAATATTCCTTTGGTATCACTGCTTTAGAGTGTTTGTCCAGTAACAGGGATCTCCTCTTTCTCCAGCTCTTTAGTAAACATAACATATCTTCATCCTATCAGGAGAGAGAACCCTCGCCCCCTATTGGGCGAGGCTCATTCTAATACAGCCCGAATACCTAATCTCAGCACCGGCCTCAGTGGCGCACCTCGATAATCATTGGACTCCCGATCCACCCCCACTGGGAGTCTTGTTTCGACTCCCGCTTGGGACAATACTTTTTCAAACAACCGCGGACTACTTTTTTTGGACCATGACGGAGGCGCGCCGACTCAGCAGACCTTGAGGCCGAGGAGGCACGCCCGAGCGCCTCCAGGCGTGAGTGCCCGCGCCGACGGTCTGCTAGTCGACTAAGCGCCGTCCGAGTTATGTACCGATAGGCACAGAATCGTAAATGATGTTGTGGAAACTGCGTTTGCCCCAACTGCCACTCACTGCACTAACATAGCCAGCCCCGCCCCCTCGCCCCCTTGTGCTTCAACTGCATGGAATAAGGCTGTTCGCATCCCGACCTGAAAATAGAGCCGGAGAGACGGAGAGTCCCCTATTACTGAACAAGCATTGGTTACTATGGGATATAGAGCTATTTCACTTATTTTAACAAAATAAAAATAATGCATCAATGTAGTGATGAATAAAGGGAAGGTTTCTGTTGATGTGTTTCTCTCTTGATTGATCATGATTCTGATTCTTGATGTTCTGTAGTGTGGGTTTGTTTTGTGTGAGGTAAAACAATTTCTTGTCTTTGTTCCCCATGACAAGACGATTGTGTGTTTTTAATTAAGTGTCTCTCTTTGTGTCTTTATAGTCAAGTTGACTACAGAACCAAACTGTGGGCCTGCAACTTCTGTTACCAAAGAAACCAGGTACACACACACACACACACACACACACACACACACACACACACACACACACACTAGGGGTGTGCCGATATATCGTCCCGCGATATATCGCGATACGTTTTCGTGACGATATGTATCGTTTTGGAGGGAAAAAAATATCGTTTTCAATTTTTTTTTTTTTTTTACAATAATAATAATCAGGCATGCAAACAGCCCCGAGGTGAAAAGGGTGACAACATGTTTTTTTTTTGGGTCAGGTGTCACACTATTGCCCTATTTGGATTCAAAACGGCTATTGTAGCTGAAAAGCTACAAGTTCGCATATCTGAATAATGCAAAAACAGAATTATTTGTTTGCATTTGCTTTTTTTCTCCCCTATATATTTTTCATAATAAAAAAAGTGCGTATCGTATCGTAAATATCGTATCGTTTGGTGAAATTAGTGTATCGGCACACCCCTAACACACACACACACACACACACACACACACACACACACACACACACACACACACACACACACACACACACACTTCAAGCTACTTTGAAGTCTGTATGGTTTTAGCTCGAGACCCAAAAGAGAACCCAAACTAGTGAAAATAGCCGATCTACAAGCTCACAATGCGTCGCTTTGTGAGCAATCTTTTTTTGTAATTTCTATAGACATTTTTAAAAAGCTTTTGAAATGATAATAATTAAACACACACAAAAAATTGGGGATATTTATTCGCGGCCCATAAAAATGGGTCTGTGGGGTCTGTTGGGAAACAGTGCTTTATATTTGTGTGTGTGTGTGTGTGTGTGTGTGTGTGTGTGTCCAGTTTCCTCCTACCTATGCAGGTATTTCTGAGGTTAACCAACCTGCTGAACTACTGCCTCAGTTCTCCACTATAGAATATGTTGTACAGGTAAATACATTATTATTATTCATTAAACCATGCACTCTGTCAGCTCTTTGTGAACTCTAAGTGATTCGAGAGTATTTTAACCACTTAACCCCCTATTTACTTAGTTGACCGAAGTCCCCCAGGCTCCAGGCCCATCTATGCTAGGCCCCATACTGTTTTTGCTCTATAATGCTCTGTAATTTCTTAAACTGGTTGGCTGTATGGCTACCGAAACGTCATAATTCTACATATTGTGCTAATTGTTTATGAAACACAGCGCTAGTGTGTGTGGGGTGTGGGGGGGAGGGGGACTCCTTTCACACTGTTTCACAAATCGCATGTTAGGACTAGGAAAAATAAAAACAGCAGCAAGAGACTAGGAAAAAATTCAGTTGTGAGATTAAGTTTAGCTTTAAAGGAGTACTTCACCCAAAAAATTACTTATTTTCTATCAATTACACACCCTATGAAGCATTAAATTCATGATTTTTTTTTGTTTTTGTTGCATTCCTGAGCCAATAATTTGATGACCGGGTGTATTTCCTGTAGGAGACACAAAGCGTCTACTTTGAGTCTCCTACCGGATACATTAGCATCTTTCCGCCGGTAATCTAATTAATTGCTTAGGAATGCGATAAAATAAAAAAAGAATCCATGAATTCAAGGTTTCATGGGGTGTGTAATTGATTTGGGTGAACTGCTCCTTTAATTTAATGTGACTAGCATTGTGCCTTTTGTCAAGTGTATTCAAAAATCAAATGTCTGTCTGTCTGTCTGTCTGTCTGTCTGTGTCTGTGTCTGTGTATCAGCGTGGTCCCCAGATGCCCCTGGTCTTCCTGTACGTGGTGGACACCTGCATGGAGGACGAGGACCTGCAGGCCCTGAAGGAGTCCCTGCAGATGTCGTTGTCTCTGCTGCCCCCTGCTGCCCTGGTGGGCCTCATCACCTTCGGCCGAATGATCCAGGTCCACGAGCTGGGCTGTGAGGGCATCTCCAAGAGCTACGTGTTCAGAGGAACCAAAGACCTCAACGCCAAGCAGATCCAGGTAGGACTCCTATGTACTAGGCCTGTTGGCAATGGAATTGAATACATAGTGGTGGAAAGTAACTAAGTACATTTACTTAAATACTGTACTTAAGTACAATTTTGAGGTATTTGTACTTTACTTGAGTATTTCCAATTTCCAGTACTTTTACTTCTACTCCACTACATCTCAGAGGCAAATATTGTACTTTTACTCCACTACAATTATTTGAAAACTTTAGTTACTTTTCAGATATAAACTATGATATAATGAAACATACATTAACCACTTTAAACCTATTTTAAACCTAGGCTATTTGAAAATAGCAGATCTACAAGCTCACAACGCGTCGCATCGCGACGCGTTGTGAGCTTGTAGATCGGCTATTTTCAAATATTTAGTACTTTTACTTTTGGTACTTTAAGTACATTTTGATGCCAATACTTTTGTACTTTTACTCAAGTAAATTTTTTATTCTGGACTTTTACTTGTAACAGAGTATTTTTATATTGCAGTATTGGTACTTTTACTTAAAGGGATACTTCACTTTCACATAAAATAAACATTAAAAATATATATTAAAAAAAAAATAAAGAAGTTATGGCAAAATAAAGGCCCCCTCACACATTAGTAGGACACTCTAATGCGTGAGGGGGCCATGAATTTTCCATTACTTTTTTCATTTATTTTTAATATTTTTTAAATGTTTCCCCGTTCCGAAAGTGAAGTATCCCTTTAAGTAAAGAATTTGAGTACTTTTTCCACCACTGCGATAGGACCACAATGGGAAACAAGTCCCCAGGACTTTTTTTGTGTTATCCTTTTTAGCCCTAATGTCTGACTGTACCGTGTGCTGTTTACATTTATGACTAATAAAGTATTCAATCAATCAATCAAAGCACATTATCGCTTGATCACAATTATTTGAGATGAGCGCAATTATTTTGCATAATCATATAATCAATAACATTGAGAAAGGTTCATACATTTTGAAACATTTTAAAAAACAGTGGAAATAGACGATCTACAAGCTCACAACGCGCCTAGAGACATTTTGTGTGCAAAATATTAAACATGGCATATTTTGGCCATGATGCATGTAGTGACTATTTCAAACAAACATTTCGCCACTCGGCTGGGTACAGGGATTATCCGTTTTTGACGCGTTTCAATGATAGAATGTCCAAACCATAAACTGCTGTTGGGTGAGGTTCCCATTTATTCAGTTTAACAGGGAATACAGCAAGGTTTTGTCAAATGCAAAGTAGGAACGGTAAAAACCGTGTGATCTCCTCAGTGTACCCAAACCATGCCATCGTTAAGTGGCTTGTTGCACCTGTGCCTATATGAACCTGCTGGTTGCCACAGCAACCAGCCTCAAGGTGAACCCGCCCACACCAGGCTTAAAGGCACAAGGGCAGAATGGCTCCTTCAATGCATATATTATTTATTTTGATTATTGGTATCGGTCATTTTCAGTTTATTTAAGTTTTTGTCATGTCTGCCCCTTTGCAACTTTTATTGACAAGGCCTAAAAGCCACGCAATTAAATCGTTAATCATAATTATTTGAGCGATAATTAATCGTCAAGTAAAATTTCATAATCGTGACAGCCCTACGTAGGACTACCAGGCCTGTCACTGTTGGCACGTTATCGTCTGATCACAATTATTTGAGACAAACGCAATTATTTTGCATGATTATTGTCCGAATCGTTTCCATTTATCTGTATGATGTATCTGTTGAAAAATAGGTGAAATAGCCAATCTACAAGCTGCATGGAGGGCGAGGACCTGCAAGCCCTGAAGGAGTCCCTACTTGTACAGTTGATACTATTGTAATGAGT
>NC_137621.1:9268657-9328657 GCF_963280865.1 Gymnoscopelus braueri
ACGGATTCTGCCCGACAGCAACAAAACGGTCGAGGTTTTTCTTTTGTTCTCAAAATCACCCAGGCTTCATCTGGCCTGCAGGCCGCCAGTTTATCACCCCTGCTTTAGATCCGTTTTTTTTTTAATTGTTGATGCTGACAGACTCTTTGTTTGTGTCCACTGTCCAGACATCCAGAGAGATCAAGATTTCAGGAGCCATCGGGCCATGTGTGTCCCTCAACTCTAAAGGCCCCTGTGTCTCAGAGAACGTAAGTACTGTACCACTAGTAACTGTACACATACTCTATACCACAGTGCTTCTCACACATTTTCATGTCAAGTACACAGTACGTGTATGCCCATTTGAAATTTGCTTGTGCCAAGGACCCCCATGAGAGAAGATGTTTTGAAGACGGCTGATCTACAATCCTTTAAAGAAAGAAAAATAGTCAAATAAATTAAAATGTGGCGTGTTTAGAAAGTGTTTAAGCTTTTCCTCATTTTTCTGGGGACCTCCTGGAACCCCCTCAAGGACAGCTGGGGGATCCCGCGACCCCACTTTGAGAACCAGTGCTGTAGCAGACCAGTCGTAGTACAAATATAATAAAACCCAATGTGGTAGCAGTACTAGTACAACACTGTCTGTGATTTTCATGTTGCCATATTTGGTTTAGAAAAGCGCTTAGCCACAAGAGCTTTACAGTAGATTTTAGAGCCGCTATGGGTAGTTGTGAGGCCTGACGCATTGTGCCTCACAACACCCCTTCATCATCTGTTTTTATGTCTGGAGACGCCCGTCCAGGACAGGCCTCAGATCTGAACCTATTCTCCTGCAGGAGACTTGGCTCAGATCTGAACCTATTGGATTTGGCGTTAGGGACCCGTTGCGACCGCATGCCCTTGCTGACGTCGACCCCGAGTAGGGTTCGAACCCACAACCTTCAGCGCTGTTCAAAACTCCACAACAGCCTCTTGTGGCTCATTGCTTTAACGTAATTCCCCTGATTGAAGTGTGGAGTTTTGGTTGTAAAAGTTTGGTTTTGTTTTTTTTGCAGGAGATCGGAACTGGAGGAACCTGCCAGTGGAAGATCTGTGGACTGGACCCAACCACCACGCTGGCACTGTACTTTGAAGTAGTCAACCAGGTAATACACTATACCTTTTAACACAGATTTAACCACTTAAGCCCTATATACTTCATTGACCTATACTTGGCCCACCTCTTTTTCCTCTACACCAAATCTCTTTGCCGAAAATAGCCCATCTACAAGCTCACTATGGCCTCTTTTCCACAGGGGTTGAACAGGTTCCGTTCTTTTGTCCCGCCTAAAGAGTGTTTCCACTGAAAATGAATCGGTTCAGAACCCTAAAAGTTGGTTTGGAACTGAAACCAAAAAATACTTTGATTTCATCCATCCGCTTCAACCGCTTATTTTGAATCGGGTTGTGGTTGAAGATGGATGAAATCCAAGTATTTGGGGGATTTCTTAGTGCCATTTGAATTTCCCCTGTGAAATGGACACTTGGACCGGTCATATTTGACACAATGCTGGCCAGGCCTGTAATCGAACCTGGGGCACTGGGGACTCCTGCTCCCCAGGAGGGCTCTCTAACCACTCAGCTATGCCGCCCCCAAAGCATGGTTCTGCTTAAAACTGGTGGAAACGCAAGCAGGTTCACCGCATCTAGAACCAAACCAGTTCTAGAACCAAAGTTCTTTTTGTGGAAAAGAGGCTAATGTGTCACGTTGCGACACGGTGTGTGTGTGTGTGTGTGTGTGTGTGTGTGTGTGTGTGTGTGTGAGAGAGAAGTGTTAATCAGCCTCATACAATCTCACTGCTGGTGCAGTATCGTCTTTGTAACAGCAGGAGGCGTGCTGGGACAGCATATGTTCTATCAGTAGATGGTTGTGTTGTGTTGTGTTGTGTTGTGTTGTGACATGAACAATGAAATGACATGACACACTTGGAATCTGACATCATATTGTCACCATCAAAATGTGGTGTGAAAGAGGTCGGGGTTCAATCCCCGGCCCGAGTCATAAAAACGCTACCCAATGCCTCCCTGCTTGGCAGTCGGCAATCGGCATCAAGGGTTGGATTGTGGGTAAATCCCTGCGACATAGTGTCATGTCCAGGGGGTGTCAAAGTTCTCAGTCGCTTCGACTGATTTCAGTCATTTGGATTCCATAGAAGTCAGCATGTCTTCTATGGAAGCATGCCATGCACCGAAAATAGGCTATCTACAAGCTTACAACACGTGTTGTATTGTATGGATTATTTTCGGTTTACGGTATTCGTCATTTTTAAGATGAAAGCGTATTTGAAGTGGCCAAACCTGCAATAGACAGGGTTCCAACAGTCAAGGGATTCCTGGAAAAAAAAATTGAAATGACCTTTTCCAGGCCTGAAAAAAGTTTGAAATCAATCAAATGCTTTGGAAAATGTTTGGATATACATTGTTTTTGGCTATTGATTTCGTAATTTGTTCATAAAGAAACGTGTCCCAAACATCATGTGAAATACCTGTGGCCTAATGTGTACAGGACGTCACGTGACAAAAGGAATAGATCTACAAGCTAACAACGTGTTGCATCGTGATGCGTTGTTGGCTTGTAGATCTGTTCTTTATGTCACGTGACACCTTCTCTTGAGTCAGTCTTGTTGCATTGATGGCACACGCGTGTAAGTGCTCCATTATTGCACCGTATGATTGCTTTAGGCCTGGAAATGGTGTAAAATACTTTGGAAAAGTTTTGAAAATGCATTGTTACAAATGTGTGGGATCCCTGAATGTTCAATCATGTTCCAAAGGTTAACCCTCCTTTCATGCTGTTTCACAAATCTGCATATTAGGACTAGATAAGATATCAGATAAGGCCTGATAACATTCTTTCAGTGTTGAGATTGTTTTTTTTTTGCTTTAATCCATGGGGTGTACATAAAGCTGCCCCACGTTAAGCAAACAGAAAATAGGCTCCTGACCTACGGGAACCATTGGTTCCCAAGGCTACTACTACTTACTAGTGAGAATGAATCGACATGTTATGAGGTATATAAACATTGTAACAAAACCCATTTGGTTTAAAGGCTTTAATTGGCAAATTAAAATATATATATATATTCAAAGATTTGCATAGCATGAGCTTATATATCTGCTATTTTTAAATAGCCAAAGTTTAAAATGTGGTTAAAGTGGTTAAAATGAGTGACGCTATATTAACAACTTTTTGCTGAACCACTGCTCTAAACACTAGACATCTGCACCATGTCTGACTTATGTATATTCTATCAATAAATAGTATAAATGTAAAGTGTATCACCAGTGAATATATGCATGATATACATCTATCTTCAATGATTATATGATTACTGTAGATATTACGTACTCTGACTGTCAACAGTGAATATGATCATTAATAATATGTACAGTCTAAAACCGTCATTCTGCAGTATCTGGATACTAATATGTACAGTATATCAACAGTGAATATGAATATAATGAGTATTATATACAGTCTAGGAACAATGAAGGCATAGACAACAAGTTAACAGGCATCTGTTATGGCTTTTTAGTGTGCATCCCAGTATGTGTAAATGCACCAGAGTCCAGGAGTAATCCAAATACAAGAACGCTCGCCCCCAAAACACGCTTGCCCCGGGTCAAATCTATGGCTAAACCTATCCTTATTCATAAACATAACCTCAGTGAAACTATGCCTAAACCTAACCTTATTCCTAAACTTAACCTCAATAAAACAAATGCAAGAATACAAGAACCGCTGGGGGGTGAGTGGTCCGCGGAAGAAATGGGGCCGAGTGTGTTTTAGGCCGAGCGTTCCGGTTTCCGTAATCCCAGTCAGTAATCCCAGAGAACAGAGTGCAGTTCTTCAGCTCTCATTTGGGGGTCAGGCTTGGTTGTGGGGCATGATGGCTACTGACACAAAGGACCGTCTGGCACAGAGTCCGGTATAAGAAGTCCTGTTTGTCCTCTAGAAGTCCTGAATCAAGAATCACGAGGGGTTTATTTGTCACTCACTCACTTATACAGGCACAAGCAGGTACTAGAGTACCTATTTTTTATCTTCTACAATCTTGTCGTAGAGTCCTGTTTTGCAAGTCCTATTCTAGAATCATGTTCTAGAGTCGTGTTTTAGATTCGGGTTCTATTATAGGTCAGTGACGTGATGAAACACGTTTCCTTGAAGATGTCGTTGAGACGAATATGTTGGTTTATTCCCTGATGATGATGATGATGATGATGAACTGGATCAAAGAGTAGTAGTAGTCCACTTTCTGTGCTTATTCCTACTAACAACAACACTACATGTTTAGGGCAGTGGTGCTGACAGATTGATATGACAGGGTCATATCAATCTGTTTAGGGTTATGAAGATGAGGGTCAGTGGTCAGGGGTCAGGGGTGTCAAGGTTGGTGTCAGCCTGATGGGAGAGGATGGCGACGCCTGTAAGGACGCTGGTGTTATTTTGATGATGGGCGGGGCCGGAGGCGGGTCCGGTCCGGCTGGCCGCGGCAGCGGCGGCGGTAGTGACGTCGTCGACGTTTTTGCACTCTGACTGACCGAGTCCAGGTGGAAGGCGGAGCTAGGTGGGCAGGCCCCCGGACAAAACACCCGGCAGAGCTTAGATAGACTCCGCCTGAGAGCACACCTGTACCTACTGACAGAGATAGGGGTTCAACGATGAATACAACTAGAAAAAGAGGAAAGATCCGAGCAAAATAACGGAGGAGAGGGTGGAACATCTCCACTGTATCTGCTATTTCCACTATTAATCCACCTTTTTTTAAAGTATACAATTATTAAATATGCATGTTATTTGTCATCATCTGCCCTGTGCACCACATTTTTGTTTACAAAACCTAAAAGCCAAACAGAATTTTTCATTTATATGTTCCAAAAACGATTAAATTGTTAATTGCAATTATTTGAACGACAATTCATCGCCAAGTAAATGTCATAATGGTGACAACCCTCGCTGTCATGCTTACGTCTGTGCCATGGCGTTGATCCAGGGGTTGAGGGCAGCTGTAGACAGGGCCAGCCAGGTGGACAGAGCAGAGAGTAGCGGCGGAACGTCCTCTCCGCCCAGTGTCTCATAGAAACACACTGTGATGTACGGCAGCCAGCACACTAACAAACACACTGCAACGCAACACAAACGACACACTCACCTTTTAATTAAACATTTTGTTTTTCTTCTGAACCACTTAAAAGAGCACTTCATCCATGTTCAACCTTATCTTCATATGGTTGGCCCTTACTAATCTCCTTCTACTCACTCTGCTGCGTCTCATAGTTGGGACTATGGACGGGTCAGAAACCTGCCTACCAATGACATCATCAATGGGGTTTCCAAGCTAATACAAACTACAGCCTTTCTCCTCCTGAAAAGTTAGCATGCTGAAATAGAAGCCATTGTTCTTACATTAACCCATTAAGACCTGAGGCCGAGTCTAAAAATGTTTTCTAAATCCTAACGCTTTAAAAAATATGTATATATTCAAAGATTTGCACAAAAATAGCAGATCTACAAGCTCATAAAAATATTTTTGGGAAATGACCAAATCCGCCTACCGATGATGTCACTGGTAGGCAGGTTTCTGAACTGTCCACAGCCCACCTCTGAGACACGGAGTGTGTAAACAGAAATGGTCTTATAACGAGCATTAATGAGGACAAATATTTGAAGATGTTGAATATGGGTCAAGTGCTCCGTCAACTTACTTTACTTTATTGGTGATTAGTGTGGTGGGACTTTGATCACAATAAGACACCGGTGTTTCATTGAAATAGTTTTATTCTTCATGGGCGCGGTGCCTATGAGAGCTAATGTTAGATGTGTTGTCACTACAGGGTGTTTATGGCTTCTTCCAACCACTGTGCCTCTAATCTCTGTAATG
Source organism: Gymnoscopelus braueri (assembly GCF_963280865.1). Lineage (NCBI taxonomy): Eukaryota > Metazoa > Chordata > Actinopteri > Myctophiformes > Myctophidae > Gymnoscopelus > Gymnoscopelus braueri. The sequence goes on from NC_137621.1 coordinate 9,274,558, forward strand.
AACACCTTCCTAGATGCTAGGATGTTCTGTACCTCGCTGTTGTCGGGCCCTTATCTCCATATTCTAACTTCTAGCGTCTTTTCGTAAATTAACGCCCTACTTGATCACACTACAGCGTCACACAAAAGTATCAAAAGTAGCAGATCTGCAAGCTCGAAGCGCGACACAAAGCCAAGCTTGTCGATCTGCTACTTGAGCTATTTTTGAATTTGAATCCTGAAAAGTCACAGTTTTGGACGTATGAGGTTTCCACCCGACAGAGACGACCTGCTAACAGCTCAAGCTCCTCCACTGCATGTGACCAGACCGGCTGCAACACTCAATAACACGCTTACTACAAAACTTGTTAAGATGTAACACTCGTTACGACACTCGTTAACATACAATGTTCGTTAACCTACAGCGCTCTTTAACATACAACACTCGTTAACATACAATGTTCGTTAACCTACAGCGCTCTTTAACATACAACACTCGTTAACATACAATGTTCGTTAACCTACAGCGCTCTTTAACATACAACACTCGTTAACATACAATGTTCGTTAACCTACAGCGCTCTTTAACATACAACACTCGATAACATACAATGTTCGTTAACCTACAGCGCTCTTTAACATACAACACTCGATAACATACAATGTTCGTTAACCTACAGCGCTCTTTAACATACAACACTCGTTAACATACAATGTTCGTTAACCTACAGCGCTCTTTAACATACAACACTCGTTAACATACAATGTTCGTTAACCTACAGCGCTCTTTAACATACAACACTCGATAACATACAATGTTCGTTAACCTACAGCGCTCTTTAACATACAACACTCGTTAACATACAATGTTCGTTAACCTACAGCGCTCTTTAACATACAACACTCGATAACATACAATGCCCGTTTACATACTCTACACCGCTCTTTAACATACGACACTCGTTAACATACAACACACAACTAAACAGATTAGTCTGTTCAACCTCTCAAGACCTGTTTTATATATTATTTCTACGTCGTGGAATTGTTACTTTTACTTATCTTCACTTACCACAGTGGTACTTCTTCCACCTCTGTGTTTGTCCCCCATACAAGAAACAATATTTTCCATGACGTTATGAAAATTGCATGGCAGCCGTTTGAGATTTTTTACGAGCAGAGATTAGCAGGAAGCAGCATGAAGGCCCTGTCTGTCCTGTGTAATGCCCAGTTAGCACACACACACAACGCTAAACCACAGCAACCATGGAACCTTGTTTGTTTTAGAAATGACTACATCTCTCTGGGTTAGATAGCATGCAGGCTGACATTAGACTACATCTCTCTGGGTTAGATAGCATACAGGCTGACATTAGTCTCTGTGTTCTGTTATGACAATAGTGATATTAATAATAATAATAATAATAGTGGGAATACTATATACAGTATTATATCAGTATGTCAGGTTAATAATTATCTCCTTTCCAAATGGCAATTTTTCTTCCCCTATGAAAGTCCTTAAATTAGCTTTACATTGCATTTGTCTTTGCCCTCATTTAGTATTTCTCAATATTGAAACCACGACTTGGTAGTCTCTCGTAGCCAGACAACTATTCCACAATCTCTGAATGCTATATAGAGTCTGGAACTACAACTCCCAAAATCCGAGAGAGGAAACTGGCACTTCCGTTCACGAAAATATATTTTAAAATATCTTTACACTTTACTTTTTAATTTCCATTTCTGCTAAGCAGAAAGCTATGTATCCTTAGATGATTTGTATTTATATTAGGATACATTTGCGCGACTGTAAAGACGAAACGGAAGTGGGGAGGAGGCTTCATATCCGCTTTATATTCTAATCATGATCAGAGCTTCCGAGTCCCAGACTGTACGACCGGAAACATTTGAAAATTGTGGGAGGCAACAGTCTGGTAACGTGAGACTAACGACTTGGCGACAGTACTTGCAGCCGACTTGGGCCAACATGACATGATGTCCGTCGATTGGTCATGATGATGTCACCCTGACAACCATAATAAAACACTGACTGACCATCCCCTCGGACTGTAGGATCTAATCATAGCCTCTCTGGGAGATGGGATCCGTACATGTAGGTGCGCTCGCCCACTTCACCCCTGTATGCAGAGCACAAGAAACTACCTGCATTTGTATGGGTAAAGCTTCTAAAAGACATTAACCACCAAAAACAAAGATATTTTTTGGGGGGATTAGGTCTTTTTTAAATTGAAGTGAAATGGAAACTGACCAGAGGTGGCCACCATCACCACGGAGCTCCTGAAGTAGTTGTTGGCGGGAACGTAGAAACAATGCTGGTCGTTGCACATGAACGTCCCTCGCCTCACCTGCTTCCTGGCCACGTAGACGATGTACCCGTAGAGGGCGCACATGAGCAGGATGGGAGCCATGATCCCCAGGACCATGAAGGTCACGTTGAAGGCCCTGTAGGTAGAGATGTACTGATACCAGATTCCCATACCTATAACTTGCGTATCGGTCTATACCGAGTACCTATCCCATACCCGTGTGTAATTAAAAGATCACACCCAGTGTGAAGTGGGCGGTGTGGTCACAGTGGTCATCACAGTGATGGAAGTTCACTAACTTAAAAAAAATCACACCCTGTGTGAAGTGGGCGGTGTCTTGCTAGCTAATCACAATACTGAATGGAGTCGATCAATCATGTACAAAAGATAAATACATTTATTGAAACACTCTTTATGATGGACAAAACCATAACTTGAAAAAAACCATGTATGGTTTTTTTCAAGTTATGGTTGCTTATATAGGGCTATGCACATGTTAGTAGGGGGTACTAAGCACAAAAAATGGCCAAATCGTTACGCGGCGGATAAAAGCATGAAATTTGATACAGATGTCCCTTGGGTCCTCCTAAAACATCCTAGAAGGGGTGCCCAAAAAAATCTTAAACAGGAAGTGACTTATGGACAAAATTCAAAATGGCCACCTAAACTGTTGACCGTTGACTCAAAAGACACCAAAAGAATCTCCAAAAAGCATAAAATTTGGCACATATGTCCCTTGGGTCATCCTAAGACATCCTAGAAGGGGTGCCCAAAGGAATCTGAAACAGGAAGTGAGTTATTGACTAAATTGAAAATGGCCGCCTAGTGTTGTCGATTGACTCAAAAGACAACTAAAGAATCTCATAAAAGCATACAATTTGGCACACATATCTTTTTGGTCATCCTAAGACATCCTAGAAGGGGTGCCCAAAGAAATCTTAAGCAGGAACTGAGTTATTGACTAAATTGAAAATGGCCGCCTACAGTGTTATCTATTGACTCAAAAGACAACTAAAGAATCTCATAAAAGCATACAATTTGGCATACATGTCCCTTGGGTCATCCCAAGACATCCCAGAAGGGGTGCCCAAAAAAATCTTAAACAGGAAGTGAGTCATTGACAAAATTGAAAATGACCGCCTACAGTGTTGTCGATTGACTCAAAAGACAACTAAAGAATCTCATAATGGCATACATGTCCCTTGGGTCATCCTAAGACATCCTAGAAGGGGTGCCTGAAATTATCTGAAACAGGAAGTGAGTTATTGACTAAATTGAAAATGGCTGTGTACAGTCTTGACAGATGATGCAAAAGACACTCATAAAAAATAATCTCATAAAAGCATGAAATTTGGTACAAATGTCCCTTGGGTGATCTGAATGCATCCTAAGGGGTGCCAAAAAAAGTTTGAATAGTCTCTCAATGGAAAACACTCCTCCCACACAGGCTGCACTGCTACAATATTCAAATCGAGCAGCCAATCTAGCATTTGGTCCAGAAGCCTGAAAGCTATGCAATCTCTACCATCTCCTGACAAATAAATTAAAGTCGCTGATTCGTGGACACCTTTATGGACACTCTTGCCAGAGGCTGCTTAAGTTTGTAGAGAACTCAAGTGTGGCTGCAAAGCTGAGCCCTTCTGTTCGAGAAAGTGTAGATGCCGGGATGCTGGGTTACCTTGCAGAGCATTATGCCAATGTGCTGGTAATTGCGAAATGGAACACATGAATACATGTAGTTACTAAACACTAATCACAAAAAAACAGTAATGATCAAGAAGAAAATACATGAGAAGATAGAGTGTAAAACAAGCAAGAAGATGTAGAGTGCAAAATAAATAAGATGCAGAGAGTAAAATAAGAATATGCAGAGTAAGATAAGATGCAGAGTAAAATAAATGAGAATATGCAGAGAGTTAGATAAATAAAGAAGATTCAAAGAGTACAATAAAAAAATTATGCAGAAAGTAAAATAAATAAGTGATGTAGAAATGAAAACAGAAGGTAGACTACAAAATACGGCAAGTTATGCACTGCATAACCTGTCGTATTGAGTCTGCATAATATGCAGACTGCCATGGTGTCACAGTCCGCTCCTCGGGCTGTGGACGATGACTTTATTATTCGGACCTTGAATGCCCTTATATGGTGTTGGACTCCTATGGGCTGTTCTTTAGGCCTGGTTAGGCCGTTCTTTATATTCTGCATTTGTATTGTAACTCTGTTGCCCTGGCCTTGGTTTTCCGTACTCTTGTTTTGTAGTAGTGTTTCCTGTCTGCCTTGTTTACTGTTTCCTGTCTTGTCTCACCTCCCTGTGATTATTGTAAACCTAGTCACCTGTGCTCCTTGCCTGTTAGCCTATCCTGTGTTGATTGCCTGTTGTGTTCACCTGCGTCCTGTTAATCCCCTGTCTATTTAAGTCCTGTGTTTGATTCAGTTCCCTGTTGGTTCGTTGCTTACAGTCGTGTGAGTTATTTGTTAGTCCTTGCCTAGTTGATGCTTTGTACTTAGTTCACCTAGCTTTCCCAGTTTAGTTTCCCCTGTACGTCCTCCTTATTCTGACTGCTTACTTGTGTATCGACTCTGCCTGTACCTGGACTTTGATTACTGCCTACTCCCTTTGTTTGGTGTTAATAAACACTTTAATTTGAGCTACGCTGCCTCTGCCTCTCATCTTGCACTTGGGTCCTACACCTCCAGAACCACACCGTGACACATGGTCAACTGTTTAAACAGCCATTTAGAATTTCTTCAACATGGTCCCTTCCTAAAAAGTTTAATAAACAAGCAAACAAATAAATAACCCCTTCTAGGATATATTAAGAAGCACTCAATGTACGTACCAAATTATACACTTTTATGACGTCCCCTTATGTTTTCTTTTGTGTCAACTGCTTTTAGGCGGTCACTTCCTGTTTAAAACCTTTTTGGGCACCCCTTGTAGGATGCGTTCAGATCACCCAAGGGACATTTGTACCACATTTCATGCTTTTATGAGATTCTGTAGGTATCTTGCATCATCTTTCAACACATTAGGCGGCCATTTTCAATTTAGTCAATAACTCACTTCCTGTTTCAGATTATTTTTGGCACCCCTTCTAGGATGTGTTAGGATGACCCAAGGGACATATGTGCCAAATTGTATACTTTTTGGAGATTCTATAGGCTTTTTGAGTCAATCGCCAACACTGTAGGCGGCCATTTTCAATTTAGTCAATAACTCACTTCCTGTTGAAGACTTTTTTGGGCACCCCTTCTAGGATGTCTTAGGATGACCCAAGGGACATGTGTGACGCATTTTATACTTTTTGGAGATTCTTTAGTTGTCTTTTGAGTCAATCGACAACACTAGGCGGCCATTTTCAATTTGGTCAATAACTCACTTCCTGTTTCAGATTTTTTTGGGCTCCCCTTCTAGGATGTCTTAGGATGACCCAAAGGACATGTGTGCCACATTTTATGCTTTTTGGAGATTATTTTGGTGTCTTTTGAGTCAACGGTCAACAGTTTAGGTGGCCATTTTGGATTTTGTCCATAACTCACTTCCTGTTTAAGATTTTTTTGGGCACCCCTTCTAGGATGTTTTAGGATGACCCAAGGGACATCTGTATCAAATTTCATGCTTTTATCCGCCGCGTAACGATTTTTCACTTAGTACCCCCTACTATGTGTCATGTGACACTGGCCAATCACAGTCCTGAATAGATTGTGATTGGCCAATCACAGCGCAGGATAATTGTACATTTTTCCAAATCTCACTTATAGGGGCGGTTTCACCGCCCAAAAACATAAATGTGTTTTTTTTAAGTGCATAGTCCTATTTATAGGGCTATGCACATGTGTCATGTTTCACTAGCCAATCACAGTCCTGAATAGACTGTGATTGGCCAATCACGGTGCAGGGTTAGGGGGGTACACTGGTGGCCAATCACAGCGCAGGGTTGGGGGGGTGCAATCGATGTCGATGTCCAAACCTCACATATAGGGGCGGTTTCACCGCCCAAAAATAATCTAGGACAGTGGTTCTCCAGGGACACTCAGGGTACCTTGAGGGGGTTCCAATTGGACCCTTAGAGGTCTGTAACTCTTGAGTGTACAAATGGAAGCAATTGGACCCTACAGGTCCATTTGGTTTAATTTATGGGGGTCCTTGAAATAAAAAAGAAACCACTGATCTAGGAATAGATAAAAATGCCATTAATAATTGTTAAAGTGCAGCTGCAAGTTGGTAAAATAATAATCCCTCAAGACGGGTTCAGTTTAGCAAATTCAAACAAAAAAAGACGACAACAAATACATATTTTTTGCCGATGGGTTCCCAGATTGGTAAAATAGTATAAAACAGTCGTGCAACATCAACAAAATTAAAAATATTACTGTAGATGAAATATCATGATGTGATAAATTACATGCCATGGTCTAGAATGACATAGACTGGCATACTCGCCGATACCTGCATTTTAGGCAGTTATCGGTAGCTTTTCCGGTACCGGTATCGGAAACCGCTCTTACCTGTAGGCCGGCCGGAAGCTGGGAGCGCACAGGAACCGGGCGGGGCTGTAGACGTAGCGGCCGCCCACGCCCATCAGGGGCAGCGCCGCCGCCACCAGGCACGGCGCCCACGCTGTGGCCAGCACGCCGCGCGTCCGCCGCACCGTGCACAGCGACTGGAAGCGCAGGGCGAAGCAGATCTCGGTGAACTTGTGGACGGTGGACCACGCCACGGACTGCACGGACGCCGTCTGGAGCAGCAGGTAGAGGAAGCCGCTGCCCTGGCACAGGGCGCCCTCGCTGGGGTAGCCCGACGCCCGGCGGAACAGGGCGTTGTGGGCCCCGAAGGGCAGCGCCGACAGGCCCAGGGCCAGGTCACACAGGCTGAAGCTGAGGGTCAGACCCAGCGTGTCGCTGTGCAGGTCCCTGTTGAGAAGCAGGACCAATAGCAGAACCACGTTCCCACACACCGAACACACACCGGACAGCAGCATCAGGCCTGCGTAGAAGAGGGGGGCAACCGTTAGTTCAACTGATCGACTTTGATCGATCATAGAAAATGATTGATTCAAATAAAAATGATCTATGTTACTGGCCAAGGCAAGCATTTTAAAAAATACCAAAAAATCATTTAGTCAATGATAAAAAATACATTAGAGGTTTTTCCACAATGAGCCATTGATATATGTAATGAATAACAATTATTGTTTATTTGTAAAGTAATCAATTGAATAGCTACCTGCATAGACCAGTGGAACCACTGACTCCATACTGGACAACCTGGAGCTCACTGACCCCAGAACAGCTGTATGGAAACAACCCATGTGTCAACATCTGATAATATCTGCTTTATAACTGACCCCAGAACAGCTGTATGGAAACCAAGGGCGTATCGTCATTGGGGCCAACGAGGCCATGGCTCGGTCTGTAAAACCCTGCTACCCCAGGGGGAAAAAAACAAAAAATCAACTTAACAACATTAGCATCCCCTCCCCCTGTTCTGTTGTAGCCAACCACAGAAAGTCGCCTTTGTTTTCAAATCGGGCTTATTTGCATTCGGCCGAATTGTTAATGGGTGGCCATTAAAAAACGGTTTCCCCGTCAAACCGGTTCTCTTGCCAGGTAAACAGTATAAAGAGGGGCCATAAATAGCTCCACATTTAGAGTCTACTACTCTACAACATGAAGGAGCCACCAACCAAAAAACGATTCGTCCAGAGCAGCATGCTACTACACTTCACCGCCAGCTCCAGCAAGACGCCAGCAAAGGAGGACAGCAGCAGTGCCAGGACACCAGCGCTCATCACCGTGCCAGCGGTGATGGGGGGCCAGTGGGGCCACAACCAGCAGCCACCACAATGCCAGACCCTCCACCACCAGCAACCATCGCCGCGGCCAGCAGCACCACACCACAGTGCACCACACCAGTGCGCTCCCCGGAAACTATAGATTTGATAGAGGATCTTAAAGCTAATCTGTCTGATATAAGGTCCAAGGACGAATCCCGCCTCGGATGCCCGGCCATCCTGGCCGCAACAAATGCTATAATGACTGATAATGCTCTTGATAAGTGGGATGTAAATCAAATTGTGTCAGCCCGAAAACGTTTTGTTCCCACTCGATTTGAGCACAGTGTTATTACTACTTCGCTGGGAAAGCGAACAAGAGTCAGGTGTGACAAGGATTTACGCATCATTTTAAACCAGATTGTAGACTGTCAACTTGGTGAGTTGAATGCCAGGCTCCAAAAAGACTCTTATGGTTTCATGACATCTGCTAGTGTGTTCCTAACAACTCCCCGTGCTGATGCAACTGAAATGGTAAAAACTCTCAATGTCTCTGGCAGTGTTTTTGGTGTAACGGTTAAAGAACAGCAGCTTCATTCATTTTGGACCCACCTTGCAACCAAAGAAAGCAGGGATGAAAAATTTGACACACTAATTAAGGTTTTGGATGCGTGCCCAGCTAGCACCTTCTCCAGTGTCCACTGTTTCTTAAACGCATTGATAACAATGTTTGCACTGCAGTGCACTGTATTTGATTTGTTAACTTTGCTGTTGTAAATACACTTTTGAGAATGTATTCACGTTTCTCTCTCTTGCGTTAACGCTGCAAATTTGCGATGGTAATTCTCAATTGGGGGGGGGGGGGGGGTGTTTAAGAATCTGGCCCGGTCCACGTTAGAACCCACCATACGCTACTGATGGAAACAACCCATGTGTCAACATCTGTTAACATCTGCTTTATAACTGACCTCAGCACAACATGTGTCAACATCTGCTTTATAACTGACCTCAGCACAACATGTGTTAACATCTGCTTTATAACTGACCTCAGCACAACATGTGTTAACATCTGCTTTATAACTGACCTCATCACAACATGTGTTAACTTCTGCTTTATAACTGACCTCAGCACAACATGTGTTAACTTCTGCTTTATAACTGACCTCAGCACAACATGTGTTAACTTCTGCTTTATAACTGACCTCAGCACAACATGTGTTAACTTCTGCTTTATAACTGACCTCAGCACAACATGTGTCAACATCTGCTTTATAACTGACCTCAGCACAACATGTGTTAACTTCTGTTTATAACTGACCTCAGCACAACATGTGTTAACTTCTGCTTTATAACTGACCTCAGCACAACATGTGTTAACATCTGCTTTATAACTGACCTCAGCACAACATGTGTTAACTTCTGCTTTATAACTGACCTCAGCACAACATGTGTTAACATCTGCTTTATTACTGACCTCAGCACAACATGTGTTAACATCTGCTTTATAACTGACCTCAGCACAACATGTGTCAACATCTGCTTTATAACTGACCTCAGCACAACATGTGTCAACATCTGCTTTATAACTGACCTCAGCACAACATGTGTTAACATCTGCTTTATAACTGACCTCAGCACAACATGTGTTAGGCTAACTGAATATTCAGTTTCTACCAGACATTTAAAACAATCCATTCAAATTGTTTATTGTTATAAAATAATATAGAAATATCGTCACCACCTTTTTAATAATTACTTTTGTGCCAAGTAGTAGTAATAAGAGTAGTATTAGTAATACTACTACTAATAATAATGGTTATAATAATGATAAGTGAAAACAAAAAAGCAGTAGTAATAGTAATAATAATAATGATAACAATAAAAGTTGTAGTATTACTACTAGTATTAGTATTACTACTACTACTAATACAATGTAGTTGTAGTAATGGTAATAATCTAAAAATGAAATACTTGCTGAAACATCCTCGTAATCCTCAAAATACTCTTCTCCGCTTCAGATGAACTCCTGTTTGTTCCCTGTGTGTGTGTGTGTGTGTGTGTGTGTGTGTGTGTGTGTGTGTGTGTGTGTGTGTGTACACACTGTGAGTGATTAAGTAATTCTCTGGAGGTGCTGTTGTCATGGTACATCTGTCAGTCACCTGCTGTGACAATGGAGGGATACACACACACACACACACACACACACACACACACACACACACACTCACACTCACACAAATCCATGTCATTGTGTTTAACCACTACTTAGGCTATGTTACCTCAACCTCTCCATTCCTCTAACATCTATTTCTCTCTGTCGTTATCTAATTTTGCCTGTTTACAAACAAGCCCAAAGTCGCTTATAATAAGCAGACCTGGAAACACTTGCAAAATCTTGCAGGCCAGCTCTAAGGCATTAGCACAACAACGTGCGCATTGGCCGTGTGTGTGTGTGTGTGTGTGTTCGTTCCACCTTTTGAAAAGCTCTGGATGTATTATTTTATTTTCATCTCCCCCTCCATATAAAGCATCTTTGGGTACTTAGAAAAGCACTGTATACATTTGAGATATTATTATTATTATCTACATACAAATGTATCGATATTACTATTAAATTTAGGAAACGTTCTGAGATTATCCGACTGTAACTAACTTTACTACGCTTGTGTGTGTGTGTGTGTGTGTGTGTGTGTGTGTGTGTGTGTGTGTGTGTGTGTGTGTGTGTGTGTGTGTGTGTGTAGCACAACGCTCCTATCCCTCAGGGAGGTCGGGGGGCCGTCCAGTTTGTCACCCAATACCAACACTCCTCTGGACAGAGACGAATCAGAGTCTCTACTGTCGCCAGGAAGTAAGTACTACTGCTGCTGCTATAGTCTCCCCGCTTCCGTATCGTCTTTACAGTCGCGCAAATTTGTCCTAATGTAAATCAAAATAATCGAAGCATATATAGCTTGGTGTTTCAGAAATGGAAATCATAAAACAGGATTAGCGCAGTTGAAGTGGTCAAACTAGCAATATGTTCAGAAGTATCTTCCATAAAACCCTAATGGTCTCGCATAGTCCATAAAAGCAAAGGTTAAAGCCTCCAATCTGTGATTTCTTCCCCCTGGTTGGCAGTATGTAGAGCAGCAAGAACAATATTACTAAAAACATCATAATTTTACATATTGTAAAATTGATTGTTTAGGAAACAGCACTAGTGTGTGTGTGGGGGGGGGGGCTTCTTTCACGCTGTTTCACAAATCGCACTTTAGCACTGAAAATGTTCGCGAGGTTCGCAGTCGCGAGATTTTATTTTTGCTTTCATCCATGAGTTCTTCCGTCAACAGATGCTTAATGTAAACAACCCACAGAAACAAAACAAATGGTAATTAGTGTCCTATCTTCACGAGGTGTAGATGGTTGTAAAGTGTGCAGCTGATAGCACAAAGGAGGCCTTTGGACAGGAAATGTCCATCTAGATAAGAGAGACGAGGGGGGGGAGGTTCAGACATATTGGAGGGGGGCCGTAAACTGGTTTATTTGATGCTGTAGGTAAAGACTGCTGACACACTCGACTAAAGATTAAAACAAAAATGTGTAATTAAAGCTGTCCGCCTTTTTTTTTTTTAAAGAAAAAGCACTGTCTAGAGTGTCTTTTTCCTTTAGAACTAAAAAACTAAAGCGGGGATTGTATTTTGTTTACATAACCTCATCAGCTTGGAGTTGGACTAGGAGCTCTGCATTCGTCTGTATTTTAGCCTTAAAGGTTTAGTTCAGATTTTTGGAGTATTTTCTGTAGGAAATACTTACCATTAATGTAGTGGTTGCAAAGGTATTAATTGATTGCCCGAGTCCCGTGGTCCGAGTTCTGGTCCGGTTCTGATAAATATGAAGTACGGTAGTTCCGGTAGATTAGTAGATTTGGTGGGGGCCACTCATTAAAAATAAATTAATAAAAAAAACTAGCATCATTTGTATTGTTGACCTATTTCTACCATATATTGCAGGTTTCGTTCAACTCCGACGCCTCTGTCACATGGTACTATTTTTTGTGTCCAGAATCACTGCGCTGCGGCAGCCTGCTCACTCACAAAATATATGACACAAAAACCTGCACTATATGGTAGAAATAGGTCAACAATACAAATGACGCTAGTTTTTTTTATTCATTTATTTTTAATGAGCGGCCCCCACCAAATCTACCAGAACTACTTCATATTCATCAGAACCGGACCAGAACCGGACCAGAACTCGGACCACGGGTCTCGGGCAATCAATTAATACCTTTGCAACCACTACATTAATGGTAAGTATTTCCTACAGAAAATACTCAAAAAATCTGAACTAACCCTTTAAGTATTTTATCTAATGTCCTATATCGGACAGAAGTTGCACGTTGCTTTTTCTTTGAAGGACAATTTTGTTTTTTTTACAACAAGGGTTATTTTATTAGTTTGTAATGATAATAATTAAAAGATGAGTTTAAAATTAATATGTTTTAATTGCTTTCTTTTGTTGTAGCGATTTTTAACCTGGGGGCGGGGGCATTCGGGTAATTGTAAAAAAAAAAAGCATTTTGTATACAAACAATAAGCCAGCAATTTTTTGTCTCTGCAAGGCCGAAGGCACCCAAATTCTTCACATCGCTCTGTTATAGCAGGAGGCCGAAAACACTTTTTTTTTTATTACTCCTACGAATTTTGTTAAAACATCACGCAAATCGGTACACACTGGCCCTCATTTATCAACGCAGCGTATAAACCGGCTTATATTTTTCCATATATTCGGCCGTACACCAACGTCGAAGTCACATTTATCAACGAATCCTACACAGCCAATCCTGGCGTACATCAGGTCGGAGCTTTGATAAATCTCAAGTCTGAAAACGAGCGTCATTTAAATAACACGCCCTTAAATATTCTCAAAACGCCCAGATTTTACGACATGAAGAAGAACCAGAATACGACCAAAGACATCAAAAGCCAATAAGAAAGAGTTTCCCCCGATCGCCTCGCCTCGCTGCCTGTCAAGTCACACACACACACACGCCTCTCTCTCTCTCTCTCTCTCTCTCTCTCACTCACTCACTCACACACACACACACACACACACACACACACACACACACACACACACACACACACACACACACGCCCAACTGTGTCTTTCATGTAATCCGTAGCGGTACAATCTTTGTCACATAGGCTTGTAGCCTACATGAATGACATGTTATGATACCAATCACATCACCATGAATGGAATACGTTTGTATATTAATTTATTTAACTTATACCGAGCAGTGCACAAGCAGTCATGTAGGATATTCCCCGTGAGACTCGGACGGGCGGCAGTGATTCGGCGGCAGTGATTCCGCCACGTTAATAAGAGATTGGAGCGTCGGGTTTATATCGTTAACCCAGCCAGGTTGTAGTCTTCAAAACTCTCTATGACATAACTCTATAACATAGGACAAGCTACTGTAAGTTTGTACACCTTACTGTCCATGAAAAGATCGTCGGGAGTCCCGAAAATGCGCTCGCAGAAGCGCTGTATATTTTGAAAATAGCAGATCTACAAGCTCACAACGCGTCGCGATGCGACCCGTTTTTTAGCTTAGATCTGCTATTTTAACATAGCCAATGCGACTGAATGACTGTTAAAGCAGTTTGTTTAAATTACTTTATAAAATGTTATATTTTCACAGGGATTATTTATTAGTGTAGATATACATTTAGGAGTGGATTATGTGTCCAGATGCCTGTCAGACAGTCAGACAATGCTGCTCCGCAGGTCTAGAATGGAATAAACGGGCGCAGCCAACGTCAACAACTGGTCTCGACCAGACGTGAGATTTCAGCTTATGGTAGGATGAAGCCCACGTCAGGATATATTGATAAATGCCGAAAGGTGCGGTGATCTCGCCGTACGCCCATTATTTGGGCTGCACCGCGTTGATAAATGAGGGCCAGTATCTCTATAGTCATGTGATCAAGACAGATCTGTTGGATTTTTCATATTCCATCCTGCTAAGATTGGCTTCCAAAGTTTGGAAGCCAATCCGTGAAACTTTGCACACACATCCCCACTAGGCCAAGGAAGAAATGCCACAGAATGCTGATTTGAAAAATCACTTTTTTTTTTAACTCATCTTTTAATTATTATCATTACAAACTAATAAAAGAACAACTGTTTTGGTGTTTGTAAAAACACCAAAGTTGTCCTTTAAGCCCTATATATCGTTATCGTAAGACGAATAGCAAAAATTGCTGGAAATCTTTGAAGGTTTTCACTTATAATGGACCTGCACAAAATAGGGGTGCCAGGTTTAAAGAGTTTAATCCCCTCTCTCTCTCTCCGTCTTTCTCTCTCTCTCTCTCTCTCTCTGTCTCTCTAGCTGGGCAGATGCACAGACTCAGATTCAGAACATCGCCGCGTCGTTTGACCAGGAGGCGGCGGCCATCTTGATGGCCCGCCTGGCGGTGTACCGGGCCGAGACGGAGGAAGGACCAGATGTACTGAGATGGCTGGACAGACAACTGATTAGACTGGTACACACACACACACACACACACACACACACACACACACACACACACACACACACGCACACGCACATGTAGTACTAGTTGTTCTCAAACTTTTACATTTCACGGACCCCCTTGTCTGACAGTGTACAAATGGAACCAAATTGTTCATTTGGTTCCATTTGTCAATTTAGAATCCCCTCAAGGACCTGGAAATATACACAGTCATACTGTGTAACTTTTTCAATTAAACAAAAGTTATTTTTGATATAATCTTTCACTAATATATTTTTCACAATAACCATTCCACATAATTGTTATGTTTTTTTGGCAACTTCTCTAAACATTATTTTAGTTGCGCATGCCAAATTGACGCAGGTACCGGAAATCTATTTATCTAATCATTTAAAAATCTATGCGTACCTTTTCTGACAACGTTGTTATTGCTTCCCAAAATATCATTGGTGCTAGTGTCCTGCAAAATTTGTTTTGGAGCGGTGCGTCCATGTTTTTGTTTCGAAATGAATTCTGGACAACAGACAACAGAGGTGTCACCACAAAGACTACTAGAATGAATGTTAGACTTTAACTCAGGGATCCTTTAGGATTTTAACGGTTCCGCATCCCAACCCTAATAATAAGTAGTAGGTAATTGATTGATTGATTGAATATTTTATTAGCCAGAAATGTAAAAACAGCACAAGTACAGTTAATAACACTTTGTCTAAAAGGTCCTTCCAAAAAAGTCCTTGCGGTCTTGTTTCCATTGAGGTCCTTGGTATTCAATTCATAAACATATATAGTAGCACCAAACAGTTCAATATCATCACAAAAATACAGAAAAATAACACTATATGTACAGAGTCGGAAAAAACAATGCCCCCCATTGTTTTTTCCGACTCTGTACATATTGATGAGAGTCATAGCAAAGGGCGGGGGGGGGGTCGTCTGTCTAACGGTGAGTTTTCAGACAATGGGGTGACTGTAGTGCGGAGGTCTGATGTTATTTGATTTGTTTGTTTCTTTTCAGTGTCAGAAGTTCGGAGACTATCATAAAGACGACCCAAACTCCTTCAGGTTCTCTGAAACCTTCTCTCTCTATCCACAGGTACCCACTTTACCTCAATCATATACTTATTACTATTATACTATTATCACAGTACTGTGCTCTGTCTACCTTGTACAAACTGCTTCCGTCATACAAATAATCCCAGTAGAGCAGTGGTTTTCAACCCTTTTCATATCAAGGTCCATTATTTATTCTGCTTTTGAGCCACAGATCCACCGTTTGATGAGATTTAGCCTCTCAGACGCAAGGCTTAGAATATTTTGTTGTCGTTGGATAAGATTTTGTCCACAATTCCATCCATGCTGTATTGATGTTATACCATAGGAGAGATAACTCCTATGGTACAAAATAACAATTATTTCATTAAGTAATGCAGATGTGTAACAATAGTTTAACTCTTGAGAGCGTAAAATGTTTCATTTTACACTCTCAAGAGTTAAAGTTCTATAAGAGTCCATTTGGTTACCAACTCTCCATCATTTAGCTGGGGACCACCTGGAACCCCCTCAAGGACCGTTCGGGCTCACTCGAACTCGCCACCTGATTGGCCAACTGTCGCTGTCAATCACAGAACTATGAGCGACTACGCTGATAGGCTCGTCCATTTGGTGTACGGGCTAGAAACGCCCAGACAAGCCTTCAGGCCAGACTCACTCCTGAAATCAAATGGAAAATGGAAATGAGATTTCCGGAGGGAAGGTTTACCAGGCTATCTGTAGAGCACCTTTCTTACATAGACTGTCTACTTAGACATGTATTACGCGTTGTTGTTATCGTTAATGTATTGTATGAATAACGTCTACTGTTGTACTGGACAATCCTGTCTCAACATCCTTTGTGTGTGTGTGTGTGTGTGTGTGTGTGTGTGTGTGTGTGTGTGTGTGTGTGTGTGTGTGTGTGTGTGTGTGTGTGTGTGTGTGTGTGTGTGTGTGTGTGTGTGTGTGTGTGTGTGTGTGTGTGTGTGTGTGTGTGTGTGTGTGTGTGTGTGTGTGTGCAGTTTATGTTCCATCTGCGCAGGTCTCCCTTCCTGCAGGTGTTCAACAACAGTCCAGATGAGAGTTCATATTACAGACATCAGTTCATGAGACAAGACCTGACTCAGTCTCTCATCATGATCCAACCTATCCTGTATGCGTACTCCTTCAGTGGACCCCCCGAGGTACACACACACACACACATGTACTCCTTCAGTGGACCCCCCGAGGTACACACACACACACACACACACATGTACTCCTTCAGTGGACCCCCTGAGGTACACACACACATGCGTGTTGTAACGCCCGGGATTCATAACAACCCGGAAAGTCAACATCTTAGCCACTAGCCTGAGGGGCAATTCCCCCTTGACCGGGGGAGATATTAATTAGGCTTTTGGTCATCAGGCAGAGGCTCTGAGCCACTACTGCTACACTCACCCCCCCCCCCTTTGACCTCCTCATCTACAACCTAGAATCAGCTCTTTTTGAAAATCTTTGAATACGGCTTAAATAAAAAAAAGTTCAATTTATGGGTAAAAAAAGATTATCTATCAAAAAGATAGCTTATATGATTTAATCAAATAACACTGTTTCAAATTGTTTAGAATTTTATGTTGGACTTTTTGACAAAATATGGGTCAATACATGGGTATTTGGTGGTGTACGACTCTCAAATTAGGATCAGCATCGGACACAAAACTGTTGCATGGGTGGAACTGTAATATTAAGGAGCTGTGTCTGGTGTGTTTCAGCCTGTGCTGTTGGACAGCAGCAGTATCCTACCAGACAGAATCCTACTGATGGACACCTTCTTCCAGATACTCATCTACCATGGAGAGGTATGCACGCACACGCACACGCACACGCACACGCACACGCACACGCACACGCACACGCACACACACGCACACAGACATAGACGCACACAGACATAGACACACACACACACACACACACACACACACACACACACACACACACACACACACACACACACACACACACACACACACACACACACACACACAGGCCCTCATTTATCAAAGGAACATAGAAACCTGCATAGATCTAAGCCCGGGAATCATCTCACCACGGGGCTCACATCGTGTGATTTATCAAACAGTCGTATCCTTGTCAATCACGGCGTAAGAATGGCCGGGTGTGGATAAATGTGCCGGATGAATAATCCAGCCCATGTTTCAGAGGCCTCGCCGCCACAAGTTCTTTTACATAAAGAAGCGGAAGGCAGTCGAGAAGAGGAACTTCTCCTCGGACGGTGTGAAGTTTCCACATCACTCATCTCCCATGTATTCATTCACACACGGCTATTTACGCAGCACAGAAGCCAGTGATATGTGCGGAATGGCACAGGCTGTATTAGCATAGACAGGGGACGGGCACAGACAGTAGTTACACCGATACCTGACACAGTTAATTCAATAATATCGCAATATTGTGCAGATCCTCACAGGCCGAAACCTTACCCAGCTTGGCATGTCCAGTAGAGTTGATGCAGCGACCGTGGCCCGGACCGCAGTGTGTATGGCACAATGGGCCCTAGTTTGCGTGCCGCCTTATCCGTTATACCTAAACCTTTTTGGCGTTTTTGACTATTTTTGTATAGCCGATGTACATCGACACGTTGTGAGCTTGTAGACTGGCTATTTTAACTATTTTAAAATGTTTTTCAAAATAGTAAAAAATGGCAAAAAAAGTTTAGGCATAAGGCGCAAGATCAGGTATTCCGTGAGATAATAATCTCCTACACAAATCACACCAGATTTTTTATATTAATTTCACCCAGCAGCAGAGGATATGACTCCAGCTGCAGTAAGCCCTGGAGACGTGCGCGCCTAAATGAAAATCCTCTCGCACACGCGCTTATACTGAGGTCTTAACATGTTTAGATGCCTGTCAGATTGTCTGACGATGAAAAGGATTTGCGTATATGAGCTGAAGACATGACCTGAGATTCGTTGGGGTTTGCTCACGTCGTCAATGATAAATGCCATTGCCGACAGTTGCATTGAGATGACCATATATGCCCATTTTTTGGGCACACATACTGTACAGTGTGTACATGACACGCGTACATCAGTGAAGTAAATGAGGTAAATTATTTTAAGTTTACTTTTTAATAATTTATTACCGGAGGAGTTATGTTGTTAGAGTTTCATGTTTGTAATGTTTTCTTTTGTCAATCTTCTGTTTTTTTAACTCTCTCTCTCTCTCTCTCTCTCACAGACTGTATCTCAGT
Source organism: Gymnoscopelus braueri (assembly GCF_963280865.1). NCBI lineage: Eukaryota > Metazoa > Chordata > Actinopteri > Myctophiformes > Myctophidae > Gymnoscopelus > Gymnoscopelus braueri. Next base: position 9,293,452 of record NC_137621.1, read on the forward strand.
GGCGTACGGCAGGGTATCAAGAAATGCCAGAATATGAAAACTTCAAACATCTTCTTCAAGCTCCAGTTGACGACGCCCAGGAACTCCTGCAGACCCGTTTCCCCATGCCCAGATACATCGACACACAGCATGGAGGAAGCCAGGTATACAATACAATATATACAATGTACAATATATCTCTGTCGGGCAGAAACCAACTACAGTATGGGGGGGGGGGGGGGAGACAAATAATCATTTTTTAAAAACAACACAATACTGCCTCGTCAAAGTTGGTATTGTGACTTTATACATTGTCATATACTTGCATGTGTTATATTATCATCACTTTACTGAAATCCAGCTCAAGTGGAGTTGGGAGGTTTTTGACCAGTGAATGTGGAGATAGTTGTTTTGTCCATTTTATTGATTAGAATGACTAAGTCGGACGGAAAAAAAACCTGAGTTGGAGTTCAGTTACGTTTGAGGATCCAATGGAGTCAGGAGGTTTAGTCAGAAGCGCTTTTTAATACTATTCATTGGTTCAATATTTGTAAAAACCCACACACAGACGTAAAGGGTGTTCAGTAGCACTGATTTATAAAAAATACTGAGATAATACTGAGAAAAATTAGATATAAGGTTTGCGCCTGACACCGACGATATAACACTAGTTTGAAATCTTGCTTTAAATGTCCACCGATCATGTCATCTGTTGGCACATTTTTAACCATCCACAGTCCACTTCTGAGACACAGAGCATGTAAACAGTCTGTGTGTCGGAAGTGTCCCTGAGCAAAGACACTTGTAACTTCTCTCAGAGCACTGTGTGTGAAGGTGTTGTCCTATTGAGACACTTAGATTATGTGGTCTGGTAGGACACCTACTGGTTGACAAGAGGTATTGCATTAAGTTAAAAACAATTCCTGCTCTGCCCAAAAGGTTTTTCTGAATGAGCTCAGCATTAGGCATGGCAAGGCCGTTTTATTTGTATAGAACAACAACAAGGCAACAATGTGCTTTACACAGAACATCAAGCAAAGGAAACACAATTATACAATGACATTAGGATGCATGAAACAAAAGAACTTAAAGAAAAATAACAGATACAGTTACAGTGCAGAAGAGAGAGAAAAATAAGAGTAACTCAATCAAAGGCAGCGGCAAACAGAAAGGTCTTTAGTTGTGTTTTAAAAGAAATAAGAGTGGCAGCAGACCTGCAGCTTTATGGGAGTTTGTTCCAGATTTGTGGTGCATAGAAACTAAATGCTGCTTCCCCACGTTTAGTTTTAGTTTTAGGGACAGAAAGCAGACCTTTACCAGATGAACCTGAGAGGTCTGGATGGTCCATGATATCGCGCAAGATCAGAAATGTATTTTTGGCACTAAAACCATTCAAAGCTTTATAGACCAACAGTAGCATTTTTAAATAAATGATTTGACACACAGGGAGCCAGTGTAAGGATTTAAGAACTGGAGTGATATGCTCCATTAATGCTCCACTTTCTTGGTATTAGTAAGGACTCGAGCAGTAGCGTTCTGAATCAACTGCAGTCGTCTGATAGAGTTTTTTAAGGAGACATGTATTTCAGACATTTTGGCTTTCACACGGTCAGGATATGGATTGCAGATAGGATATGGATTGCAGATTGATGATGATGATGATGATGATGATGATGATGATGATGTGTGTTCCAGGCTCGTTTCCTGCTCTCCAAGGTGAATCCGTCTCAAACCCACAACAACATGTACGCCTGGGCCCAGGTACGACCTTTAAACCTCTCACCCTAACCACACATTCATTCATTCATTTAGAGTTGAGTTTGTTCAATATCGACTCAAGAACGTTTATATTGACCTCATTGTCTCTCCCTCTCTCTTCTTCCTCACTCTGTCCCATCCTTTATTTCTACACTCCCCCCCGTGTCTCTTTCTCTCTGTCTGTCTATTCGTCTGTCTCTCTTTCTCTATCGCTGTCTCTATCTGTCTCTATCTGTCTCTATCTGTCTCTATCTCTGTCTCTATCTGTCTCTATCTCTGTCTCTATCTCTGTATCTTTTTCTTATGTCTCTGTCTCTCTCCCTCTGTCTTTCTTTCTCTATTACTGTCTCTCTCTGTCTCTCTCTTTGTATCTTTCTCTCTGTCTCTCTGTTGCTCTCTCTCTCTCTCCCTCCCCCTCTCTCTCTCTCCCTCTCTCCCTCTGTCTCTCTGTCCCTGTCTCTCTCTCTCTCTCTCTCTCTCTCTCTCTCTCTCTCTCTCTCTCTCTCTCTCTCTCTCTCTCTCTCTCTCTCTTCTCTTTCTCTTTCTCTTTCTCTCTCTCTTTCTCTCTCTCTAGGAGTCAGGCGCTCCCATCCTGACTGATGACGTCAGTCTCCAGGTATTTATGGATCACCTGAAGAAGTTGGCTGTCTCCAGCGCTGCCTGAGTGAGAAGGACAAACGGCACATCCATTTGAAATTATATCCGTTAGCTCATGAATATTTCACATACATATCTGTTAAATATTAATATTTGACATTAACATCTGTTAGATATTTTACGATATTTACGTTATATCAGTTAAGTGTTAATATATGACATCTGTTAGATATTCATATTTGTCAATAATTAAATATTAATATTTTTCATTATATATGTTGAATGTTCATATTTGACATTTTATATAAATTATATATAGTTAGTTTATACATTTCAACGTAGAGATAAAACCGGGAGTCAACTGGGGTAGACTTGTGTAAACAGTGCCGCCCATATAAATCTATCCTGCAGCCATTTTGTTTGTCGTCTTTGTCGGGTGGAAACCTCATTATGTCCAAAACTGTTACTTTGCAGGATTAAAATTCAAAATGTGCAAAAGTGGCAGATCTACAAGCTCAAAACGTGTCGCTTTGCGCCACGTTTCGAGCTTGCAGATCTGCTACTTTTGATGCTTATGTGTGTGGCGCTGTAGTGTGATCAAGTGGGGCGTTAATTCGCCAAAGAATAACAAAAAGTTAGAATAGGGACATAAGAGGTTTCTGCCCAACAGCAACATTGTGTTAGTTTATGCGTTTTGTGACGTGGTCTTCCCTCCTCAACGCCATTCCACGTGGGTTTGTTGAAGTGGTTGATCATAATCGTCAAGAAATGTGCAAAGGATGATTGTATATTATTGTATGTTTTACTCATAGAAAGGTTTTTTGCTTTACGTTTGACAACACACTTGAAAGCTTAACTAAGCATTTGAATGACTTAGGACCATTACACGTGCGGCAGTGCAGACTTTCAATAGCGAGCTATGTTAAAGGAGTAGTTCACCCAAAAGATTACTTATTTTCTATCAATTACAAACCCTATGAAGCATTGAATTCATGGAGATTTGTTTTTATCACATTCCTAAGATAATAATTTGATGACTATTGGCATGAGACTCGGCCGCTCATCAAATTATTGGCTTAGAAATGCGATTTAAAAACAAAAAAATCTATGAATTCAAGGCTTCATGGGGTGTGTAATTGATAGAAAATAAGTAATCTTTTGGGTGAACTACTACTAAACAAGAGATGTTTAATGCATAACGTTGTACTGTGTAACATTGTCAATTAAACAAAAGTTATTTGTTATAGAAAATATTCACTGGTATATTTCCTCATAATAACCATTCTCCATTAATGTGTTTTTGACAACTTTTTTTCGTTTTTTTAGTCGCGAGTGTCACTCGAGACTAAATGAGGCATGCATCAGAAATGTACCAGAAATGTATTTGCATACCGTTTAGTTTCTGACAACTTTTGATGGTGCTTTCCAAAAATATCCTCAGTGTTGGGAGGACCCTGCAGCATTCGTTTTGGAGCGGTACTTCTGTGGTTTTGTTTCGAAATGAATTCTGGGTATCGTAGTACCAACAGACCACAGACAGATGCTGTAATGACAACGGAGCTACCAGGGCTGTCACCAGAAACACTGAATGTTACACAGTAGGACTTTAATAGTCTACTTGATCATACTTCAGCGTCACACAAAACGTATCAAAAGTAGCATATCTGCAAGCTGTAGATCTGCTACTTTCGCCGTTTTTGAATTTGAATCCTGAGGTTTCCACCCGACAGAGACAATAATTATGCTCCGTCACACTATGGCGTGGTATGTCTCAGTATGCGTTGCGATACAATTCTATTGTGAGCTTGTAGAGCTGCTATTTCCAGTCTTTACCCAGCTAGCTGGACAGTAGAAGTTGGCTCCCCGTTTTATTTCTGCTCTATGGTGACAATATGACACTAAATTATTTAGCTTCCGCTGCCTATTGGATAATTTATACTTTGTGTGTGACTTGCAGAGAATAATTGATTTTTCAAATGAAAATGTATGTATGCGTTTGTTTGTTTGTTTGGTTGAAAATATGTTTATACGTTGTTACCGTGGTGACCGGACCATGTGATTAATCAATACATCATTCACAAAAACAAGCGACCTTTATTTTCCTGACTTCATGTGGTTTGAGTACTGATTGTGTGTGTGTGTGTGTGTGTGTGTGTTTCCTCCTGTTCAGTCAACCTAACGTTTCATTCAATTTGTGTGAGAATGGTGCAGCTGTTGTTTTTTCATTGTTTCAATAAAACTGGCAAAATCAGAAATCGGGGGAGTGTCTTTTCCCGGTGTTTCGCCCAGGTGGACAGGGTTTTGAGGTCAGGTTTAGGCATAATTTCTATGAGGTTAAGGTTAGGGTTAGACATAGTGTTTGTGAGGTTAGGTTTAGGCATAGTTTTAGTGAAGTTAAATGTTAGGGTTTAGACGCAATCAAGGCGAAACACCAATGAAAGAGGGAGTCTCATCAGGGATCATGTTAGGTTGTCTCTAGTCTCGCATAGCCACACCCTTCACAGCTCCGCCTACTCTGCTTATTATAACGTTGCTGTCGTGCAGAAACCTCTTATCTCCATATTCTAACTTTTTTTGTTTTTTTCCCCCCATAAATCAAAGCATCAAAAGTAGCAGATCCGCAACCCAATGTGTTTTAAGCTTGTAGATCTGCTATTCTTTCATTTGAATTCTGAAAAGTAACAGTTTTGGACATGAGGTTTCCACCCGACAGAGACGATAAGCAACTTTGGGCTTTTTCCCCCTGTAAAGTTGCTTGTGAATATTGGTAGTAGCATGTTGCATTTTTTGGGGGCTTGATTCTATAGTGTAGTTGCTTATTTTGGACTTGCTTCCCAAATGTTGTTTAAACCGGTGGTCCTCAAACATTTTCATGTAAAGGACCCCCAAATTATTTTTGTCCGTGGACCCCCATATGAAAAGATGTTGTGCCAGGGGCCCCATACAAGATTTGTGGTAAAATGTTTCAACTACAGTCCAAATATTTCAATTTTCATAGATCTTTTGAAAATAGCCGATCTTCAAGTAGATTGGCTATTTTCAAAGGTTAAAGTGGTTCAACTGATTATGATGCTATCAAATACAAAAATGTGCAACTACTTGAAAAATGCAGGAAACAACGAAATGGAGTAAACAAAATGGTCAAAACTGCCCAAAAGAATTTCTTAAATGAAAGCATTGAGGCAAACAAAAGCCACCCACAAAAGCTGTGGGAAGCGCTACAGAAATTGGAAGCAACGAAATGTAGTAAACAAAATGGTCAAAACTGCCAAAAAGAATTTCTTAAATGAAAGCATTCAGGTTTGTACGGTTCTGACCACATCCATGCTCACTATGACAAACTAGGGGCTAAAAAAGACTCCTTCTCATTCAAACCAGTAAATGCTGATGATGTGCAGAAAAAACTATTCGCCCTCCAGCCAAACAAGGCCACCGGCCTTGACAATATCCCCACCAGATTCCTCAGAGACGCAGCTACTGCTATTGCCCCCATAGTTGCCCAAATCACAAACCTATCCATCAGCCAGTGTCACGTCCCACAGGATTTCAAGTTGGCAAGAGTAATCCCTCTGCATAAAAAAGGAAGCAAATTAGAACCTGCAAAGCAAATTAGAACCTAACCTCACGAGTCACAGAAACTATGCCTAACCCTAACCTTAAACCTAACCTCACAGGAACTTAGCCCCTTTCGGGACCCTGTTTACCTTTTTTGTATTTGGGAAGGCGGTATACCAGGGTCCCTTGTTGGTTAGAACACGCTCTCTCGTACCGGCGGCTACCACTGTCTGGTCTCGGGCCTACAGCTCGTCGCTTAGAAGTTGCAGAGACTTCTCAAAGGTACCAACAAGAGCAATACTAACACGCGAGAAAGCGGCATCAAAAAGCGGGGATCGGCGATGCCGTTTAACATTTTTAATAATTTAGTAAACCTTAAGCTCATTTCTCACACTCTGCTCCACTGCCCATGTTCCGCCTCCCCGCGGTGACTGACAAGCTGCGCGTCCTACGTTACTGCCTCTGATTGGCGAGCTCCTACATGCTTGCATGACAATCACAACGCGGGGAGGCGGGACATGGGAAGTGGAGCTGCAGGAGCAGAGTGTGAGAAGAGCGTGTTCTAACCAAGAACAGAGAGCGTGTTCTAACCAACAAGGGACCCTGGATACCGCCTTCCCAAATACAAAAAAGGTAAACAGGGTCCCGAAAGGGGCTAACAGGAACTATGCCTAAACCTAACCTCAAATCCACACCCACCTAGAAGAAACACCGGGAAAAGAGAGAGTCCGTTGTGGTGATCGTGTGGCCTATGGCCACTTCTTTTGGGCTGGTTTTGGTAGACCTGGCTGCTTGTTTCTCTCAACATCTGGCAGTAGTAGTAGTAGTAGTAGTAGTACTCTCCTCAGGCAGAGCTGTGGAAGGGTCTGGCTATGTTGTCTGTCTCTCTGTATCTCTCTCTCCATCTGTCTTTAGATATCTCTCTCTTTGTGTATCTCAATCATCTTCCATCCAGTCATACAGCTGCCCTGGCTTCACTGTTTGTCGTACGATGAAGAATAGGCCTATTAGGCTTAAGTTGTTGAAAGGTCAACATAATTGTACAGAGCTGTAGAAAGATGAGATTGGGCGATCGGGTGGTGCAGTGGTTAAAGTACCTGCCCAGTGCCCACCACCGCACCAAGGACTTTCCTGATTCAAACTAATGATCAATGCTTATTGTCAAGCACTGAAGTCACTTAACAAACAGCATTTAATCCCCATGCAGAGATGCAGGTGTCACGGCAGCAATAGCAGCCAGTAAGAATGAAACACAGGACAGCAGTTATGCTATACTGCTAAGAGCAAGTGTCAAGAAGAGCTATTGATCATTAATTGAATCAGCTGTGTGGAGATTTTTTGTGTGGAGGCTTTTTCTGTCATTTTATTTTTGAAACTGTGTCTCAACCAATCAGAAGGTCCCATGATCCCTTCAGGCTATGGGACGCTGGAATCAATCACTGCAGCCCAATATAGTCTAGTCCATTCATAAAAGTAAGACTTTGGCACTGTACTGTAGCTATGAGTGTGTGCAGCTAGTTTGATCTCCTCTCTATAATTATCATGTTGCCATATTTTGTAACCATTCACCTCAGGGCGGACAAGGCAAGTTAGTAGGCCAGAGAGGCTTATTGTCAGTATCAGTGGAGAACGCAGGAGTCTATCCCTTTTTCAATGCGCTAGACCCCTGGGAGTTGGATTGCTGAGGTGGAGCGTGACACCTACCATCAGCTCCCAGTACTTATAACACGTCTTGCTGCGCCCAAGCCATGCTACTCTTACACTGAGTTGGCGGTGCCCGGGATGGAACCTAGAACTTTGTGCTTCCCGGCAATCTGGGAACCCATCGCCAAATGAAAAGGAAAAACAGCGCCCTCTGCTGTTTTTGACCATCTCAGTTGGCTCTGGGAGGAAGTTGACGTAGCACCCGTGCGCAAGGAAACCTGGGTTTTGGTCTGCCTTCAGCGCATCACTTCCGGTGGTGCGACTATGTTTTCATTCCCACTAACAATATTTCTACACGGAACACTAACACCACTTCTCCCAGAGAACATGGATCGTTTTGGTTATAAGCCCACTTGTTTCTATGATGAAAGAGCAAGTTAAACTGTAAATATCTTTCCGTGGTTTTGTCTGCTCCGCGGACGCTATTGTTAAATTAGTTTCGGTTTGTTTCGAGTGGGGAAGGATCGACGGACACGTGAATCCCGCCTACTACATTTGATTGGGTAAAGCGTTGCCTGCTTCCTGATCTGAAGGCACGCCCACTTGTAGGCCAGTGCGTACGCGATATGACGAACCCCCCCCGACAGATTCAAACGCAGAGCAGAATCTGTTCTTGAGAGATTAGCTTCCCGGTAACCCGGACACAGACAGGCTGTCACGACCGTGGCCCCTGCCCCTTTCCTGGCCTGTGTGCCGCCCCCGTCCTCGTCATGTAAAGCCCTGTCCTTGTCCTGTATGGTGTGTCCCTGCTCCCTGCTCTTGCTCTTGCTCACCCACTCCCCTCCCTGTGCAGCTTTGAGTGAGAGACTGTAGTTTTGTTATATTGTTTCGAAAATGGCTTAAATGTTTTTTGGATATTTTATCGGAATTCCTCACCTCAACATGTATTTGGAAGTCAATTAAAATCTCAGACCAATGAAAATTGGACTCACCATCATTTTATATGGCTCTTTGACAATAATTGGCAGACCTCTCGGATTAATGCCATTTTAACATATTTCCCCAACTAGGATTTCCTAGGACTTTTAATATGTTGTTCTGGACACCTCAGAGAAATTCTGTTTGGTGAAGAAACTTCTGTTACAATTACTTTGATGTGAAACGCTAGTTTGGCTGGACTATGATAACCACCTGGGCAACCCAGCTGGGTGAGCTGAGTGTTGACTCTGAAGTATTTAATGGTCTGCCTGTATGTGAAGTTGCCAGATTATTAGTCCATAGTATAGTCTTGTTTGTTGAAGCCACTCCAAGAGACTGTTGCGCCCTGTTTTAGGGAGAACTTGTGTTTGTGTTGTATTCTGTCTGTTAAGTAAAGTAAAGTTTTACATATTTATCAGCGAATCAGTTATTTGTCCTTATGGATGCCCAGCAGCTGAAGCAGGAAGTGTTGTTTATAAACAATGAATGACTGCATCCTGCAACCAGGCACACACACTTCCTGTCCTTCATACACAGACAGACAGACAGACAGACAGACAGACAGACAGACAGACAGACAGACAGACAGACAGACAGGTCTCTATTCTAGGCTTGCATTATAAGTGATGAAAATATCTTCATATTTTAACATATCAACGTCAAAGCTCAATGCTTGGTTTAACAGTTTGAAACGTAATTATCAGTTTGAAAAAATATTGAAACTACTGAAACTACAGACAGAAATAAACTCTATTTGCATATTTATAGAATAGTATTTTTTTTTCTAGTGAAGCACCCTCTATTGTTATTGTTCCTAATAATGATATGGGACATACACACACATCAGTCACAATTTAATTGACCGCACTCTTGTATTTTTTTATTTTATATTTCTATATTGTTGCATGGTATTCTGTGTAATGCACCAACCTCTTCTATGTGCGTCTGTCTGTCTGGCTGGCTGGCAAATAAAATGATTCTGATTCTGATCAAGTTCTGTATCAAATACAATTTATATAAAAAATACCCCAGCACATAAATTATATACAACCATAACAGTCACACTTTCAAATGTACAACGGCAGTATACAGTTGTAAATATATCATTGTGTCTGTTGATTACAAATGATGCTTTATATTCAAATGAATGGGACTGATATTAACAGCCATCTACGGTATGAAATTATATCATGGAAGACCATCAATCAATCAATCAATCATTGTTAGAATTTTTATAGACAGATAGATAGATAGAGATAATTTGCAGAAACATAAAACCCAATTGTCTTTTCTTTTCTTTTTTAAAACATCCACCAATCACACTTGGTCTTTTCAAATCGCCTCTTTCTCATTGGTGGTTTCCATGGTGTCCTTGTTGCCCGTGGCGTCCATGGCCACCTTGTCGTCCTTCTCCATGGCTCGTTTCTTGGAGCGTTTCATCAGACAACACTTGACCACGACCACGGCCACCACCAGCAGCACCACCAGCAACATCACCGCGATCAGCACCGGGATCAGTATCCCAGACTGGGCGCCGTCGATGGTCTCCACCGCGCCTCCTCCTCGTCCTGCTCCCCCAGCGGGGGCGGAGCCGTCCGTAGGAGGCACGCAGGCGGCCGATTGCTCGTCGTGAGGAGCCCCCTGCGCGTCGTAGCACACGCAGCGGTACGACCCCGGCGTGTTGACGCAGCCCAGCCTGCAGGGGGCGCTCAGGCACTCGTCCACGTCCCGGCACGTCCAGGACTCGTCCTTCTCGTAGCCGTCCGCGCACGGCCCGCAGACGTCCAGCTGGTCGAGGCGCACGCCGTTGACCTCCCAGTGGCCGGACGGGGCGGAGCAGTTGAGCTCCACCTCCTCGCCGGACCAGCACTTCAAGGTCATCCTGCCGGGCTGGTCGGGGTGCTGCGTGAGGGAGCGAGAGCTGTTGATGAACGGGGCTCTGCAGTCGCCCTTCTCTACCCCGGGGTGTGGCTGTGGTTGTGATGACGATGCTGGTGGAGGTGGTGGTGGTTGAGTTGGTGGTGTTTGTGGTGGTTGTGTTGGTTGTTGTTGTGGTGGTGGTGATGGTGATGATGTTGGTGCTGGTGTTGATGTCTGTGTTAATGTGGTCCTTGGTCTAGCGTCGGGGGAAGGCGTAACGGGTAAAAACGTTACAGAGTCTGTCTCTACATCATGTGTCTCTTCTTGTCCAGGTGTCTCGTACTTGCATATGAAGGGGTGTTTGGTCTTGCTGCTGCAGCTGCTGTCCAACAGTCCCCAGTCCTCCTTAGACACTACAGAGAGCATAAGGCAGCGGAGGTTGCAAGTCTCCTGAGGTTCCTTCACCCACCGGTAGCTGTGCACCTGTGTCTTTTCGCTGCCGTCCTTCGTCCACTCGAAGCCCTTCAGAGGGAGGTGAAGGTCCACGCATCTGGTGTTTTCTTTCCGCAGGCCCAGCCAGAAGTTGGAGGGTCCGTCCCGGCCGGGCAGCGGGGTAGACACGGCGGCGAGGACGTCCTCTATTTCCTGCTGGGTGGCCAGCGTGGTGAGGACCCCCCCTTTCTGAGAGTGGGAGCATTGGCTCAGGGCGTCGTCGAAACTCACCTCGTCGTGGTGCACGACGTAGCGCGCCCCGGGCTCGCCGGAGACCGCGAGGACACCGCAGAGGATGAGCGTCCACAGAGCAGACGTCCGGCCGCAGGACGCCTCCATGGTGCTTCAAGATCAACCCTGTCCCTGACGGCCTTGGATCTCCCAGTTGAACACGGCTAACAGTCCTCCTGTCACTGACGCTAACACGACATGATCCTCACCGCTCCTGGTTCACTCTGAGCTCTGTGCTGGGAACTGGCACTCTGCTGGGAGCTGCACAGTAGCCCGCGCAGGACACACACACACACACACACACACACACACACACACACACACACACACGCACACCCCGCCCTAACAGCCTGGAGGCCCCCCCCAGCCCTGCCGATTGCTTTCTCAGTCCCCTCCCCTCCAAGACAACAAGCACAGGAAGTGTGTTGGGACTTGATAGGAAGCTTCCACTTCCTCCTCACAGTGGAGGAATTAAGAAAAAAATAAAACGAAAAAAAAATCATTATGTGTGCTGTCGACTTCTGAAGACATATATACCGACTTTTAACCTTTATTTAAACTGTAAAATCACAGTCCTCTACCGGCGGTGGCTACTGGTGACCTGCCCAGAGCAACCACAGTCTTTCTTCTGCTGTTGGCCACTGATCAAACTCTCAAGACAGATTTCTGGATTATTAATATAATCATTGTTTAACTGAGGGGTTTCCCGGTTTCCCAGCCACTGACCAACTTCAACTTTATTGTCACATCACAGGTTTACAGGTGTAAAAAAAAAAAAAAGTGACTGAAATTATGTGTCGTACAAGATCATTTGACATTTTCAGGAGAGGAGAAAACAATAGAGATGGCTGGAAAACAGGTCAGAAATATTGCTAATATGAGATTTTTTAAAACTGTACAGTGATCCTTTAACTATAGCAAAGCTTTAGCAGAACACTGTAGTCAACATTCTGTAAACCTATAGGGATCGGGCACAGTGACGAGTCACCGTTAACTCCGCCCACTTTCGACGCCATCTTACATGACCAGTTTGATGCTCTGCTACATCACTCTGTAGTCCTATGCTTGTTGACAACAACACTATGGAGATCAGATGTTGGAGATCAAAGAAACGTCATATGGCTTGGGTGTCAGCAGACGAAATAACATAACCTTCAACAACATTACCAAACACATATAGGCTCTCTACCTGTGCTCCAACAAGCATTACAGCACACAATAAAAAATATAAACATCTGTTGTGCTGATCAGATGTAGTCTCACAGAGCAGAGCCCTGGCTAAGTGGCTAGCGGCTAAGCTAGCAGTTTTAATGGGAAGTTTGCGGCCGTATTAGCTACATCAGGCATTAAAAAAAAAATGCTATCGAATATCTTAAATACAATGAGATTGAGCTAACAAAAAAAGTTTTGTTTCTCTATGTGTCCAGTCTGAGAAAAGTTGTCTAGCGTGGGTGGCTCACGGTGGCTGAGATAAACAGGGACTAAACAGGGATAAAACTATATTTTATTTCGGTTACACAATAAGCAAGAAACTTTTTAGGTAAACCAGCCTATGAAATGAATGATTGTGACTCTGACTGGGCACCGTCATTACATCTGGGGCACAGATGTAATGCCTTTTTTCCCCCAGGTAGCATGCCTTTGCGTCCACGTTCAGCCTCTCTCTGTATGGTATCTCTCTGTCACGCATTGTCTGGTCCATCTTCTGTCCTTTACCAATACATTCGTTGTAGTGTATGCGTTCAGGACACGTCGTGAGTAACTGTCAATGTTGTTGATACGAGCTGTTGTTATAGTGATCATCGAAAAGATGGCCACCGGGACTACGTCCTTCTGGGCCTGGCCACACCTTTCGCCCGATCCCTATACTGTAATAAATCACTGCTCCAATTTACAGTTTAGCTTGTAAATTGTCCAACTTGTGGGTTAACAGCTGCTCTTCATAAATAGTCAATATTGTTATTATTATTTTTTTTAATACATGATCATGATAAAAGATGATCGATGAAAGTGCGATAAGGAAAACCCTAGGGCTGTCCTCGACTAAGACATTATTAGTCGACTAATAATCATAGTGATTTCTCAACTAATCGGTTGATTTAATTAACAAAATGTGTAAAATGTGTTTTGCTGCGTAGCCTTTTCAGGTTGGTGGGGTTGAGAACTGAACATTCTGATGTTGATTAAACTGCTGGCTATTGAAAGTTATTGACTGATTTGTGCCTTAAGCCTTATTTTATTTTCAGGCTGTTTTCGAAACGTGTCAACAAATCTTGACAAATGTTGACCAATCTTGGGGGTATCTCGTATCTGGGACAAAATATTTTGAATGGGGGCCCACAGCCGAAACATATCAATTTAAAGGTCCTTGACATGAAAATGTTTGAGAAACACTGCTGAAAAGGTCATCAGTAGATGGAGTATATTGTTCCCAGGATAACTTGTGGACAAAATGTCATGTTAGGAGTTAGGCTAGACGTGAACAATATATATTCATAACATTAATGTTATCTCTCTCTGTTACAGCCAGTTAGTACACCCTTCATGCCCTATCGACTTCGTATGGCGCTAAGGGCAGCCATATGGCATGGTAACAGGTAAAACATGAGAAAGTCTGTCCAAGGCATGGTTTCTCAAAGTGTGTGCCGCAGATTACTTTTGTTATATTTGGAATTTGCCAATATCCCTTCAGTTTAACCCTCTATACTTGAGCTGAGTTGCGTTGCACTAGAGGGAACATTTCCGAATGTTCCCTCATGACATACTGTATATTAAGGGGGGGGGGGGGGGGGGGGGATTTACATATTTATGTACCGTAAAAGTAAGGTGCTATAAGTTAACAATGTAATTCAGCGGTGCCGTGGATGAAAAAGTTATTTACAGGGTTGCCCTGAGCCAAAAAGGTTTGAGAACCACGTACTGCTCTATAAGGGCATCGTACTTAAAACGTTTTCATACCATAAGGTGATATTTGGAAGACTGTCAGCAATCCAAAATCTGAATGGAACTCATTACTTCATGCTGGCCTGCTGGGTCATCATTGTTCCATAACCATGCTGATAACACCTATCAAACAAGACACTTCCTTAACCACTTATGCTGGCCGGAGTCCCCCATGGGATCTAAACTAGGCCCCCTCCTTTCCCCTCTACACCTAATCTGTTCTCACTGAATATTCCCCCCAGAATAGGGATGCTTGGGTTCATGTGGTTGGGTTCAAGACTGTCATTTATACATTGGAATGCGGCATGCCCTCTTTGTAATGTGTTGTATGAGGAGGGGAAGTAAACTCAGACTACAAGACAGAGTGTCAGGACATAAACATGCCATAAGGACAAACAATGAAGACATTTCAAAGAAAAAACCCAACAGTGACCCATCTATCTTGAAAGCTGTTGTGTAGTGATCACATTCCACAGTCTATGGATTGATCGTGTGTGTGTGTGTGTGTGTGTGTGTGTGTGTGTGTGTGTGTGTGTGTGTGTGTGTGTGTGTGTGTGTGTGTGTGTGTGTGTGTGTGTGTGTGTGTGTGTGTGTGTGTGTGTGTGTGTGTGTGTGTGTGTGTGTGTGTGTGTGTGTGTGTGTGTGTGCGTGCGTGCGTGCGCGCTGCGCGCGCGCGCGCAGAGCTCCAGGAACAGCTGTCAGATAGTACTCCTATGTCTGTCTGTCTCTGTGTCTGTCTCTCTCTCTCTCTCTCTCTCTCTCTCTATGTCTGTCTCTCTGTGTGTGTGTGTGTGTGTGTGTGTGTGTCTCTCTATCTCTCTCTAAACAGAAAGTATAGAGGAAATGTGTGGTTATGTCCGATAACTAACACCAGGATGACCCTTTCACACACACACACACACACACACACACACACACACACACACACACACACACACACACACACACACACACACACACACACACACACACACACACACACACACACACTGCCAGTTTCACACACTCCTCTGATTGCGGTCACTCAGATTCAGTAAAACCTCATTGTTGTCACGGAGACTCAGATGCTTCCTGTGTCCAGGAGGAAGTGACTGATGAATGACAGGAAGTAGAAGAGGGGAGGTGGGGCTTCGGCAAATGGACCGTCGGCATGGCTACGCAACAGAGGAATGAATTGATTGTTCATCTCAGACGTCTGATTCACTCACATTTGTAAACAGCCTCTCATAGCCAGTTGAGTACGTTGCTAATTCACCCACCATTGGTTGGTCCTGCATACATTAGTCCAGTGGTTCCCAAACTGGGGGTCCATCTTTAAATGTTCAACATTGTTTTCTCACTCAACAGTAAACAAACCAACATACAGTATAAGTGTATACACAGGGTATATGCACATTTCTAAAGTTACAATTTAAGGACTTTTAAGAGCCTTTTAATACCAAATTGGCCAAATTGTAAAATATTACGTACAAAATAGGCAAACGTGAAAATAGCCGATCTACAAGCTTTGTGAGGCCAATTTCACAATATTTATCTGCGGAACTGAGTCAAACTAAATGTAATGCCTACAATTCAAGTGCTTGTCGGGGGGGGGGGGGGGTGCCCAGTTCAAATATGATTATTTTGGGGGGTTGCAGCCTGAAAAGTTTGGGAACCACTGCATTAGTCAACCATTTACTGGTTATAGTATTTGAGAGACCTTTTTGATGAGAGTTGATCATTGTTAATGACCTTGAACATTCAGCTTTCTCACTCAACAGGTATAGGGGATTGCCTGGGTATCACCCTTTTCTTTTCTTGTATCTTTACATTTACATGATGTGGTCAAGAAGTTAAAGGGAGAGTTCACCCCAAAAATGACTTATTTTCTATCAATTACACACCCCATGAAGCCTTGAATTCATAGAGATTCTTTTTGTTTTTGTCGCATTCCTAAGACAATAATTTGATGACCGGCGCAAAGATGCTAATGCCAAATTATTGGCTTAGGAATGCGACAAAAACTATGAAATCTCCATGAATTCAAGTCTCCATGGGGTGTGTGATCGCTAGAAAAAAAGTCATTTTGGGGGTGAACTATCCCTTTAAGCTCTGTCTCCACCTCTCCTTGCACTGAGAGCACAGTCTGTCCTCTCTGGTCAGCCAGGTTTGCCAGCCTTTCTCGATCTGTGAGGCTGAGCACTCTGTCTGTACATTGTTATCAGTTTATTACTGTGGACAAAATAGTCTGCCACGGTGTACTGTTTGTTCAGAGCCAGTGAGCAAGCATTCAAGTTTACTATGGGGTTTTGTTGTTCTGATCAAATGGGTTTCATAGTTTTGTTTATGTTGACTGATAATTTGATCGGGTTGGATTTGTCAAGAAATTATGTAAATGTCCTGATTGTTAGTAGTGTTAGGAGGGTCTGATGCTAGTCTGTTGAGCATCTGGATCAGTTGACAGAGGGAAGTCTGTTATGTTGATTTCTTGGCTTTTGGGGGATGTGAAATGATAGGATTCAGGGACATTATTAGGTACTCCCCCACCTCTCTCTCTCTCTCTCTCTTGCACACACTCTCTCTAAACAGAAAGTATAGGAAATGTGTGGTTATGTCCGATAACTAACACCAGGATGACCCTTTCAGAACACACACACACACACACACACACACACACACACACACACACACACACACACACACACACACACACACACACACACACACACACACACACACACACACACACACACAATTTCTTACATGTTTTTTTACCCTGATTAATTGTTATCAGGTGAAAAGACAACAAGTTGATTTTCAGTGTCACGTCCTGCAGCAAAGAGTATAATTTGACTGTAGAAGCAACATTGTCAAGTGGTGTAACTGGTTTGTGTCAATTGGTGTAACCAGCATTTTTTAAAAGGACGCTGGTAGTGGGCATTAGAAGGGTGTGTATATAGGGGTAACAGGTGCAATAATCAAGGAAGGCACAGGTAGCGGGGAGCACAAACAGTTCTTACCAGCGCCACAGAAGAAAGCATTAGAGAATCACAGCTACAGAAACCACACTGGAATTACGACTGGTAGCCTACATTAATTTTACATGTCACGTGTTGGTATAGCACTTCACTAACTGTGAACTTTATTGTATAACATGCAGTGGAGGTATATAATGCACTTTATTTTAAATAGGTTGTATGCATACTGCACATCCTCAAGGTAAAAACTAAATTCAAATTGCATTGATTTCACATTTATTAGAGAATAGCTTCTGATGTACCTATATTTGTTATGTAGTGTATTGATATCTGTTATGCATAGTTATGTATTGTTGTTTTAGTGTCAACTACTTGTTTATACCCAAAATGACTGGCAATGACTGGCAATTTGTAGCAATTGTGTAAATATTAGGTGTTAAATGTTATTTTTACACCAAATCTCTTTGGTGAAAACAGCCAAGGCATTGTGAGCTTGTAGATCTGCAGTTTTTGCCGAATGTTCATGCTAGAATTACGGGATAGGGTTCATGTGGTTAGTGTCACTTTAAGTGCTTGAGCTTGACTCACTCCAATTGTTGTACCACTCTGTCTTATGGCTGTTAAACTGACTCTATTGTTATTGTACAAGTTCAGGTTGCCATCCCATGATACCACACTGAAGGCGTGGCAAGGCCAGTTTGCCGGTATTTGTATAGCACATTTCAATAACAAAGCCATTCATTTTGCTCTATGAACATTGAGTACAAGACACAGAGCAAAAATTAACACATTATAAACGGACATTTGTTTACAATAGAAATAAAAATTTGTAAAAAATAAATGCAGAACAAAATAAGAATTATAGCGCAGAAGAATGATTAAAACAAATCTCAATATAAGGCAGTGGTGAGCAGAAAGGGTTTTAGCTTTGATTTTAAAGAACTGAGAGTTACGGCCGACCTGCAGTTCTCTGGGAGTTTGTTCAGATACTGTGTATGTGGTGCATTAAAACGGACCGCTGCTTCTCCGCGTTTAGTTCTGATTCTTAGCGCCACTTAAAGGTAGGGTAAGGGATTTTCTTTGGTTAAAATAAATCTATATTCTGAGGGTACTCATTGCTATAGAGTTTGCTCAGTGACAGGCGACCGGTATCAGTCAGGATACCGATTAAACAAGTGAAATTGGAAGTGATGTCACAGAAATGAGCAGACAAAATTGGAACTGGAACACTATAAAAAATTAAGCTGATAAGTGGGTACCATCTCCTGATTGGCTGACATTTTGTCACCTACCGTTATTAAAGAGTAGGAGAGACATTGTTACTGAACAGATGCTGTTGTAGTTTTTGAAAACCAGCATCCGCATTAGGTTCAAATCAACAGCTTACGATGACCATTCCAGGCAATTTGTAACCGTCCACCAGTCAATGTCAGAACCTTTTATGGCAGACAAAGTGGATCGGGAGATGGCTTTCTAAAATCAAGAATCATGTCTTTGGTTTTGAACCACATTTAGGTTAAAGTGTGCGTGCGTGTGTGAGAGAGACATACTAGGTTTGATTCTTTTCGGTTTCAAATGCTCTGCTTATCTCTGCTCATATGCCTATAGAGAAGATGTCCTGTCATTAAACAGAATCCTATGAGAGGACTAATTACACAGCAATCCCTTGGGCAATCCTCCGAAAGAGTAGAACACTTTGCACAAAATAACTATATAATAATTTTGTAGCACCTCTTTTTCTTAGAAGTCTATGTACTTGACCTTTGACCGTGTTGTCGGTTGACCGTGTCAGCCGGGTCATCTCCAGCGCTTCATGAGCGCGGTCAGATGAGGTCATCGCTTGGTCATCCTCATCGATGACAAATCCACCACGTGTATCTTTGAGGATAGGATGTGCTTTGATCCCAACTTCCTGTTTTGAGCTTCTGTCGTGTGTGTGTGTGTGTGTGTGTGTGTGTGTGTGTGTGTGTGTGTGTGTGTGTGTGTGTGTGTGTGTGTGTGTGTGTGTGTGTGTGTGTGTGTGTGTGTGTGTGTGTGTGTGTGTGTGTTTTTCATCATCTCTGTACAAAGTGTTCTACTCTCTCGGAGGATAGCCCAAGGGAATGCTGGGTAATTAGTCCTCTGGTAGGATTGTGTTTAATGACAGGACATCTTCAGAGATAAGCAGAGCATTTGGACCTTAACGATACAATCGGTGACTCCTTTTAAAGGGATAGTTCACCCAAAAATACATTTGTTTTCTATCGATAGTCACCCCATGGAGACTTGAATTCATGGATATTTTTTGGGTTTTGTTGCAAAATATTGGTGGTCTCTGCAGGTGGGTATTGTACGAGGGCTCAAGCTACCGTGGTCACCAGATCCTGCTCCAGCGAGGTTGATGATTGGAAGTTTGGCGGCTGGCAGCGGATTGGATCCCTACGACCATTAGTTCAGGTATGGAGTCATCTACAATTCTCACTAGTGCTGAGAGATCATGTTTCTTCACTATACAGTTTGCAAAAATGCATCTGTTTTTCTTTTTTTCCTTTCTTTATTTTGGTGCATTTTTTTTAATGATAGGATGGGGACAATATGTTTTTATATCTCAAAACCAAAATGTTAATAGTATCAGAATATTTCATATTTTGATATATTTGTTAGCACAAATGTTTTATAATTTCATTAAATACTCCCTTCACAGATCACCAGACCGCAATCATTTTAAATATATGTTTATACAAAATGAATGTGATCTCCACTCCAACAGAAACAAATGTACTTCTGCCTGCGGAGCAAGGAGACAGGCTGTGTGATGACCCTGACAGGAACCCTGGATGACATCAAACTGATGAGACTACAGGCCCTGGAGGAGACCGGGGCAGTGGACCACGTCTGGCTCTACCAGGGTGGGCTGCTATCCTGCAAGGTGCGTACATTGATCAATGACTGGTCGTGGTTAGTTACAGCAGTTGTTCTCAAACTTTTTCATGTCAAGGGCCTTGGTCGTTGAATGCTTTTCAAATTATGTTTAGGACCTTGAAATCTATTCTATGGGAGACCGGGAAACAATTGTAGGGTGTACAGGACTGGTGTGATGTGTTCTCTTTTCTTTGTTTTGGTTAATAATCGTGTAGCAGAGTTTTGTATGAGTTGTAGTCTGTCTATGGCTTGTTTTGGTAGTCCTGTGAGTAGAGCATTACAGTAATCTAGGCGGCAGGTGATGAAGGCATGACTTTTTCTGCATCTGGTTGTGACAGGAAGGGTCGGACCTTTGCTATATTTGAGATTACTTTATTGATGTGAGATGTCAGTATCTCAATTTGTTACATAGATAGAAGCTCAAGAATTAGTACAAAATTACAGTGTAGCTTTAAGCAGACACAAGTAGAATCTTTTAGATTTAAAGTGGTGTGTCCAAAAATCATGTAATCTCCAAAGAACTGATAGTGGTGTTGGAAGGTTAGGTTCCAAGTGCAGCTCTGTGTTGGAATTTGGGATTGTAATAACTTTGCACTCTGTAACCTCTAGTCTTTTCTTTCTCCTGGGTCTATGAACTTGAATTCATAAGAACAATGATGAATATTCATGTCCATAAAGGAAAACCTGTTTTAATGTTAATTCATCAATGTCATTTCACAGCACTTTAATTCCGCCATCTTAGAGTTTCAAATTGTGTAAAAATCATAAAATGGACTAAAACTGAGAAAAATGGGGAATATCGCAAAAACATCCTAGGTTGAAGAAGTCAGTAAATGCATACAAAATAGTGCAAATGTTAACAATAAATGGACCTTTACAAAATTACCTTTGATTTCCTAATGCGCATTTACATCTCTGCTGATTCTTAATTATTCTTCTCATTCCATTTGTCAGCATATTTGCAGTTAAGAAAAATAATCAACCACAAACAAAGTCACTGATTACCCTAATGCACTGTTTCCCAAACAGTGGGTCGGGACCTATTTTTATCATTATTTCAAAAGATTTTTTTTAATTATAATGTTCATATTTCATACATTAAAAAAAAGTTTTTTTTGTCACATTTTTCTAAATAATTTCATACATAAAATAAATGTAAAGAAATTCCATAAATTAACTTTTAAGAAGAAGTGATAATAGCTCACATTGTGAGCTTGTAGATCTGCTATTTTCACTAGCTTGGGTCCCTGGGAGACATCAAATTTCTCGTTTGGGAACCACTGCCCTAATGTCCCTGTTTGTCTCTGTGTCTCTCTCTCTCTCTCTCCACCTCCGTGTGTGCAGCTGGTAGAGGACTGTTATCTGGAGACCACCAGCAACGTGATGATGGCTGGCAGCGTGGCAAGGACAGCCAGCTGTGGAGCATCACCGCGGACGGCCTGGTTCGGTGCCACCTCAAACCTGAGCTGCTCCTGGAGATTAAAGGTATCACTGGCTTATCGAGCTGTACTGTACTGTATGCTTCTAAAGTTGCTTTTGTTGATTAAATACCAATAATGTGTGAGGCATCATGTTAGAGGGAAATACTTACTAGTTGTGTCAACCTGGCATCCCTATTTGGGGCATGTTAGGTGAAATGTTTAAAAAAAAACAAAGAAGAAGAACAAAAAAAAATGTCTTAAAATTGCTGATCTACAAGCTCACAACGCACGATACAACACATTGTGAGCTTGTAGCTATTCGTCAACCACTTAAGCCCTATCAACGAAGTAGATAGGGCTTAAGTGGTTAATATGGTACCAGTAACCAGTGCATCTATTAAGTTTGAGTGTGACTTGGTTTCAGTCCTACTAGAAAGAATGCGAGCACTACAGTCAAACATGAACGATGAGACAAACTTGCCGGGTGAATGGCTCAGGATCATCTAATGGGCCTAGCTGATGAAGGCATAGAGTCCTGATTGCCTTGTTGCCTCTTTACTTTTCAAGTAAAATAAAAGAAGTATCTGAGAGACACAATGTGAGTGCTGGCATCAATCTCTTCATTGTTAGTTTCAGTCTTAACCCAATGTCACCATCTCCTGGTGTGTTGGTGAGGAGCAGTTGTACAGCACTAAAGATATCAGGGTTGTCTCAAACCTGAATTTCACTGAAGGGTCAGTGATGTACAACAGGATTCCAAGGCAGCACCTACTGTACAGTGATAATAATGATCTAACGTCAACAACACATCATGTATCGGCAGGATAATTTGCAACAATGCCTATCTATCATTCTATCCATCATCCTATCCATCCCGTTCCCTCAGGTCCAGTGACCTCCTGGTGCAAGCTCCGAACCTGGGGTGACAGGGCTTTCTCTGTGGCTGCCCCCTCCCTCCCCAACCATATCAGAGACGCCCCCTTTGTTTTAGTATTTCTTTCTTATACAGTTTTTTTTCTTTCTCTCTTTTATCCTCCCTTATGTAAAGCGACTTTGAGAACTTAGAAAAGCGCTATATAATTCTGAGGTATTATTATGACTGGCATCTAAAGTGTGTTTATGCATGGTGTATGTTTTTTATGGTGCATTCTGGGAATTCTTTAGAGAGCTGAAATTCCATTCATCTACAATGATGTTGGCCTCAGCAATGTGTCGAAGTGTCCCTGAGCAATGCAAATCCAAATGCTTAGTGACAAAAAGGAGTACCACAAAAAGGATAACCACACTTAAACGCTATATACTTTGTCATACAACTTATAGTGAAAATAGCCAATCTACAAAATCGCAGTGTGTCGCTTTATGATTATAGAGCAGATATTTTTGCTACTTTTTGAAAATCCTTGACATTTTAAAAACATGTTTTGAAATGTTTAAACAAATGTTTGTACTGTACCTTTTTTCACTAGAATGACATGCCCAAAATTGGTACTTACTGGAATACCTTCTGAGTGTCTTGTGGGGTTAAATTGTAAAGTAAAACCCGATTTGTAACTGATGGTCTTTGTTTCACAGGGGGTCAGCAGTATGACAAGAACCAGGTGATCCTCAACACGTTTGATGAGAGAAAGCTGAGCCAAAGGTGGACATTGCAGATTCTATAATATACCAGCTCTGCCATGTTCTTAAGAGCCCTCTACTGCAGCTCTGCCCATGGGACCTACTGTAGCTCTGTGATGCAGCTCCATTGTAGGACCCAGTTTGCACCAGAAATTAGCCCCAGTTGGACTTATATATAGCTATATAGTGTTACTATAGCTTTATATGATTGTCTTGTTGAAACCTGTCTGATGTGAAACATAGTGGTACTCTTCACTTGTACAGATAGATACATATGTAGGTATTTCTATCAATGAGTGTATTCTTTTGTTCTGAAAATGTTCTGATAGTTCATTTGATTGTTCCTTGATTGATTCCTTTTAGTTAGTATCTGGCACAGCATACCAAAGAGACAGTTTAATGCACCTTCAATCCCAGTGGTCTGTATTCGTTGACTGAAAACTCAGCCCTGTGCTAATGCTGCATTCAACCTTCCTCCATAATAGTACAATATGGATTCAATCTTTTCTGACTGTTTTTTTGACTGCTTCATTCATGTTGTTCCACGTGCCTTAAGAGTTTAAAGATGCTTTTAGGAAATCTATTTTTTTCCCTTTGTAAAGTTTTGATATCTTAGGTTTTATACATAATTAAAAAAATCACAACCCATTGTCCTCAACATATATGGTGCTTAATTTAAATGTATGTGACCCCCCCCCCCCCCCCATAAAATGATATCACCCAGTGATCACCCCCCCCCCCCTTCCTTCCACCCCCCAAAAACAACTCCAATAACTTTAATAATAAATAAGAAACTGCATGAAACTAATGAACTCAAAAAGAGCTTAGAAATTGAACTAAATGGACACACAGTACTACTGTGACAGTAATGTGTGCGTGTCCGTGTGTGTGTTCTCTGTGGTGCTGCTGCCCTCTGCTGGTAGAGTCATAGTAGCACTGCTGCAGGCAGCAGACTTAGGTACGCCAGACAGACTGGGGCTCAGACTGACATGATGGGTGGAGGGTGGTCTTATATTCCCAAATGACTAGAGGAAAATACAGTTGACCACTTAAACCCCAGCATCCAAGTAATTACCATAGTTGTCAAGTTCGCCTTCCATCGGTCTGTGGTCTTTTCCAAGTTTGTGCCTGGCTGGCTCTAATTCTTCACTGAACAGCGTGCAAGAGAACTGATTGAGTAGGAACCATGGTAGTAGGTATTGGTTAAGATACAGGGCTTTTAAACCAAGGTTTCAGGGTTTAAAACTGCGAAGGAACATTTTCACACTCCATCAGTTTAGATGGGAGTGTGAAAATGTTCCTTCGCAGTTCTAAAAGGTCATCTAAACTCTAAAAAGGTTAACTATTTGGTTCTCACATGCATCTCCCCTGCCTATGTAGCACAAGCTATGTGACAGAGGTTTATAAACTGAAGTTTCCGGGTTCAAATCTGCTGAGGAACATTTTCACACTCCATCTAAACTCTAAAAGGTTAAGTATTTGGTTCTCCCATGACTCTTCCATGCCTTTGTGGCACAAACAAAAAGACAGGGGTTCATAAACCAAAGGTCCAAGGTTCAAAACTCAAACACAACTCAATATAAAAACTAAAACTACCAAACTAAAAATGTCAAACAACAACAACAACAACAACAAAAAAGAGCAAACAAATGGACTCAGTTAAAAACATGGAAGGGCTATCAACATAAAAATTTCAAACAATAAAACAAGATATGAGCCTCAACAAACACTCAACCGTAGAAGATTTGTAACAGAGGTTTCTGCCAAAATTATTTAGTTCTCACGTGTGTCTTCTGTGCCTTTGTGGCACAACCGACCTGACAGGGGTTTACAAACCAAAGGTTTAGGTACATTTTCACTCAATCTAAACTCTAAAAGGTGATCTGAACTCCTGAAGTATTTAATTCTCACTTCCCTCTTCCATGCCTTTGTGGCACAAACAATGTGACAGAGGTTTGTAAGCTGAAGATCTAGGGTTCAAGCCAATAATTTATGTATTTATTGCCATACTTTTAACTTCTGTTAATAAAGTATTCAATCAATCAATCAAAGCTATACAAACTTGGAAAAATATTTAGTCAGAGGTTTGAACGAAAAAAGGGTCCAAGGAGGCTACCGTTGTAACTCAGGTCCGTTTTACTAAGAATAAAGGGTTCAAGTGGTGAAAGTTAAAATATCAAAACCACAATGTAGTAGTACTGTCCATCTAAATTCTAAAAGGTGGGTTAAGTATTCCGTTCTCAGTCAGACCTTCCATGTCATCATGGCTCATGGAATAAATCTGGTGTTTAACAACCGAAGGTCACAGGTCCGAAGCTCCAGAGAAACGTTTTCACCGTCCATCTAAATTCTATCAATGTAGGTCAAGTATTTCATTCTCACTAGAATCATCCATGCCAGAGTGGCTCAAGAGATAATTCAAGGGTTCACATATTGAAGGTCCAAGGTTCAAACCTGCCAAAAAGACATTTTCACTGACCATCTAAATTGTAAAAGGTTGGTTAAGTATAACATTCCCAATTGTACTTTCTATGCCAGCGTGGCTCAATAGATAAATCAAAGGTTCACAAACCAAAGGTTCCTGGTTCAATACTCACTCAAAGCGAATAAACAACTCAAACAACTAATACATACAAATGAAATACAACAAATGTCTCAATATAAAAAACACTAAACAAATCAAACTGGTGATGGGAAAAAAACAATAAAACATGGATTCAACAAATTAGTGTGAATAACATTAAATAAAAAATGGAATTATAAAATGTATAATTATCAAAAAATAATAATAAATCAAACATACTTAAATTAAAATAATCACTGTATGCAAATGAATTAGGCTCCTCCCCCTGGAGGTGGGCTCCCTTCCATGCTCCTCCCTCTCCTACAGGAGTGTGAGGAGGGAGGTGGGCTGCCTCGATGCTCCTCGCCTTTTAAAAGACCAAAAATGAAGATTTACCATGAGCAAGATTCAAACCCTCCACCTTCCGCTGTCAAAGCCTCTGCTTTACTCTTGCACCACCAGGCCTTTCACACTAATTAGGTTTTCGAGGTAATATTTAATGTTGAAAGGAGAGGTGACGTGTCAAAAGATGAAAATCCACAGCAAACACCTCTACTGATCAGGGTTCATTATGACACAACTGAGATTTAGGTAATTGTTTAAAACCAACTGTTCCAAGGCATATTTTTACTCTGCGCCCAGATGTACACTTTCATTCAGAGAGATTATTCATTTTAGCCTTAGTAATATCATTACAATTTCTACCCTTTTTGTCATATAACTCTTCGTTTCAGATTATCAAAAAGTTTTAATCAACCTTTTTTATTTATTTTTTATTTTGTTAAATCAAGTGCTGTTCTCACTTTAGACTCTTACATTAGTAAGAGTTTCATAGTAACATAGTTTCTCAAACAGTGGTGTATTAGAACCACAGCTCCCCTTTGATTAGTTAATTAAGTTATAGGGAGAAAAGACCACTTTACACTCATGGCATGCAGCATGTCAATCAAATCAATGATCAATTATAGACTGAGCCCCATACTTGTGAACTGCATTCTGTTTTTTGAACTATTCTAGTGACTCAGGGATAACCAATGATTTAAATTGAATCCAACCACCTCCATTTCATGCATTTATTGCAACACCCACCAATCAATAATTAAATACAAAAACAGATAGCTGTGCTGTGAACAATTTAGGTTAAGTACAAAGTAATGACATTGTATCGCTTTAACAGCACTATCTTGTTTAATCTTAGTATTGCATTTATTTTTCATATACTATAGTCTCAATGTAGGAACTGAATTAATAACAATCTATACTCCTTTTTTGCATCAACTCCTCCAGGGTATTAAAAAGCCATTTTAGAGAGCATGTTGCTTGTTTGACTTGAAATTAACAAATCCAACCACTTCCATTCCATTTATTAAACTAATGAAAAACTCATGTCATACAACATACTATGACAACATACATAATATACCTGACAGAAACTACCAATAGTCAAAAACCATGAAACTCACATTGTAAAAAAAAAAATGAAAAAACATTAAAAAATGAATATGAAAATGTCATACTATGTCATCAATTACAATGAAAAGATGTGCTTTGATTTGACATCATTGCCAAAAATGCATTGAATGAAAACTTGAATAAAGAATGTTCAACAAAATACAGATGTTACACATTTAATGTATAACAATGTTACCAACTATTTTGCCCCCTAAACTAAGGAAATAGGCATTTTGTGATAAAATAGGATTTTATTACAAATAGATAGCTACAGTATAAATGAATTCTAATGGTTAAAAATACCAAGGCATAAGGTCAGTAAGGTGAAGATTACTTTGATGACAAGATGCAATGTGGAGATTTCTCTCCTCTGGCTGAGACAGGGCGGGTCGGCCTGTGCACACGGTCCTACCCAACGACTAGTGGGGAAAGATAGGCCTGGCACCAAACATGCAATATAAAATCTGAAATATTCAATACAAAACCAAGCAGTGTCAGAGATTAACATACACAGCACTAAAACCAAAGGTCTCACAGTCCAGTCCCAAGACAGAAAGGAGGCCGTGGGAATCAGGGCGGACTTGGGCCGGCCTTGAACAGAGACAGTCACACTGTAACACAAAGAGAGGAAAGCAAACTCATTAAAACGAATCACCATCAATCCAACCTAAAATGTATCCCTACCTACTACACCTCAAAAAGGAATAACTCAAATAAACAGCAACAAACCAAACAGGGTAAAATAACGTGTGGAAACAGTGGCTGGACTGGTCCCCTTTCAGGAAACAGACCAAGCACATTGCCAGCCTCAATATTACAAATGCACACTATAAAAATCATTAAAAAAAAACATGCAACATAAACCTACTTTGCAGTGACACAAAACCCCTGCAGCACAACGATGCAAGGAGAAGGGGAAGAATTCCAACACCACAGCTACAAAAAGACTGATTATATTACAAAACCAAAAATGTATTAAAATACACAAGGAGACACATAAAACATATAGAATGTACACCGTTTTACCAGCAGGTCCCTAGCCACAGCAGCTTGGAGGTCACTTCATTTGAAAACTGAAACATAAATTAAATACATTTGAATAATATCAAATAAAACAGTATTTAAGATGATGTTCGACATCAATTATAATGCTATAGGCATGCGGCAAACATCCATGTACATAAACAAACAATAGCCTAAACCAAACAAAGGCTATCAGCATTAGCCATACATCAAACAAAGCATAGCCCCGAACAAGGCTCTTCAGTGCTACACAAGGCTGAGCTTCGGCCTACAATGAGTTCCCTTTCACACTGCATGGGAGAGAAGTCAACATCATGTGCAGCAGAGTCAAAATGGCTCTCTACTGGGAGGAACTCCCTTTTTATAGCTTCCTAACTACTTCCTGGTCATGTGACTAGGTCATGGGCACATATCACCTGTATTCCCACAATTAAGTATTTTAAAAAGCAACTTAACTTAACTCAAGTACACATTTGGTAGAGCAACTTTCACCTGCAGTTGAGTTTGATTGATTGATTGAATACTTTATTTAGAAGTTTGCAGAAAAAAAAGCACATGAAAGTACAGTTCAATTACAAGGTCAACTAAATAGGATTAAAAAAGCCCAAGAAAGCCACTGGCTTGTTTCAATTGGGGTCCTTTTTTACTCAATTCATAGTGAGTAATATTTGACCTGGAGTATCAATACTTATTGCTTATTGCAACACTGAGATTTAACATAGAACAGTGTGTGTAGAATGGCAAACCCCCCCCCTCTATGTAAATGTTGTGGATTTCGAAAAAGCCTTTGACAAGCCTAGACAGGGAAGTGCTGTGGAAACTCCTAGGACACTATGGCCTACCAGGATTTCAGTGGCCGTGGGATCTGCAAGGGCAAACTTCCAGACAACTTCGCCATCACAACAGGAGTACGGCAAGGTAAAACAAGGACAGGAATCCAGTGAAACTTCAGAATCAGAATCAGAATCAGTTTTATTGTCACATCACAGGTTTACAAGGTAAAAAAGTGGGTGAAATTCTTTTTTGTACATCGTTCCCATCGCAACGTTAGTTTCCATAGAAAGAAGAGGGGGGGGGAGAAGAAGAGGGTGGGGGGTAAGTGGGAAGGAGATCAAAACAAGAGGGCAACAGAAGGCCAGACAAGTTATCTACATATTTACAAATTACCTGAGATAATAAAAACTAACAAAAACTAAACAAAACTAAACTAAGGTGCCTGAGCATAGCAGCAATGTATTGTATACTGTGCATGAAACTTGTTTACCCAGCTCAAGGACCTGGATTTTGCAGATGACCCTGCATTAGTCCAATGGTGCCGGAGATTAGCTGTTCACAGACACACACACACACACACACACACACACACACACACACACACACACACACACACACACACACACACACACACACACACACACACACACACACACACACACACACACATAGACGGGCGGACGGATCGGCTCAGGACAGGAGCGAAGACATAGTCCCCGGCCGGCCTGGCGGAGACTATAACACTACTGTGGTGGTTGTATTTGGTCTCCCTGCTCTTCTATTAAGGAATTTAGATTGTGTGGTCTGGTAGGACACCTACTGGTTGACAAGTGGTACTGCCTACCCGCAGGACATGACAGTGACAGAGGGCGGCTTTAAGTGGTTAAACAAGTGCACTCATGTGTAATGGAATGTTTCTCAACCAATCAGACCAGTGTGTCAGCATCAGTGATTTATCATCCACTCTTGCACGAGGCAAATGACATCATTCACAACATCATCACGACATGGAGTGCATGATCCGGTCAAGAGGAGTTGTTGTCAGTGACAGGAAAAATATAACTGCAATGTGCTTTCATTCACACACAGGATGTAGCCTACACGATGACAACTAGAAGGGGGAGGGGGGGGGGGGGGCTTTGTGGAACGTAAATCAACGCCAGGAGGAGCCACCACGCCCCAATAATAATACACTGTCTGACATACTGTAGTGACATCAAACTGTATGTCTCTTCCACTGTCTCTCTTTCTCTGTCTCTCTGTTGTCTAATGTCTATGCTGTATAATATGGCATAGACGCACACACACAGACACAGACACACACACACACACACACACACACACACACACACACACACACACACACACACACACACACACACACACACCCACACCCACACACACGCACACGCACACGCACACGCACACGCACACGCACACGCACACGCCCACACCCACACACACACACACACACACACACACACACACACACACACACACACACACACACAGAACCTCTCATAGACGGCTAGCCTCGCTGTAAAAATGCTTTGTTTTATGCATTTTAAGGAGATCTGCCCCCAGAGCAGATCTCCTGAGTGGGCCTCAGGTGGACATCACCACAAGGCCGACATAAGATCACCTGTCCAAGAAGAACGGTAGAGGCTGAGCAGCTGGAGATGGGTCTGTTATGGCCGAAGCACAACTGGTTACACACACCGGTCCGTGATGCCATATGCCCCATAGGCCATAGGGGGCAAAGAGCATCTGTAAGAAAAGTAAGTCACTATCATCTATGAGACTACTTCAGTAGATCACACAACATCAGACTACACCAGTAGATCACACAACATCAGACTACACCAGTAGATCAAATTACATTCTTGGGTGTCCTTGTATTTTAGGTGAAAACTAGGCAATCTTTTATCGTTCATTTTTTTATTTTATTATGCACTCTCTATGTGTCCTTTTGTAATGTTGCTTGTTTTTGTATGGGGCTATAAGGATGGAAATTAGGATTCTCGCTAAATCCGGCGTATTCACTCTACATTTTGTATGTAATGTTCATCAATATGCGCTGTCCCGTCCAAATAAACTAACGACATCAGAGTAATCAGTAGATCAGATTACATCAGACTGCATGTGTCAGGACAGTTGAACTGCAGGTGCAGGCTAACAAAGGCAGGGGAACATTCAAGTCAACAATCAACAGGAGACGCCAGGCTTACAAACATGGTGGCAGAGGTCAACACTGGCTAGCTGTCCAAAGGAGCCGTTAATACATCAATAGCCAAAATACTGACAGAAAGACCAAAAACAAAGGCTTGGAGGCCAAAGCAGGAACGTGCTTTACAAACAAAGAATGAGGGTTGAGAATTCAATGAGTTGATGATTTTAATAGCGGAGAGACCTCCAGCTTCCATATACAGTACATACATGGGGCATAGATGCTAACCAATATGCAGCTATGAGTAGCACTGAGGTGAGGTGAATGGAAACAGTCCTCTCTCTCTACCCACCCGCACGCACGCACGCACGCACGCACGCACGCACGCACGCACGCACGCACGCACGCACGCACGCACGCACGCACACACACACACACACACACACACACACACACACACACACACACACACACACCCCTCTCTGTCAGTAGGTCAGGTATGTTTAAGCCACTAACCTGTGAGTGTGAGGTCACAGCCAGGTCTCTCCTTTTAAATCACACAAACATTCCTTTCAGTGCTTGCTTGTGTGTCTGGTTTTAAAGGCCAGTGTTAAACTCTTGTTCCTACACTATATTTATCTGTTCTGTCAAAATGTAAACCGTTTATTTGACTGGTCTAAACGGAAAAAGAATGGTTTCAAGTTACCCAATGAAATGTTAAAGGGACTACACACCATGAATTTGAACTTTTCCTTATTTTTTTGTGTGTTTTTAGTCTCCCCTACCTCTCTTCTATCCCCCAAAATACCCCAGTTTGAGCACTCAGGCTTTCACAGCATATCTGGGGTTTTAGGTAAATTGTCATCTCAAAACAGGCCAAACTGATTTAGCCCCAAAGTGACATCACCAGCGGTACAATCCCTCCCGTTTTTCAGTTCCAACTTAAAAAAATAAATAATAATAATAATAATAACATGCATACAAACTGGCTCAATAGCGCCACCTGCAAATCAGGACAATGTGGTATTGCAGGTGAAAGTGCTTTATAAGCCAAAGAGAAGTTAGTTGGAATGAGTATATCTGAGGCTTGATTTAGGCTCAAACCTTTTGAAAAACGTTTGAGGGACATAAACAATATGATATTAAATATGTTTTTTTAATTCATGGTGTATACCCTTTAACCAAATTATTGGTAAAATGCATTCCACTATTCTTTTGTATTGTTCTTATTGAACTTTGGATTGGGAGTAGGAGTAGGACCACAATAGAAACTCAAATTCAATCAATCAATCAAATGTATGTTATTTAAGGTCTTAAGGACCTCTTCCATTAAGGTAAGGATTCCAAATAAAGCTTATCGGCTTCTTCCTTTTTTTGCACAATGACTTGTTTTCTTTTGATATGTAATTGTTTCTATTTTATATTACAATGTGCTAAGAAAATAAACTAAACTAAAACTAAGCTAAACACAGGACGCAGACCATGGACCTTCTGCACAGCTAAATATAAATTAGGGTATAGTTTAGACAAAATAGACATTTTGTCCAAAGTCATTAAAACGCTACTGAAATTACCCGAGTAAGTGAGTTAGCTTTACAAAACATAACGTAACATAACCGTGTGACTATATGCCTGGTTGCTATGGCTACCACGTTACACTGACAGGAAGTTAAGTGTTGTTCTGGCACAACTCCAATGAAGCTCTTCCACTGAGACACACCGTAAATCTGTCTGACAGCACTGGAGACAGACAGACAGACAGACAGACAGACAGACAGACAGACAGACAGACAGACAGACAGACAGACAGACAGACAGACAGACAGACAGACAGACAGACAGACAGTGTGGCCCCACAATGACAGAAAGGTTGGGACAGTGGTGCGTGCTAGTCGTGTGTAAATAACATGAAGGAACATCCATGTATTATACAGTATAGGTATGTGTGTAATGGTTAACATGTGTGTATGTAAAGTATGCCCATGTGTGTATTTAAGCACACATCGCGTCTTCGACACGTCGAGTCATATAGGTGTGTGTGTGTGTGTGTGTGTGTGTGTGTGTGTGTGTGTGTGTGTGTGTGTGTGTGTGTGTGTGTGTGTGTGTGTGTGTGTGTGTGTGTGTGTGTGTGTGTGTGTGTGTGTGTGTGTGTGTGTGTGTGTGTGTGTGCATATACTGTAGGTGTGGTCACACTATGATTGATATGAACAGAGTGAGTGGTGAGGAGTCACCTAATGGATGTGAGTCACTACTCTCCTGTGTGTGTGCGCGCGTGTGTGCGCGCGCGTGCGTACATTGTTCTACCGTGTCTGTTATGAACAAAGACAGTCCCACACATAACCTTAATCTCTCCATCAGATAATGTACAGTAATACCGGAGTTCAGCTCACATGTGTTTGTACAGCCGTTAAATCACCGTTACAGTCACACAGGGGCTTTACAGGACCACACACCCCCTGACCTTTGACCTTCAATCAGGCAAGAGGAAAAACCCTTGTTCAGGGCTCTGACAGCCTCAGGGAGGGGGAAAACCAAGACAGGGAGGGGTGCTCAAGACTCTTTGTGAGTCTTGAGCACCAGGCTTTGAGACAGCTTTCCATTCACAAAAAGTCAGATGGGGGGGGGGGGGGGGGCAACCAATAGTTCCAGAGCCTGTGGCCCATAGAGCCAGGAGCCTATGTCCTATGTTTGTGTAGCGGGAGGCGGCTTGATGTACAAGTACACCCCCTGGACATGACGCTAGTACAGTATGTCACAGGGACTTACCCCCCCAATCCAACCCTTGATGCTGGGTGCCAAGCAGGGAGGCATTAGGTCCCATTTCTATAGTCTTTGGTATGACCTGGCGTCTTGGCCGGGGGAACTGAACCCCAACCTTCCAATCTCAGGGCAGACACTCTAACCACAAGGCCACTGAGCTGGTAAAGGAACGCAATGGAAATAAGCAGCTGGATTTTTTAATGCGTTTTATCCTTTTGATAATGGTGTGACAATGTACAGTACTTATTTTACATATGTTTATTGTCAATAGAGGTGAAAGTCAAAGTAAAGAAATAAAAGGGGGGGGGGGTAATTACTGGGGTGGTATTTGTCATTCCTAATCCTTTTTGCCCTGCTAAAGCACCTGCTGTCGTCCTGCAGGCTGGAGGGATGCCGTAGAGCGCTCGGCCTACTATACCACCTTCCACAAGGCTTGCAGGTCCGGGAAGAGCTATTCCCATACCAGACGTGTTTCGTATTGTATTGTATTGAACTGTATTATTGTATTGTATTGTATTGTACTGTATTGTACTGTATTATTGTATTGTATTGTATTGTACTGTATTGTACTGTATTATTGTATTGTATTGCATTCTCGAAGTGGAGACCAGGGACCCACTTTGAGAACCATTGATGGGGTTCCAGGGGTTCCCCTGCAAAATATGTTAACCCCTTAAACCCAACTAGGATATTAAAAAATAACAGTTTTTTTAATATATTATTTTGGGTAAAAGTTTAACATTTTTACCTGTAAATGACATCAAATCAGATCAAGTTTATTTATAGTGCACATACCAGGGGGATTCAATTGCTTGTGAGTAGAACGGAGTCTTGAGTCTGGATTTAAAAGATTCAACAGAGGGGGCGTGTCCAGAACAGCGATGGCACGGTTCATTTCACCATTATTTCACTGGTTAGAGGTGAACCCACTGACTTTATCACTCTCTCAACCTACAGTATATACCAGTGGTTCTCAACCTGTGGGTCGGGGGGGGTCCCGACTCCCGACATGATTTTGAGGGGTTCCCCAGATTGAAGTGACAACTTAAGGACTTTTAAGACCTTTTAAATACCTAAAGAAAATGAAAGAAAAGAAAAGAAAAAAATGAAATAAAAAAAGATCATTACTGCATCAAAGGTAATCAACAAACTATACTATAAAAACTGTTGAAACATTGGCCAAATTGTCAAATGATATAAGAAAATAGACGATCTACAAGCTCACAATGCCTCGAGGCGTTGTGTATTGATTGATTGATTGAAATTTTTAGGCAAAAGAATGTAAAACAAGACAGTTACATTTATAATACTTTTGTCTAAAAGGTCCGACCAAAAAAGTCCTTGCGGACTTGTTTCCGTTGGGGTCCTTGAATTAATTTCATAGACATATATAGTAGCAACAAAACAGTTCAAATCAACATAAAATACAGAGAGTACAAAAAAAGCATCATGAAAAAAAAAAAAAAAATACAAATAAAAAAGGGGAGGGGGGTCGTCTGTCTACCGGGAAACTGGTACTACCTCCTCTTATGGC
>NC_137621.1:9333657-9346157 GCF_963280865.1 Gymnoscopelus braueri
AGTTTGATCGATTTTCAGAGGAAAAACCTATATGCTTGTTAACTCCTGCAGGGCAGAGCAGGGATCAAAGAGAGACACTTTCGTTTCATACATATCTATTTACAATGCCAAATGCCACTTGTATGCACATGACAAATCCGTACCCATATAAAATCGCCAATGCGCACGCACGCACGCGCGCGCACACACACACACACACACACACACACACACACACACACACACACACACACACACACACACACACACACACACACACACACACACACACACACACACACACACACACACACACACACACACACACACACACAGAGAGCAGCAGAAGCAAGCACTGACATCAGTCAGCGCGACATATCTCCAGTCCTGGCTGCATGCATGCATGCGCTCCTCCTCACCTCCTCCTCTCCTCTCCTCTCCTCTCCTCTCCTCTCCTCTCCTCTCCTAGCCTCCTCTCCTCTCCTCTCCTCTCCTCTCCTCTCCTCTCCTCTCCTCTCCTCTCCTCTCCTCTCCTCTCCTCTCCTCTCCTCTCCTCTCCTCTCCTAGCCTCCTCTCCTAGCCTCCTCTCCTAGCCTCCTCCAGCCCAGTCAGTCAGTCTCACTCACATCCAGATCCGTGCAGGACCGACGGAGCCAGTGGAGTTGTTCTCGCGGGGAACGCAGAGAGGAGAGAGAGAGGAGCGGGCAGACTGAGAGCTCCGTTTGGGTTCCTTGTTTTTTGTTTTGTTTCTTTTTGTTTTCCTGCCGGGTATAAGTTCAGTTGTGTGTGTTTTTGGTGGGGTTGTGTTGTGCTGTGTGTGTGCCTGCATGGTTCCACACAGTGCTTCTGGTGCTCCACACAATGTTGTGTTCTGTGAAGATGGAAGGACACGAGACGCCAGACTGGAGCAGCTACTACAATGACGCACAAGAGGTCGGTGCCTTTATTATGTTTAATTAGATAGATAGATAGATAGATAGATCAATCAAAACCGTGTGTTACACTCTATGAGTTATAGATCAACACCTGGAACCAAGAGACGCAGGTTCGGTGACTTTGGTGACAGTTGTTTTTATTTTGGAAACGTTTTATTTGATCCAATCTGACGTCAAAACGCGCCAGATAATGAAAATCCACCTGTGTCTTTTCTTATAGGTAGCCTACTGTAAATACTTCTATTATTAATAATTCCTGTGTCAATTGGCCACTTCAAAAACACACAAGGTGCATCTATGTTCGTGGTGTGTGTGTGTGTGTGTGTGTGTGTGTGTGTGTGTGTGTGTGTGTGTGTGTGTGTGTGTGTGTGTGTGTGTGTGTGTGTGTGTGTGTGTGTGTGTGTGTGTGTGTGTGTGTGTGTGTGAGAGAGTCTCAACAGGGGGGTTCTTTATATATTTACCATCCCAGAATAGCAACAATGATCCTGCTTCACAGAGGAATGTCGTAAATGTAAATGTGGTTTCTTTGACACACAGAGATAATTCACTTGAACTGCGTCCAATATACAAATTATAGCCAAATGATATGTGGCTTACAGCCTGACATATAAAACTGCTCCTGCATAATGCACGCAGAGGAACGTTTAGGACGGTTGGATATTTGACCTGCTATAGAGTTTGTCAAATGATTTGTTTCCCATGCGAAATAAAAGTCAAGTTTAATTCAGTTTTCTTTCTCTATTGCTTTGGAGCAGTGTTTCCCAAACATAGGGTCGCGGCCCATTTGGGGATTTTTATGGATTGGGACTCGGGAGTAAATATTAACTTGGGTTACAAATGTATTCAAACACTTTTTTCCTTTAAAAAATGTGTAAAAGTAAATAAATACCCCCCCCCCCAGATTTGTTTCTAAACTATATTAAAAACAGCGATGCAATGTGTTGTGAGCTTGAGGATGTGATGTTTTCACTATTTTTTAAACAGCAGGAGCAGGGCTTATGAGGTGATTAATTGTATTCTTGTGGCAATGACACCAAATTGCTCTTTTGGGTCTGGAGCTGAAAAAGTTGCTTTCATAGAAAAAGGAGAACAAAGCTGGACAGTGACTCAATTTGGAATAATTTATCCTGATTTAACCAAATGCATTTCCTAAACCTGCTACTGAAAGCTGTGCTGAAACCTCGTGTTGATGTTTCTACTGTGGACGTATTATCATGTATTAAATGTATTATATGCTATCTACAGCTTAATTTAGACTTATGTTTATTTAGCCCATACGTAGGCCTATCTGTTTGAGTTAGCCTACTTTCGCACATTATAAAGGGACAGCACAGCAGCAAGGGGAGTGTATTAAATTTTAATTGAATAATTAGAGGTGATTTGGAGATGATGAGTCCGTGTGAATAATAGGCCTATAATACGTCTCATTCTTTCCTTTGTTCCCAGGCTCCTCCGTCTATGATAATAGATGCCTTTATACATTAATACTACTTCTTTATTACTTTCACTTTCATTAATTAACCTATAGCTTAAATAAAACCATCAGTGTCAAATTATCCATCTGTTAACTCCAAGAATACAAATGTACGCAAATGGACCCGTATACCTCTCGGATTTAAAGTGACACCTGGAACTAATTATTATTATTAATTGTTTTACAGTTAAAAAAAAGTCATGCGTGGGACTTGTTTCCATTGTGGTCCATGTATTCCATGTATTCAATTAATCAACATAGCATAAGAAATAACACCAAAATATAATATCATCAACAAATATAAAACATTACATGTGTAGTGAGTAGAAAAACGAAATGGTTATGAACCGTTTATTTGAGCAATAATGACATAAAAAGGCGCACATAAATAATAAAACCCACCATGCTCTTTTCTTATAGCTATACAGGCCTACAGACTTTAATATCTGTTAATATCCTTCTCTTCTCAGGTGAATTGTGTCAAAATGAAGTCATTTCGAATTGGACAAACACTGGTTGTGTTCTCTCTCTCCCTCTCCCCCCCATCTCTCTCTCTCTCTCTCTCTATCTATCTCTCTCTCTCCAGGTGTATTCTCCGATGACAAACAGCGCCATGAACATGAACATGAACGGCTACATGTCCACCACCGCCAACATGAACATCAACATGTCCTCGTACTCCAACGCGGCCGGCATGGGGGGCCCCGGGGTGCCCGCCACCGCGGGGGGGCCCATGGCCGGCCTGGGCGCCGGCCTCAGCCCGTCCAACATGAGCTCCATGTCGGCGCAGCAGGCGTCCATGGGCGCCCTGAACCCCTACGGCGCCATGAGCCCCACCATGAGCCCCATGTCCTCGTACGGCCAGGGCGGCCTGACCCCGGTGACCCGGACCCACCGCGGGGGGCCGGGGGGGGACAAGGGGTCTTTCCGGCGCTCCTACCCGCACGCCAAGCCGCCCTACTCCTACATCTCCCTGATCACCATGGCCATCCAGCAGGCGCCCAGCAAGATGCTCACCCTCAGCGAGATCTACCAGTGGATCATGGACCTGTTCCCTTACTACCGGCAGAACCAGCAGCGGTGGCAGAACTCCATCCGCCACTCGCTGTCCTTCAACGACTGTTTCGTCAAGGTGTCCCGCTCGCCGGATAAGCCCGGGAAGGGCTCGTACTGGGCGCTGCACCCGGACTCTGGGAATATGTTCGAGAACGGCTGTTACCTCCGCCGACAGAAACGGTTCAAGTGCGAGAAGAAGTTGTCGCCTAGCAGCAGTAGTAGTAATAATAACAACAACAGTAAGGCGGAGGGTCGCAATAAGGAGCAGAGCGGGGCGGGGGTCTCCACCTCGTCTCCCCTCCATATCGCCGGGGAGGGCAGCGCCAACAGGCCGGCCCACATGGACGCCTCCTCCGGCCAGACGTCCAGTCCTCTGCACGGCCGCCTGCTGCTGGAGCACCGGGCGTCGGACCTCAAAGTCCCCGGCTCTCAGCTCCACTCGGCGGCGGCGGGGGTCCTGTCTCTGGGACCCCCGCCGCACTCCTCCATGGCGGCGGCGCACGACCCCCAGCAGCACCACCTGAAGGGAGACCCGCACTACTCGTTCAACCACCCGTTCTCCATCAACAACCTCATGTCGTCCTCTGAGCAGCAGCAGCATCAGCAGCACAGACTGGACCTCAAGGCCTACGAGCTGCAGTGCGGGGGCTACGGGCCTCCCGGCGGCCTGGGGCCCCTCATGGACCCCCTGGAGGCCCCCTATTACCAAGGTGTGTATGGCCGACCCGTCCTCAACACCTCCTAGTCAATAATCAACCCAAACCCCCTCTTTCTTATATAGATCATTATGTAAGATGTATTGGGGGAAGAAATCACGGGACAAAAAGAAACAAAAACACAAAAAAACTAACATTTTATTTTATTTTTGCACGCGGTGCAGTCTGGACTGTTATAGACCTACTGTAAACGGAGAATGATATTTGAGTTATTATTACTGTAAAAGTGTTATGATGACTGTATAATATTTCAAGGTGTATAAAATCGTTGCTAGCGTAATTTAAAATGATTCTTCGAGCGTGTCAAAGTGCTCTTTCTCTCTCTCTCATGTCTCTCCCTCACACTCTCTCTCTGTGTCTCTCTCTCTCTGTTATTATGCTGTCCACCATCAGTTACATTAATGTGCATGAATGAGGGGTCAGACATGCGATGAATGAGGGGACAGACAGGTGATAAATGAGGGGTCAGACAGGTATGAGGGGTCAGACAGGTGATGGACAGCAGAGCAACCAGTGTGTTCTCACA
This sequence comes from Gymnoscopelus braueri, assembly GCF_963280865.1. Taxonomy (NCBI): domain Eukaryota; kingdom Metazoa; phylum Chordata; class Actinopteri; order Myctophiformes; family Myctophidae; genus Gymnoscopelus; species Gymnoscopelus braueri. Next base: position 9,338,344 of record NC_137621.1, read on the forward strand.
TCATGGTGCCGTGGCTGGGTGTTTATTATGAAGCAGACAAACATTGACCCAGCGGTCTGTCTGAACAGCCCTATGATAGGAATAAATACATAAATACATAAATAAATAAATGACACTTTGTCTTCCTGCTGTATTTAAAGTCTTCTGGTGGCATTTATAGCCTACAAGCCGGAGAATGAGTGCTGCCTGGGGTTGATTGTTAATGTGGAGATAATGATGATGTCCATGTTTTTTGTTTTGTTTTTGTGTGTCTTTCCACTTTGTTGATTTTGATGAACTTTGCATGTTCTTTAACTTATTCTTGTTAATTTTTTCCAAATAAAACAAGAAAACGAGATTTATTCACTGTTGTATTTTTTTTAATATAGCCTATAAACGTCCTTTAATTAAAACACTATATAGGCACTTTCAAGGCCGAAACATATATGTGTAAATAGACAATATTATGTATGTATGATGTATGTATATAGGCCTATATATGTATAACTGCTATTTTAGGGGCGCGCGACACTGTCGTACGACGGGGCGTAAATTATGCATTACGCGCGATTATGGAGGCGGCAGCGCCCATGTGTTTGTGAATGGGATGTAAGAATATATATATATATATATTTTTTAAAGTGTGCAATATTATTTGAACATATTTTCTTGTTTAATTATTCGGTATTGGCCTCAAATAACTATTTTTTTCTATACTGACATTAATAACAAAGAGTTTTTTCAATTTACAACTCATATAGCCATATGTCATTATCCAAGAAAAAAGGGCATAAATAAGGCTTTTTTAATTCATACTTTTGTATTAAATGTGTTTTTGAACAGCTATATATAGTTGTGACTAAATCTCCATCAATATCTGACTGTGGGAATTAATAGGCCTACACGATGGAGTGCGTTTCCTCTGACCCGTGTTTGTGTGCGTGATGAATGGGCCAGGCCACGGCCACATCTAACAGTAATAGGCTAATAATGATAATAATAACAATAACAACAATAACACGACCGCAAAGCCCTCGTTATGTCCACAGACAGAGGCGGATAAAAGGTAGAAGGATTTAAAACACTAATGCGTGTAAAACCTCCACGCATTAACGTTTTAATGCGGCTGAACCTCGACAGATTTCACTTTGATCGTGGGTATTTTGCGGACACGCATTTTGGCCCAAGAAGCGTGAAATGTGTATAATTATCATGTATAATATAAGCCTGACGGACCGGCTGCAGGCTGCAGAGAGAGAGAGTTATACTCGGCCTTAATTCACGTGGAATCGATGGCACGGCGGGCTCTCATTAAGACATGCCTATTAACATAATTAATATTAGCCTAGAGCTGTTTACTATTTACACTACATTTTTTTAATGCAATATTAATATTAATAAAATATTATTAGTACAATGTTATTATATTATGATTTACTGTGAAGTCCTGCGCGTTAATGAACGAGGGTCCATTTGGTTACATTTGGACACTCTCAGACACTCAATAGGCTAATCAATAAAAGGTCTACTTTTTTATTTCAAATACAACTTTTATATCTATTAACTTAACAAAACTGAATTTGTTAATATTAGCTTTAACTGATTATCAACCATGGCCTGGCCATGAATATAGGCTACGTTTTACAAATATCGCCTCATGAAATAATGCTGTTCCTCTTTCAGTAGAGTATTTTCTTGTTTGGTTATATCTTAATTTAATTTAATTAAAAACAATACAGAGACGTGCATTCCTCTAAGGTTGGCGATGATGATTAATCAAAGTTCAAGCTATACAGGCACATTTAAAATCTAAACGTGTAAATAAGAGTTTATTAAAGAATGTAACAACTCATTAATAATCCCGAACGCCTCATATAATAAATAATACACGCGTTTTCAAGGGTTATTATAAACATGCCCCCCCCCTGCACACACACACACACACACACACACACACACACACACACACACACACACACACACACACACACACACACACACACACACACACACACACACACACACACACACACACACACACACACACACACACACACCATGATAGCAATAACAGGTGAAAACAATAAATTATTTGATGTGTGAATTTGCTCAGAGACACACAGAGCAGACAGTATAGGCTACAGGCCGGTATCAATCTCACCGGCCCATTCGGATGCTATCAATGCATTGAATGGTACTGTGTGGTAATGGTACACGTGGGGTCCGGGGACCCCCAGGGGTCCTTGGGGGGGGGGGGTACCAGGGGGGTCCCCAGCAAAATTAGTTAGAATCATTTGAACCACTTTAACCATATTTTATTTGGGCTATTCAAAAATAGCAGATTTACAAGCTCATAGCACTGCACTCTTGTAGATCTGCTATTTTTTTTTAATCCCTGGCACAAAAATATGTTTGAGATAGGGGGTCCGTAGCGAAATACATATCATTTTGGGGGTCCTTGACATGAAAAAGTTTGAGGACCACTGCTTTGTACTGATCAAATCTAATCATCTTTGTTCCATTTCCACTTCATTTCACATTCTCATTTTGTCAGAGAGGAGATCAGCTTTCTTCCCTTATTGCCATGTGACCTGCTCAATTGACCAGACACTCTGATGTCTTTATTGAGGATGGACTCAGACACATCTGCGGCATTTGGCGACAAAACAATGCAGAAGGCTGTTGATAATGAATCTGATAATGCATCCAGACTACAGCCTTTAGGCCTATAGATTACAGCCCTGATAGTCTATAGCCCTGCATGGTATAGGCTATACAATACATATATTAAAAAAAAGAGAAGAAAATACTTTGAGAGTTAAATTAACAATCCATATTTGACTATGTGTAGACTATTAGGTCTAGTATAAAGGCTATAGGCCCAGTATAAAGGCTATGGGCCCGGTAAATGCTGTATAGGCCCGGTATAAAAACCACATAACCACGTAAAGGCAATAGGCCCATTATAAAGTCTATAGGCCCGATATAAAGGCTATATGCCCAGTATGAAGGCTATCAGAATCAGAATCATCTTTGTTGTCACATGACAGGTTTAATTCATTTTATGCCCGACATGAAGACTAAAGGCCCGGTATAAAGGCTACACTAGGTCAAGGCCTATAGTCTTTATATTGTATAAAGGCTATAATATAGCATATCAATGCATTCTAACTCCCAGCTCATCATTGTGATGCTCGGTCATGTACAGTACCTTTTGCCTCCGATGCTGAGGATGCCCTTTCACAGCATGTTGAGGACCATTATTATCGGTAAGCAAACTGAACGGTGCTGAGTTTGGCAGACGTGGGTATTGCACGGCTCATCGGGTGCACCTCACAGGCTCAAGTGCACTTCTGACGGCACGCCTGTCTTGTTGTCAATGTTTGTAACTTGTGTTCAATGTTTTTAATGTCTATATAATCCGTATTCTAAATCACGTCTGCATTCCATCGTCAGTCACACGACAACACAGCCAATATGATGCTAAAGGGGAACCCGGGGTGTTGACCCAGATGCTAAGGGGTCCTCCTGACCAAACATCCTTATGTGATGTGTTGGGAGTGAGTTGGGTGTCTATAGACTGTAAAGTAGATTATAGACCTGGTATATAGACTGTAGTCTTGGTATTAGTCTGTCAACACAGAATGTTGACTCACATAATTTTGCATCCGCCTAAGAGTCTGTACATCAGAAGCGCTGAAAATCCAAATAAACTACAACGGATGAGGACGAGTTGTCTAGCTTGAGGGGCTATAACTCAGTGTAGAAGACTACTATATGTCTACTTGAAATGTAAACTGTTGACCTGGTATATAGATAGACTAGTCTTGCCATATTGATTTTTGTCTGACATATTACATTATAGAGTAACCTATAACAGTAGTATATACTATATTCATATATTGCGGTAATGATGATTTCTACAGATTATGCACCACTTGATATGATAACGTCTAGAAGAGGTTTTGGGGTTTCAAGCCTGTCTCTCTCACAGACAGACAGACAGACAGACAGACAGACAGACAGACACACAGACACACACACACACACACACACACACACACACACACACACACACACACACACTCGCAGTACATCACTAACCAAGACACCTTGACATCAATATCTCAACTGAAACCTGTTTGTAATGTTAATGTTGTATTATTCATATAGATGTGGTGGTGTGATGGTTGTGCTGTGCCTAAAGGTAATGTTTTTTATCATTCCCATAACTCACCAATGCATTGTATGTAAATTTGTAGGTCTGGTGAACAGAAAGCTCTTCTAATGTTTATGAGCTGATGACCTTTATGTTATACCGTCTGTTTATTCATCCATAAATATCGACATCCATACCACTTGAACCCCAGCATCTCAATTCTGGGGGGAACATTAACCTAGAATAGCCTAGAATATATATATAGATAGAATAACCAAGAATATCTTTGGCGAAGAGATTTGGTGCCGATGGGAAAAAGCAATCCAACAGTTGTAACTATGTGAACCCCCACTTCACCTTGGGGTGGACATTCGGAAAAGATAGCCCATCTCAAGTTATAGACCGATATAGGCCTACAGACCTACACAAGCTATAGAACTATATAGGGTTTAAAGTGATTAAACTGAGGGATTTAATAAATATTGACATAGAATAGGGCAGTATTTTCTTGAAATACATCTTTGACTCAGTCTGTCGGTGCAGCAATTAAATTATAATAATGAATAAAACAGGAATCCATGTCTGGTTAGAGACGGCTGATATTTTATCCTCGTGGATAAAGTTTTATGACATTGAAAATAATAGATTCATTACACAGGTTAGATACATAATTGACTCCCAAGCAAACAAAAACAACATAGGGCCTCATAATTAGTGCAGTGTATCCTCGTCTTTATGACGGGTTAAATATCAGTTTATTAAATATCTTAACAGTTTATTCCAACAGGCCTCAGCTCTTCAATGAATGAGTGTGTGTGTGTGTGCGCTCATGTGTGCGTGTTTGTTCATGTGTGTGTGTGTGTGTGTGTGTGTGTGTGTGTCGGGGTAATGTGTGACATATGTTCGCTGCAGGGCGGCGACTGGCCCTCATTTTGGGGCTCCTTATGGACACAGATCTCGACGACAATGGGTCGGACCCTCCTACATCAAAAGCGGCCATCAGTGGACCCTCTCTCCGCCTCCTTTCTCCGTGCTCTTTCTTCTCCTCTTTCTTCCCCTCTCCCTTTCATTGCGGTGGCTGATAAAGAGGCAGTGCCGAGGCGGGGCCCTAATGCCTTTTGATGGGGATAGAATTAATTATCTCCAATAACACGCCGATTGTGCTCAGCCAACGAAAAGAGCAAAGTAAAACCCCTTCAGAATCAGAGGGAGAGAGAGAGAGAGAGAGAGAGAGTGAGAGAGAGAGAGAGAGATGCCAAATTTATGCTCCGTTGTATGACGGTGTCACGCACCTAAATTAGCCCGATATACAAGCTCACAAAGCGCCGCATCTGTGACGCTTTGTGAGCTTGTATATCGGTTAATTTAGGCGCACGACACCGTCATGTGACAAAGTATAAATTGGGCTGGAGAGGTAGAGAGAGAGAGATTGAGGGGAGGTAGAAGAGAAGTGGGGGGGGGGGGGGGGATTCGTTTTTCAAAGGGCCAGCACTGAGGGAGAGAAAGAAAGGAAGAGAAAAAGACAGAGAGATTTTCTATTTCGGATCAGCTTTAAGAAGCAGCTGCTTTCTTTTTCCCATCAAAAATTATACGGAAGAAGTTTATTAAGTCTTTGTGTGTCTCTAATATGAGGTTGGGTGGTCCTGATAGAGCCTGGGGCCCTCCGCGGCCCTCTCTAGGGGCCGTCTACAGGGCCCTCCGCGGCCCTCTCTAGGGGCCTTACAGAGGGCCCTCCGCGGCACTCATGGGGCCAGACGGGAAGGAGAGCCAACGTCCGTTAATAACAATAATCATATGATTAGCTTTACTTGTTTAGCACATTCATACACGGAATGTGGTGATTCTCAATATACAAATATAGAAATGGACAAATGAACTATTAGCCTACTGTATGTTTAGATAGATAGCTAGGTATGCTATTAATATACATGCTTGTTATGCTTATGCCTACAACTTAAACAAGCAGATTATGTCTACCTGCTATTCTAATTTAATTATGTTTTTCCTCATTCTATTTATTAGAGCATTTATCCTGGGGTTTGTTGACTAGGGGGTTCATGCTGTTGACTCTGATCTGGCTCGTTGTAAGTCGCTCTGGATAAAAGCGTCTGCTAAATGCCTAAATTGTAAATTATGCATACATAGGAGATTAATATGTTCAACACTGTTAACATCAGTTAGAGAGAGAGAGAGAGAGAGAGAGAGAGAGAGAGAGATGGAGAGAGAGACACAGACAGACAGAGAGAGACACAGACAGACAGACAAATAGACAGACAGACAGACAGAGAGAGAGAGAGAGAGCGAAAGAGAGAGCGCTAGAGCTTGTGGCACTGGCAAGTATTAGCTTGCTAGTTTGGAGTTAGCTCAGCAGACTGAACTAAAAGTCTGCAGCCATTAAAATAATGTTTCAGTTGATTTAAGTAAAAGTTCTTTCTCACGCACACGCACACACACACACACACAAAGGAGCATGGTGTTGTGTCATGTGTAGCTTGACATTACTGCTTTCACATACGCTGTCTATACACGGTATACCGTATATCGTCTCTGTCGGGCAGAAACCTCATAAGTCCAAAACTGTTACTTTTCAGAATTCAAATTCAAAAATAGCAGATCGACAAGCTCGAGCTTGTAGATCTGCTATTTTTTATACTTTTGTGTGACGCTGTAGTATGATCAAGTAGGGCATTAATTTACGAAAAAAATATCTTTTTACAAAGCCTACCATGGTTGGATTGGTTTTCAATCAGTACGTTATGAAAATCAATGTGCAGAGACTATAGAACAGACTTAATATAACTGCATACTATAGTATTTTATGTAAAAAACATGTTATTATTGCTTTTTATTCCACATTTTATTGCAGATTTATATGAAAACTCTGGCTCCTGGAAAAACGATTGATTTACCAATACAATTTAAACGTTCAAATCATGACTTAAGAACAATTAAGTTTTTGGTCAAAATGTATTCAGTTAGCCAGCCAGTTAGATCTTTCTGACATTTTAATGACTTCGTAGAAAATGTAAATGTGCACAAAATCTAACAGGAACCTGTTCTGTTCATGTTAGGAATTATGACGTATTGATGCTGGCATGATCTTTTAAAGTATTCATCTATTTGTGAAACATTTCTGAAAATCTTTAAAAAAAAATGTTAAAGCGGAACTATGTAACTTTCTTTTTAATGAATAAAATGTAATTATTTCCATTCTGTAGGGTAGAGTATGTTAATACAATATAACTTATACTATTGGGGTGGTTGTGTTTTGTGTCCCTGCTCTTCTATTGAGACATTTAGATCGTGTCAAAGGTCATGTCTCACCTAGACACAGGATCTGACACGAATTTTGACCTGATGGTCAAGATTCAATTTATCCCCTGAGCAAGCAGGCAGGCTCTATTAGCTCAATGGTAAAAATGTCAGCACTTGTGCAGGAAGCCAGGTTCAGGGTAGAAGAGGAAAATTACATGTGCAGCTTTAGGCGTTGAAATGTTGAAATCATATTTTCAGAAATTTGTTGGTCAATCATTTCCCACGATTTCATGTAAAATTCAAATCAATGTGAGCCGGCTAGCTATCCATAGCATCAAGTGCTATCCAGGTAAGGCTAAATGAAGCCCCCCCAACACAATCACACGCACACACCTATATGATTGTGTGTGTAAAAAAAAAA
>NC_137621.1:9356157-9560129 GCF_963280865.1 Gymnoscopelus braueri
CATAAATCAACATCAATTAAAAATTAACAACAGAAAATAAAATAAAACTAAGTCTCCGCCAGGTCAGGTAGGTTATCATGGCCACCTGGTGGCGCTATAATAGGCCAATGTGAAAAGGGTTCTATTTCTTCTTCTTGCTGCCTTTCACAGCAATCGGACACTGCATTCATGATTTTGTTACAAAAATGTGGTTTGCTAATGATTTGAGGCATTTTGTTCAAAACGAACCAATCCTGCAAACTTTGGAAGCCAATCTTAGCCAATCAGGATGGAATATGGAAAATCGGACAGATCCGTGTTGATCACATGACTAAAGAGATACTGTGTACCGATTTGCGTGTTGTTTGGACAAAATCTGTAGGAGTAATATCCAGAAATGTGTTTTGCAAAAGTCGGCCTCATGGTGGCGCTATGACAGGCTGATCTGAAAAATGTGGGGCAGAGGTTCTGCTGTGGCATCCAGGGAGTGTGTGTGCGCAGTTTCACAGCGACCGGGCCAACGGTGGCGGAGATTAGCTGCTCGCAGACAGAAGGACGGACGGACGGACGGACGGACGGACACACGGACACACAGCATCTCTCGCCATACCTTTCGGCCTGGCGGAGACAACCAGTGTGACTGATATATAAACTTGACAATGACTACCAGAATCTACCAGATACCAGGTCTGCCAGAGATCAGGTCTACTAGAGACCAGATCTACCAGAGACCATCCTACTAGACATGAGGTTTATCAGAGACCAGGTCTACTAGAGACCAGGTCTACCAGAAACCCTGCCTAAAGATTTCAAAATGAACTTTGGATCACACAGTTAAAATGACAGAGAGACAGACATAAAGAAAAATATTTAAAGAAAGGCAGTTAAGAAGACTGGAGAGAGAGAGAGAGAGAGAGAGAGAGAGAGAGAGAGAGAGAGAGAGAGAGAGAGAGAGAGAGAGAGAGAGAGAGAGAGAGAGAGAGAGAAATGAACGCCCTACTTGATCATTAGCAGATCCACAAGCGTGGTTTGAGCTTGTAGATCTGCTACTTTTGCTATTTTTGAATTTGAATCCTGAAAAGTACAGTTTTGGACATAATGAGGTTTCCAAGGAATAAAACCAATAAAAACTGTGTAAAGATGAGAAAGTGGGGCGTGGAGTTAGCCGGGGAAAGACATTATTGAAGAGGTGGGGTTTTGAGAGACGTTTTGAAGGGTGGGGGCTTCTCTGAGAGTATTGGGGAGCAAGGGCCCTATTTTGGGCCAAAGTTGCTATACTGTACCCACTATTTGGGGATTTAGCATGGCACAAGGGGCGTTCCCGTGCAAAAGCTGCTATCTTCCGACACCAGACTTATCCCTAAAACACCTGCGCTACCCGTTACATTAATAAAACCAATCACCGTGCCAGATGCCATTGCCTTTAAGACCAGGCTGTGCAAGCCATTATCCCCAATGCAATCTTACTCTTTCTCCTTCTCTGCCCATGGAAGAGCGACGTTGCCTTCTAATAAAATTATATTTGATACACAGAATTATCACTCACACATTGCTGGTTATAGAGAACTTTAAATTACAGCAATCTGCTTGTGTTCTCGATTAATTTAACAAAATGGTCTGGTGTGGTTATAGCAAACGCAGATCAAACAACATTTTATTTGTCTTTGATAAGCTTAACTGGTAACTGCTGATAAAAAACACAATTTATTGACACAAGGACTTAACAGTCACACTTTTGTGGATTACAGTAAAATTGAAATGACAATCACATTCACATTCACTTAATTCCGACATGAACTCTGCAGCCGCACTGGGGCGCCGATAACGTTGGACACCATACACCCGACGTTTGCTTCATACGCTCTAGCCTTTGATTGCCTTTCAATAAAACCATATTTGATCGACATATACGTATCACCTACATGTTACTGATTATAGAGAATATTATATTATTGTAATCCACTCATTATTTCCTGCGCAATGGATGAATAAAACTTAAGTGTGTAATTTGGAGTGCATGGCATCGCACGCAGCACAAATTCTCTTCTTTGACTAGACTATCATGATAAACACAATTGACACAAGGAATTGACACTCTCACTTCTGCTGATTAAAACCTCCATAAAAAGGGGAGAGGGACTCGGGCCAGCAGGTGTATGGCAAAATGAAGGCCCGTCCCTCGGATAAGATTAGTGGAACGGCCCCATAACCCATTAAAACCAGGAAAGCATCATGGACCCAACCCACATACTCTGCTGTGCGTGTATTGTTGCAACAGATAAATAATCTATCGAAATGCACACACACACACACACACACACACACACACACACACACACACACACACACACACACACACACACACACACACACACACACACACACACACACACACACACACACACACACACACACACACACAGTATTGAGAGCAGATTCAGTGTGTTACTATGGGTGATCAGTGATAACAGAGGTATTGATAAGACAGTGATGGTAAATGTGTGATATTGACAGGAAGAAGTGATATTGATGATCAGTGACGCTGTGGCAGGTGACTGGTCACAGAACGGGCTGAGGTCACGTTAACGACTGGGAGTTCTGTCTAATTAAACGCAAACACAGCAAGCGGCGGAGGTCAAAGGTCAAGGGTGCATGAACCAATGAGGAGAGGACAATGAGCGGGGGGCGTTAATGGGACAGGATATCAGAATGCATTAAGCGGGTAAACAGTGAATCCATTATTGATTCCATGTGTTTGTTCTCATTGGCAGACATCAGAACTGGACATATAATCACCTATCCCACAGGTTTTCAAAGTGGGTGCCGGGGGGTGGCAGGGGGCTGATTGGAAAATTAAATAAATAAAATTAAATAAATGTGACATGTTGTGAGCATGAAGATCAGCTATTTCCATTGGTTTAAGCTATTCCGCAATAGGGGGCCGCAGCCAGAGGCTATGGCTATTTGGGGGTCCTTGGTATGGATATGTTTGTGAACTCCTGATCTACAGTATCCTACTGAACACATGTACAGTGTACGGTCATCTATTCCAGTACACACACTATCTTACCTGTGATTGGCTCGTAGCGTGTGAACCTCCGCCTCCAGGGCTTGATTGACCTTCAGAGCGTTGTCTCTCTCTCTCTCCAGGTGATCAACTTCCTGCTGGAACAAACACAAGTTACACAACACAAATGTTTTTATTTTATTTTTTACAGTCAATAGTTTCTATAGGTCTTTACTCTTTACTGCTATTCTTTACTATTGCTGGTACAAAGTTGAGTTGAGGAACAAAAAACTAATCTTATTCTCATGTACTCGTACATAAGATGTAACAATAATAATCTTTAATCTCGTCAGGTGTGACTGAATGCCACAGACACCACTCTGTCCAAAACTCTTTTGCATTTAATTGTTTTCCCCTGAGGGAATAATATTCCAATGAGTATTTTACAACATGTTTACAGCGAGTAGCAGACTTAATGAAAAACAAACATGTGCGTTTATTACAGTGGATTCTGGATGACCAACATACATTCATTTTATGTGTTATTTTGATATTTACACATTGATTCATGTTTAGGTGAATGAAGTTGTTTTTGTCCGAAATTATTTTCGTGATGTTTTTTTTGCTGATGTCACCATGAACAGTGTTGGTGAGATGTTTTCACAAATCATTTCCCTGTAACTCTATTGTCCCAGGTTTGACTTGGCTTTAACTTTAGAAGTTAAAGCTCTATATTCTGATCATAGTAATAGCTGATCATAGCTATTGAGTGTTTGTTCAGTAACAGGAGTCTCCCCATCTCTCCAGGGGTCCCCCAGGGCTTTATGCTACGCCTCCCCCCGCCCCCCCTCTACACTAAGGCCCCGTCGACAACGGTCTCTAGAGAAAACGACAAAATAAAGTATCAGCTGTTGCCGTCCGTTTAGACGGCAACAGCGTTTTCGGGGGTTGAAAACGTAAAAAAGTGAAACCCCCTTCCAGAGTGGAAATCGTTGAAAACGCTCGGCCTCACGTCTCCATGTAAACGGGCAATACGGGAGAAACCGCAAAACGCGTGACATCATGGCACACGTCGACTTGCGCCGCGCATGCCATTTACATTGGTGTAAACAGCGTGACTGGTCTATCTGACAGCGTGCCACACCGCCACCTGGCATGCACACTACAGTGTTTTCAATCACTGTTGCGTCTCCGTGTAAACGCAGAATACAAAGAGAGAACGCAACGGCAACTTTGTCGTTTTCTGCTCTGATCGTTACTCGAGTAAACGCGGCCTAAATCTCTTCGCCGAAAATAGCCCATCGCTGAATGTTCGCCCCCCCGGAATAGGGACGCTAGGGATTCAGGTGGTTAAACAAGGCACTGAAAGACAAGAAAATAGATCCCTTAGAGGGTTTCATACTGTACAGTATATGTATATGATCAGGATCATCATTAAATTAAACGTGTTCATCATTTCATGAAGGGGGAGGTGGGCGTGGTTACCAGCAGCAGAGGTCAAACTCAGCTGGGTCTGCAGAACCAACTGGGTCACCTTTTAACCCCCCCCCTCCACTCTCTCTCTCTCTCTCTCCTCCCCTCCCTCTCTCTCTTTCTCTAATTACAACCTCAAGGTCTTTCCAAGTCAAAGTGAGACATCAAAAAGAACCAAACCCTCAGAGTCAATATGTACTGTACTCCAACCGTGACACACACACACACACACACACACACACACACACACACACGCATGCATGACGCACGCATACACGCACGCACACACATGCACACACACACACACACACACACACACACACTGTAACATCAAAGCCCGGCAGCCTTTTAATCACATGGCCTCATATAGGTCCTCATTAGAATAATATCCAAATGAGGTCGACATAAAATCAACATGACCTTTAACATGAGGAGAGAAGGTCACCACTCAGAGAGGACAAAGGAGAGGAGAGGATGTGTGCAGGAACCTAATTAATCTCTTTCTCCTCGGCGCGCGTGTCTCTCTCTGCTCGTGTTGCTATACTTGTGAGGTTCGAACGTCCCCACAGGTATAGCAGTATAGACCTGTTTTCCTGGCCCTCACAGGGCAAATTGTTATTTTTTTTATGGTTTAAAAATATTTTTTAAGGTTTTATTGTAAATTAGACTTATAATTAGGTAAAGATTGAGGTTGTGGTTAGGGATAGGATTAGGCATTTTAGACGTTAGAGGTTTAGGGTTATGCCTGCCTTTAGCTTTATACTTAGTTGCATGCTGATGTCCTCCTGCACCTAAAATAGCAGATATACAAGCTCTCTTGTGAGCTTGAAGAATTTATTTATAAATGGCATTCATAACATTGGTGTCTGGTCCTCACAACATGTATGCATGTGTCTTAGAAGCCCCCACATCAACAGGTATCAGACAGACAGACAGACAGACAGACAGACAGACTGACAGACAGACAGGAGAGCGAAAAAGAGTATGTATGAGTACTGGACCTCTCACTTTTCTCTTCCAGAAATGAAAAAGTGGAAGAACCAAGCAGGCGCAGCTGATTGGCTGTTCCACTTTTTTGGTTTCTGCAAAACGCCCACCCAGTGCTTGGGACCAGACCGGTCTGCAGAAGACACACGATAATGTGAATTCATGCGACCGGGACGGTTTACCAGGCAAACTTGCCTCTCTCACACACACCTTCAACTCCCAGATAAACAATGATCACAGATAAAGAAACATATAGAACAGATATTGATGTGGGACAGAAACCAAAACTGTTACTCTTCAGGAAATGGAAAAAAATAACCAATAGTTCAGACGCAGTTAGTATTTAGTCACAAGTCACAAAACTACCACAAAAGTTGAACCTGCGACATCAGAGCAACACACGTGGCTTTCCCCCGCCGAGTTCAAAAGATGCTCTCATAATGTCTGTGCCATTACAATATAGAACGCATAATACTTCCCTCCACAAACACGCTAGATGTCATGTTGTGTCGACAAACAGCCATACGCTCTGACAACCGCGTCGCTTCATGTTCATGAATATCATTAATAACAATCTTACAAGCAACTCGACGCCTCACGTTGCAGTAATCTATAAATCTGTGAGTAAATGTTTGTCTTGAAAACAGCGAGATCCGCGCGGCTTTGGCGTCGAGCGTGGCGTCGTCAGAAACGGAACACAACTAATTAAGACGCGGCGGGATGAGAACAGACGCTGATTAACCAACGCACAACGGGACGGAGGAAGCTCGCAATATACAGTATGTCATATGAGATCCATATTTGTGGAGGAAAGATTTGATAATCTCCTACTGTAAGAAGTATTTTTTCTGTTAACTTTGGGACAATTGGAACTCTTTTTAGTCTGACTGACAAACTTTGATCCACTTTTACTGGAAGTCTAACAAACTCTGAAATTTGTTTGATTATTAACCAGTTGAGCGGGGTCCCCAGGGCTCTGTACTGGTATTTCCCTCTACACCAAATCTCTTTGCTGAAAATAGCACATCTACTTATTTTTGCTGAATGTTCATCCCCAGAAAGTGTGTCACAAGGCACACCTGTATTCACATGTACAAATAATAATTCTGCACAGACAGCTGCTGCTCCGAATAAAGTTGAATGTGCAAACAGTCACAACGTTTTGACCAACAAGTTGCCTTCCTCAGGAAACCCTGGAGATATGAGGTTTCTGGTGATATCTGACTGTCGAGCTTACAAACTACAATCCGGTGTCCACTCTAACAAGCTTCATTGACTCACACAGTGATGTGTTTGTGTGTGCGTGTAAATGGTGCATTTATATAGCGCTTTTATCCAAAGCGCTTTACATAGATTGTGCATTACATTCACCCATTCACACACACATTCATACACCGATGGCGGAGGAAACCATGCAAGGCACCAACCTGCTCATTGGGAGCAATTAGGGGTTCAGCGTCTTGATCAAGGACACTTCGACACTAACTCTGGGGGAGCCCCCCAGCCCGGGACCCAACCCGGCCACTCTACCCCTGAGCCACTGCCGCCCCATGTGAATGAATGAATGAATGAATGAATGAATTAATTAATTTTTATTTCCGTGTCTTGTCAAAAAAGACCCATCCCTTACGGGATTATTAGACACCAAAACATAAATAAACAATATCAAATTCTCTTCATAGAAGACTGCACAAAGGAAAACGTTTGGCAAACACCCAAAACAAAACAAAAATAAATAAAATAAATTACACTTCACATGTATGTTCTTTTTGCCCGTCTGTCCCAGGCCCCTTCCAGATACTCCGCAAGTGCAAATATCCTGTGCTCAAAAATACATGTAAGTCTCTGTGCGTCATCCAACCAAATCAAATCCGGGTTTCTACACCTCTTAAATAATTTTTGAGCAGGTCATGATACAAAGGGCAATAAAAAACAAAATGGAACTCACTCTCAATATCCGCAATATCACAATAAATACAAACCCTCTCCTCTTCCACTACTCCTCTATACCTACCAGTCTCAAGGTGCAGGGGCAGGATCCCAGAACGGAGTTGGGCACAAAGAGATCTTTGTCTTTTGGACAATGGAGCACTAACATATTTTTCTTTAACATAACAGCTTTTTAACATAACAAATGTTCTAAGTTTTGGTTTATACAATATATCCTGTGACCATTTGCTCTGATACAAACCATAAAGTGTCTCCTTCACCACAGAGATGTTTGCAATGCTGTTATTTTGAAAACTGTTAAGCAACCCAGCCCTCAGAAGTATATCCTCTACTGTACTTGCCCATGCACCTTTTATCGAGACATCCCAATTAAAGATTTTCTTGGCAACTATATTCTCTGGCATTTTGATTAGTCTATTCCATAAAGCTACCATGCTGCCTTTCCATCAGATTTCACATGCCTCCCATCCCATGTCTCCTGTTATTGCCAATACAGGTGCAAATTTATGTACTCCAAGGAAATACCGTATAGCCCTATTCTGGACCATTTGTCCTTTCATATTTGTGTTTAACCCCCATATCCCAGCCATATAGTCCATGACAGGGCAGACACAAGTGTGAAATAATTTGGAGTAGGCAGCATATCCGAGATCACCCAGCTGTTTAGTTTTTGCTATAATACCACCCAAAGCTCTGCTTGCAGATCCGGCCAAGACTGATGTACCATATTCAAAATGTAAATGTTCATCCAAGTTAAGACCTAAGTATTTGTAATTCATGTGTGTGTGTGTGTGTGTGTGTGTGTGTGTGTACCTGGTGTGTGTGTGTGTGTGCGTACCTGGTGTGTGTGCGTAGACTGATTCTGCTCTCTCAAATTGATGAGTTCCTGCTCCAATCGCTTCAACTGTACGCACAGACAAAGACATGGAGAGAGACAAGACAGACAGACAGACAGACAGACAGACAGACAGACAGACAGACAGACAGACAGACGGGCAAACAAGAGATTAGTATTAGTTTAAATATGAGTTTGTTACATTTAGACTACTTACCTCCTCAACAGTGTAATAACAACAAATACACAATCAGAAAATTCAAATATTCGGCCGCATATAACGGCCGCAGACAAACTTATACACCAAGCGCTCTGAAAACAGTCACAAGTCTTTGCATTCACCATATTCACACGGCGGACATTTTGCTATTAAGTCAATGAAATAATGCCACCCGGAGTGGCATCTCTTCCCAACCCGCAAAAATGGCCGCTGTGTGAATTTAGTCAATAGGTTCTGCAACACTGTTATCTTTTAAACCACTTGAACCCTAGCGTCTGGGTATGTCATAATGGGCGAACATTCAGCGAAACAGGCGAACATTCGGCTAAGAGATTTGATAGACAGGGAAAAGGAAGGGGGCCTAGGATAGAGCCCTGGGTGACGCCGGTCAACGAAGTACATGTACAGTATATACAGTATGTACATGTTTTAGTGGTTAAATCTCTGGTTTAGGTACAAGTCTGTTTGATTCTCACCAGTCTGTAGTTGAGAAAAAAGAGTTTAGAAACGGGCTTGCAAGTTTATTTAGCAACACTTGTAGAATGTGAGTTATGATAACATGTGAAGTAAACAACACAGTATCACTGTTTTTACTACAGATAAACACCTGTTTACCAATGAAATATTATGAGCTTCATTTTTATAACTTATCCTGTACAGTTGCAAAAACAGGCAGAAGATATTCCACAACTCCAGACAGAAATACACACATGCAGACACACACATGCAAACACACACGCAGGCAAGCACGCACGCACTTACGCATGTGCACACGCATGCACGCACACACACACACACACACACACACACACACACACACACACACACACACCCAGCAGCAGTCAGACAGCTCAAACAAGCAGCAGTCCAATCAAAACTCTCTCTCTGCACGGCAGACATTTATAAACAGACTGGACATGTGAAACATTCACATATGTACACACACACACGCACACGCAAACACAAGTGCTACTTTCACTATTTTTCTCATCCTCTGCAGACTATAATAACAACTCCACCTTCCAACACACACACACACACACACACACACACACACACACACACACACACACACACACACACACACACACACACACACACACACACACACACACACACACACACACACACACGCTTTCCACATGTTCAGACCCATCATGTTTGTCTAACAATAACAACCAGTCAGTCTGTCAATCAGTCAGTCTGATGTTCGCCCGTCATGATGGCACAATACAAACGCACCTTTAGAGTGACATCACCATCATCGTGTTAAATTAACTTTTTAGAGTGACATCACCATCACCGTGTTAAATTAAATTTTTAGAGTGACATCACCATCATCGTGTTAAATGAACTTTTTAGAGTGACATCAGCATCATCACGTTAAATGAAGTCCACAGCCTTCGTCTGAGACTCAGACCAAATTATCATGAGCATTAGTGAGGACTAATTATGAAGAAAATGGGTGAAGTTGTCCTTTAACTGTCTTTAATAAAGATGTTTACCTTTACATTTTTGTAAAAGTGGTTAATATGTCCAAAATATACCATTCTGGATTGCAATGCTATGTGAATCCCAGAGCTACATCAACGGGGGATGTCACAGATGGGGCTAAAAGAGGACTGTTACCGAGTTGAGAGAGTGCTATAGAAAAGGAGTGAAAGAGAGGTGAAGGAATGATATAGAGCAGTGGTTCTAAACCAGTGGTTCGGGGACCACCAGTGGTCCTTGAAGGGATTCCAGGTGGTTCCCAGCTAAATGATGGGAGAGTTGTTAACCAAATGGACCCTTATAGATCTTTAACTCCTGAGAGTGTAAAATGAAACCAAATGGACCCTTCCTCCTTAAAGAGTCTTCCCAGCTCCCTCAGGCATCTCCAGGCTCGACTATGACAACGTCCTCCTTGACCGGTCTTCCGGCATCCTCACTCAAACCTCTACAACTATTCCAGAACGCTGCGGCCCTGGTCTTCAACTTCTTTCACGTCTACCCTCTTCCCTTCATTGATTGATTGATGTACTTTATTTAGTAAGACATGTGAACAACAGTACATGGAAGTACAAATTCACAATACAAGGTCTACTAAACTGGAAGACTCATTAAGCACTGAGCTTGTTTAAAATGAGATCCCCATGCACACAAATCATGATGACATATAAGAGACAGACAGATAAGACAGACAGACAGACAGACAGACAGACACATTGGCTTCCAGTTGCTGCCCACACCTATGGGTTGTCATGATCATTACTTAATTGACTATTAATTGTCATAAAAATAATTCCGATTACTGATTTAATTGAGTTTTTCCATTCAACATACCTAACATAACATAACAATTACATTTCTTGTTTGGCTTTTAGGCTTGGCAAGCAAAAATTGCACGGGGCAAATATGACAAATATAACTTATAATATACAAAGAAATGACTGAGAATGACCGATACCAGTAATCAAAATAACTAACTATATAAGTGCTATACCAAAATAGGCCATATTATTTAATAAGTGGTTAATTCTTTGTAGCTTTGGGTCCTGGCTGTCTCTTTTTAGAAATGTAGTGTAGACAAAAGAACAACATTTGTCTGATAGGCATGAGCTTCCAAAAAAGAATTACTCGAGTAAAGTACAGATACTCAAAACAAATACTCAGGTGCTCAGGTGTATGTACGTTGTTACTGTCCACACTACACACCACAACAGTCACACAGTGTTGAGAGAGAGATGGAGAGAATGACGGACAGACAGCGAGACAACGAAAGCAACAGTATTTGTGAGAGAGCAATAGAAAAAGCGTGATGAGAGAGAGAGAGATACAAAGACAGAGGAGAGAGAGAGACAGACAGAGAGAGATCATCAGATTTCTAATATTTCCCAGAAGTCTCAGCTCCTGGGTTCCCGAGCGGAGGGATAATCCCTGAGAGATGAAGAGAGGGAACGAGGGATGAGGGGGGGGGCAAAATCCTCCAAGCGGGGATCATCGCTCCTCCACCACTCGCTCTCATCTTCCTCGCCTCTCAATATTTCTCTCTTCTCCTCTCTTCTTCCCACACTCGCTCTGTCGCTTTCTGTCTTCCCTTTCGTTCTCTCAGTATTCCCCTCTTCTACCCCTTCTCTGTGTGTCTCCCTTTCCCTCTCCCTCTCCGACCTCTCTCTCTCTCTTTCTCTATCCCTCTCTCTCTCTCTATCCCTCTCTCCCCCTCTCTCTCTATCCCTCTCTCTCTCTCTCTCTCTCCCTCACTCTCTCTCTCGGTCTGTCTCCCTCTCTCTCTCTCTCGCTCTCTCTCTCTCTCCATCTCTGAGGATTACGGAGGCATTTGCTACATACTTGTAAAATCGCCCGCTCAGCCGAGGAGATGTTTCTGTTTCTGAGACGGAGATGAGGCTGAGAGGTGCAATGTTAAAGAGAGGGTGGTGGAGATAAAGGTGGGGTTAGGTGGAGTATTATAGGTGGGTTAGTTGTATGGGTGCGGCTCGTTTTAAGGGTGGGGTTAGTTGTATGGGTGGGGTTAGAAGTATAGCTGTAGGGTTTGTTTTAAGGGTGGGGATAGTTTTATGGGTGGGGTTAGAGGTATAGGTGGGGTTAGTTTTAAGGGTGGGGATAGTTGTATGGGTGGGGTTAGAAGTATAGCTGTAGGGTTTGTTTTAAGGGTGGGGATAGTTTTATGGGTGGGGTTAGAGGTATAGGTGGGGTTAGTTTTAAGGGTGGAGATAGTTTTATGGGTGGGGTTAGAAGTATAGGTGGGGTTAGTTTTAAGGGTGGGGATAGTTGTATGGGTGGGGTTAGAAGTATAGGTGGGGTTAGTTTTAAGGGTGGAGATAGTTTTATGGGTGGGGTTAGAAGTATAGGTGGGGTTAGTTTTAAGGGTGGGGATAGTTGTATGGGTGGGGTTAGTTGTATGGGTGGGGTTAGAAGTATAGCTGTAGGGTTTGTTTTAAGGGTGGGGATAGTTTTATGGGTGGGGTTAGAGGTATAGGTGGGGTTAGTTTTAAGGGTGGAGATAGTTGTATGGGTGGGGTTAGAAGTATAGGTGGGGTTCGTTTTAAGGGTGGAGATAGTTTTATGGGTGGGGTTAGAAGTATAGGTGGGGTTAGTTTTAAGGGTGGGGTTAGTTGTATTGGTGGGGTTAGAAGTATAGGTGGGGTTAGTTTTAAGGGTGGGGTTAGTTGTATGGGTGGGGTTAGAAGTGTAGGTGGGGTTAGTTTTAAGGGTGGGGATAGTTGTATGGGTGGGGTTAGAAGTATAGGTGGGGTTAGTTTTAAGGGTGGAGATAGTTTTATGGGTGGGGTTAGAAGTATAGGTGGGGTTAGTTTTAAGGGTGGGGATAGTTGTATGGGTGGGGTTAGTTGTATGGGTGGGGTTAGAAGTATAGCTGTAGGGTTTGTTTTAAGGGTGGGGATAGTTTTATGGGTGGGGTTAGAGGTATAGGTGGGGTTAGTTTTAAGGGTGGAGATAGTTGTATGGGTGGGGTTAGAAGTATAGGTGGGGTTCGTTTTAAGGGTGGAGATAGTTTTATGGGTGGGGTTAGAAGTATAGGTGGGGTTAGTTTTAAGGGTGGGGTTAGTTGTATGGGTGGGGTTAGAAGTATAGGTGGGGTTAGTTTTAAGGGTGGGGTTAGTTGTATGGGTGGGGTTAGAAGTATAGGTGGGGTTAGTTTTAAGGGTGGAGATAGTTGTATGGGTGGGGTTAGAAGTATAGGTGGGGTTAGTTTTAAGGGTGGAGATAGTTTTATGGGTGGGGTTAGAAGTATAGGTGGGGTTAGTTTTAAGGGTGGAGATAGTTTTATAGGTGGGGTTAGAAGTATAGGTGGGGTTAGTTTTAAGGGTGGGGAATCTGGGGATAGTTTGTTATGCAGACTATTTTTAAATGTCTGATGCTTAAAGTATCGTGAAATTAAAGAACTTACACACATACATCTACATACATCAGCGCACACACACACACACACACACACACACGCACATCATCAGCGTTACTTTGAGCCAGGCATTCCCAGTTCAGCAGGAAAGGTGCTGGTTCACCATCTTCTCTCTCTCTCTCTCATATATTCTATCTTTCTCTCCATCTCCTGTCTGTTCTCTCACCCTCCCCTCCCACCTGATTTTATTAACAGATACCATCTGGATTCTGTTGTTCCTTTGAGCCAGGCATTACCACCTCAGCCAGAGCCTAGCACTGAAGCAGCAGGGGACTGCTGGTTCATATCCCATAATAGCGTGCACGCACACACACACGTGCAAGTGCGCGCATGCACACGTACACAGTACACAGCACTCTTCACCTTTGTTCCGTTTCTCTTCCTCAATCCATCAAAAATTTCTCTTGGGATCTCACATTCTATATCATAATATGTTTTATATTCTAATGTCGCCGTATACTGTCATCAGATGGTAAGACTTATTTGACCATTTTGTGTGCCGATCATGTGATCAGTATACAGTACAGTATTATAAATTAATACCGGACATTGGAGGCGCGTCTGTGCCTCCAGCGACATTAAGGTTTGATAGTCTGTTTTCATCATTACGTGAAACTTTGGCTGAGTCGGGCGACACTGGCAAACACACTAAGGGACCTAATAATTCAGTTCTAAATGCAACTGATAGCCTAAAAAGCGGTTGAATTTGTATTATGACCTATGATATACATAGGCTACAAGCAATAAATAGTTTGACATATTTTTCTTTTTTTTATATATGTGTTGACAAATGTCGGGCACATAGATATTTAATTTGAGGTTTGGCACTATTGTAATACATTTTGCATGAAGAATAAAGCATTCTAAAGACATAGGCAAGTTTGATCCCATGTCGGTCTGCCTCGGAGCAGACTTGAGAAAGAGCGGACCTCTGGAAAAATTCACAGACAGAAAAAGATGAATGAATCAGACTGCTAACGTGGGAAGTTGCGTAAATTCCTTTACGTTCAAAATATGGGCATAAACAGCTTAGTGAATTGGGCTCATTGGTCTCAACGCAGGGAGCGTCGGAAATGAATATTAGGTTGTATCTTGTTACATTACTATGCTAGGACAGGGACATCGTTTGTGTTTTAAGCCTGCTTTGCTTCTGAGCCATTGATCACAAATCTGTGGATATTTTTCCAACTCAAACACTGATAAATAAAAACTGCTGACAAAATGTTTATCAGTGATACAATTTCTCTCACCCCACTTCCGTTGCAGTCGTATAAGTAACTCCTACTTTTAATCAAATTAATCAAAGTTCATCTAGCTTGCTGCTTAGCAGAAATGGAAATTCAAAAATATATTTAAAAGTTAACTTTATCAATTAAACAAACATTACTTTTGCTATAATCTTTCACTGGTATCTTTACTAATCTTCGTTATCATAACAATATATTAAAAATAAGAATTTCGCACATGCAGTTGGGGTTGTGGCAACATCCATTTTAGTATTGTGTGTGTGTGTGTGTGTGTGTGTGTGTGTGTGTGTGTGTGTGTGTGTGTGTGTGTGGGTGTGTGTGTAGATCAGCTGTCTGTGTGTCTGCAGCTTAATGGGCGTTTGTGTGTAGATGACAGTGGATGGAGTTAAAGGCTGTGTCAATATTGTTGGGAGATTTGTAAGGTGTGTGTTTTATGTTTGGTTATGTGTATGCGCACACACGCGCACACACACACACACACACACACACACACACACACACACACACACACACACACACACTGGAGGAAATCATGAATTGCACCAACCTGCTCATCAGGAGCAGTTAGGGGTTCAGTGTCTTGCTCAAGGACACTCCGACAAGCAGCCAGAAGGAACCGGGGATGTTCCGATTCCAAGACCGCCTCTCTACCTCGTGAGCCACTGCCGCCCCTATTTGTAATACTGTTTATTTCTAATGACGCTAAACCAGGGATCCCAAACTTGTCCACCTAAAGCAGTAGTCTTCAATAGGGGGTTCGCAGAGTTACCAAATCTTTGTGTGATATAATATATTTTACATTAACCACTTGAACCCTAGCATCCCTTTTCTGAGATGGCTTGTTGTGAGCGTTGTGAGCTTGTAGATCCGCTATTTTTGGCTTGGTTTGGTGTAGAAGGGAAAAAGAGCAGAGCAAGTAAAAAAAATAAAATAATCTGCAACACAATATACAGTAGAGGGAGTCCCTGCTTTATCTCTCTCTCAGCTACGGGGTCCTTGGCCTGAAAAACGTTGAAGACACCTGACCTAAAGGACCCCCAAGTAGCCATAGCTTCTAGTTGCGCCACCCCCCCCCCAAGTTTGACATGAAAAATTAATAAATAAAAAACTAAACTAGGGAGAAAAAAAGCAAAAAATAAATTGTATGTTTTTATGATTTTGGATTGCCCTGATGATTGCTTTCCAGACAGTAGCCATAGGTTTAGTGGCTGTTCTCTGCACCATTGTAGCAGATATTTTGCCTTTAGTCGCTGTTGGGCAGAAGAAGCCTTGCATCTCCATATTCCACTTTTCTTTTCATAAATTAATGCCATATTCTATACTCGCCATATGACAGTCGAGCAAAAGCTTCAAAAATAGTTCTCTACAAGCTCACAACACAACTTTTTGAAAAAGAACAAAATATGCCTATAATGAGATAACCAAAATAGAGACGCGAGGTTGAAAGTGGTTACGTTTATTTAATAACAATATTAATAACAATATTAATAACAATACTAAAAACACGGAAGTACAAGGATAGAGTGGAAGACCGGTTCAACAGCAACGACATGAGGAGTATGTGTTGGGGCTTACAGTCTAATAACAGACTTCAGAGGGAGAACCAGCCCTTCTACCTCCCTCACCACTGAGCTGAACGCCCTTTTCACTCCATTCAAGGCAAACAGCCCCAACCAGCCAGAGTCAGCCCCACCTGAGGAGGCCAGCCTACTGAACATCTCTGTGAGGTCCGTAAGGTCAGTGGCCATGGCAATTTGCATGTAGTCAAAACAGATCTACTGCTGATGCAATTGCCATGGCTTTTCATAAAACACCCTCTCTCAGCGGGAGGGGAATAACTGTGTACGATTGCTGTTTGTGGACTATATACTGTAGCTCGGCATTCAATAAAATTGTGCACTGCATGCCAAGCTTGACACCAAACTCAGAGACCAAGGCCTGTACCCGACCATGTGCATCTGGACACTGGATGTCAGGCATTCTCCTCTACTCCTTGTACACACTACTTGTGGTCACGCACAGCTCCAACGTCATCATCAAGTATGCAGACCACTGACGAGACATCAGCATACTTGGGCCTGGTCAGCAACGATGAGGAGACGGCCTACAGGGACGAGGTCATGCAGATCACCGACACAGTGATGTTACGAGAACAACCACACCCTCAACATCAAGAAGAATGTGTGTCAAGAGCTGATTGTTGACTACGGCAAACAGACGAGAGCACGCCCCCCATCTTCATCGCGTTTTGGTAAATTATGGTTCATCGCGTTTTGGTAAATTATGGTCCCATTTATGAAAAAAATAATTATGATAAAGTAGGGTATGTTTGGCTTCTACTGGTTCTACCGAGTGAAGACCCGCCCTCGCTGCAGTTTCAGCCAATAGCATTAATTTCCGTTTGCATTACGGACCGGATATAAACCGGATATAGAAGGATTTGAAATAGGCTTCATTTACGGTCTGTAGAAACCAATGGCGTGACGCTGTCCATATTTTTTTACGGTCTATGGTTCAAACTGACTAAAGACAGCCATGCTGAGTGTCCATGTTGCCATGTCAGTCTCACATGCTCCCATCACACTTCATTTCATTTTATATATCGTTGCTGTCGGGCAGAAACCTCTTATCTCCATATTTTAACTTTTTGTGTTTTTTTCGTAAATTAATGCTGTACATGATCATACTACAACGTCACACAAAAGCCTGAAAAGTAGCAGATCTGAAAGATCGTTTTGAGCTTGTAGATCTGCTACTTTACTCATTTTTTTAATTTCAATCCTTAAAAGTTTTGGACATACAAGGTTTCCACCCGACACAGACGATATGACTATGAATACACTCTATTCCCACACATTTCATACATATTTGGTATATGCTACTATCTGATGTACTTTATTTGAACAAGAGACTGAGGTACTCTGCCTTTATTTATTTTAGTAGACTTTATGTGTACATTGTTTCTTTTCATGTTATTTCCCTCTATTCTTTTTATTATTTAAATGTAACTGCATTTCGTGGGTAAAAAAAAATCACCCTCTCTTTTATAACTTGTGATGTGTCAAATAAAGTATGAATTAAGACATCAGAGCTTAAACCCCACATACTTTGTTGACTGGTGTCCCCCAGGGCTCTGTACGAGGCCTCCTCCTGTTTTTGCTCTACACCAGATACCTTCACCGGAAGTAGCAAATCTACAAGCTCACAACGCATTATGAGCTTGTAATCTGCAAATTTCGCAGGCTGTTTCACCCCCCCCCCCATAAAAGGGATGCTAGGGTTCAAGTGTTAAAATGTGACAAAACAATAAACTATCCACTTTTAATTGTGTGAGACAAAGTAAACGGACAGACACACAGGCAGACAGACAGACGGGCAGACAGACAGACAGGCAGGCAGGCAGGCAGACGTACTATACCTTTGCGACAGCCGCCTGTCTCTCCTGTATGACGACGTTCATTTCCTGTTGTGTGATGTTAGTGGTTCTCTGTTTGCTTTTCAGCAGCTTGTCAACCAGAACACAGCCGGCCCGCTCTACCGCCTGAGAGGACTCGGCTGTCACTACGCTCTGTAACACCTCCTCCATGTCCTGTACACACACACACACACACGCACGCACGCACGCACGCACGCACGCACGCACGCACGCACGCACGCACGCACGCACGCACGCACGCACGCACGCACGCACGCACGCACGCACGCACGCACGCACGCACGCACGCACGCGCGCACACGCACACGCACACGCACACGCACACACACACAATTGATTGATTGATTGAATACTGTATTGGACAGAGATGCAAACAGCGTTCAGACAGCAAAGTACAGTCAGACATTTGAGCTAAAAGGATAACACAAAAAAATCTGTGGTTACTTAATTGTTTCCATTGTGGTCCTATGTATTCAATTAATCATCATAGCATAACAAATTACACCAAAATACAATATCATCAACACATATAAAACTCTATATGTACAGAGTAGAAAGGGGGGGGGGGTGTAGGCAGTGAATGCCATCACCTTTCTATGTGAGAAGTGAGTAAATGATGATGTTATCATTGTTGATGTTATCATTTTAAACCTATGTTGCTGCCAGTTGTTCTACATTACAGCCAACCAGACATGAAGAAATCACAGATTGAGGCTTTAAACTTTTGCTTTTACTACATTTCTGAGACATTCATGTTTCATGGAAGATGCTTCTCTAAACATGTATTATATTGCTAATGTGATCACTTCCAATTTATCATCTTAAAATAACGAATGACCGAAAATAGCAGATCTACAAGCTCACAACACGTCGCAGCACGACGTGTTGTGAGCTTGTAGATCGGCTATTTTCAGTGTGTGACATGCTGAAGACATGCAAGTATATATACAGTAATACACATACTGTACACAATGTGCAGTACAGACACACGCACACACATGCACTCACTCATACAGAATATATATATGTACACACATGCAGTACATACACACTCACTCACAAATACACACATACAGTACACATGTATACACATACAGTTCACACACACATTATATATACATGTTTACACACACTCACACACACACACACACACATATATACTGTAGGTTGAACTGAACATTTTAAACTGGCAGAAACTTTTTAACTGACATCGACACACACATACTGACAATGCTGTGTGTGTGTGTGTGTGTGTGTGTGTGTGTGTGTGTGTGTGTGTGTGTGTGTGTGTGTGTGTGTGTGTGTGTGTGTGTGTGTGTGCTCACCGCATCACTCTCCTCTGTGTTAATACTCTCCAACCTGTGAGAGAAAGAGGAAGGAATCAAATCATCTCATTTACTAGTTATACACACACACACACACACACACACACGCACATACACACACACATGTGCGTGCCACCCCCCCCCCCACACACACACACACACACACACACACACACACACACACACAGAGAGAGCGTGTGGGGCATGCTCATCCATATTCACTCTTCATCAGAGATTCTGCTCCCCCCTCTGGAGAGGAGGAGAAAGGAGGAGAGGAGAGGAGAGGAGAGGAGAGGAGAGGAGAGGAGAGGAGAGGAGAGGAGAGGAGAGGAGAGGAGAGGAGATTGGATGAAAGGAGGTTAGAGGAGAGGAGAGGAAAGGAGGAGAGGAAAGGAGAGGAGGTTATTTTGGTCAAATCAGAGGTGTGTCTTCACTCCAGTAGCAGCTCAGAGGTTTTATTGAGATATAGATCTGATCTGAGAGACGCTGATATTCCCTGAAGTAGAAATGTAATTAGGTTGGAAAGAAGAGGAAATATTACTGCTCTCACACACACACACGCACGCACACACACACACACACACACACACACACACACACGCTTGCCAGCCTCCCTGTCCAAAACATCAACATATGAAACCAAACCAGTGAAGAAGAAGAGTGTGGGGGGGGGGGGGAGACGACGACGACAGGAAATTGATAAAATCTGCTTTGCGCGATACATGCCCCCTACAGACGGAAAGGGGGAATTGCAACAAACAGTGGCAATAGCAAACAGCTCTCCCTCTCTCCCCTTTGACGCTATTATGTAGTGTAGTGCTATTAGGCTGTGTCACTGTCCACTAACGCCTGGATGTCCTTGTCGCTACAGCCAGCTTGTGTGCGTGGCCTACACCAGTGATTCTCAAACTTATTTCAAAGACCTTTAGTTTGGTATGCATTACCAGTGGGGGGGGGGGACCACTTACACAGTTTTGAGGAAGTGGAGAGAGAGCAAATGCGTCCGGTCTGGAAACGAAAAACTAAAACTCTATTTCACCTTTATAGTAACAACAAATAATAGTTTCTTATGACATTTTAGGCAAGATATACTGTAGGCCATGTAGTTGCTCAATAAATACTGATTCATTTAACATTGATAACTAGTTTAAATGTTTTCTATTACCTCGGGTCCCGGGTATGTTTATCATTAGGTGTAATACCCTAGTGGATCTGATTAGACTGTGGAGGCTGGAGGGGAGGTGAGGTGCGTTTGGTTACGAACTGGTTATGCTGGAGGGGAGGTGAGGTGCGTTTGGTTACGTACTGGTTATGCTGGAGGTGAGGTGAGGTGCGTTTGGTTACGTACTGGTTGTGCTGGAGGGGAGGTGAGGTGAGGTGCGTTTGGTTACGTACTGGTTATGCTGGAGGGGTGGTGAGGTGCGTTTGGTTACGTACTGGTTATGCTGGAGGTGAGGTGCGTTTGGTTACGTACTGGTTATGCTGGAGGGGAGGTGAGGTGCGTTTGGTTACGTACTGGGTGTGCTGGAGGGGAGGTGAGGTGCGTTTGGTTACGTACTGGTTGTGCTGGAGGTGTTTGGCGTGGAGCAGAGCGTGGTCTCTCTCCTCATTGGCCAGACGGAGCCGCATCATCACAGCTTCATCTCTGCTCCGCTGAGCCGAATAGATCTCTTCTACTAGAGCTATACACACACACGCACGCACGCACACACACACACACACACACACACACACACACGCGCACACGCACACGCACACGCACACGCACACGCACACACACAGAATCAGGTTTATTGTTACATCACAGGTTTACAAGGTAAAAAAGTGGGTGAAATTTGTTTTTGTACATCGTTCCCATCGCAACGTTAATTCCATAGAAAGAAGAGGGGGGGGGGGGGAAGAGGGGTGGGGGGCAAGTGGGAAGGAGATCAAAAACAAGAGAACAACAGAAGGCCAGACAAGTTATCTACATATTTACAAAGTACCTGAGATAATAAAAAACTAAGGTGCCTGAGCATAGCAGAAATGTATGTATACTGTGCATGATATATACTTATACTGTGCATGATAAATGGACGTTAAGGTGCTTAGAGAAAAAAAAATAACACAATAAAAAAGACAAAAAAAAGTCAGTGCGTTATACATACACACACACACACACACACACACACACACACACACACACACACACACACACACACACACACACACACACACACACACACACACACACACACACACACACACGTATAGATGTTGTATTTCTCTAATATGCTGAATGAAT
Source organism: Gymnoscopelus braueri (assembly GCF_963280865.1). Classification (NCBI taxonomy): domain Eukaryota; kingdom Metazoa; phylum Chordata; class Actinopteri; order Myctophiformes; family Myctophidae; genus Gymnoscopelus; species Gymnoscopelus braueri. The sequence goes on from NC_137621.1 coordinate 9,377,819, forward strand.
TGAGCTGTTTGACATGCATTCTCCCATGATGCACAACAACAAACCACAGGATTGTGTAAATAAAGATCACTCAAACCATTATTGAGTTTTTAAGTGTATATCACATGCTCAAATGACAGTAATAGACTGTAGAAAAGTAGAAACTGAGTAAAGTGCAACACATGCTCCTACAGACTTCCGAACTTCGGTGATATAACCAAAGCGTCATGCCATTTGGAACTTCTGATGGGCGATCTCAGAACCCTTTCCTGACTCTCCGAACTAGTTCCGAAAGCTTGTCCGAACCGGAGTTTTTTTCAGACGTCGAAAGGACCACGTATTGACGTTAAATAATAAAAACTGCAGAATGAATGAACAGCTTGAACAGCTTTGATCTCTGTTATTCTGATATATATATATATATACACATATCAGTAATTCAGTATCAGTATCTCTTCCAGTTTAATTAAGTGGGATGGACAGACAGGCAGACAGACAGACAGATAGATAGACAGATAGACAGATAGATGGATAAGATAGACAGATAGATGAATAGATAGACAGACAGACAGACAGACAGACAGACAGACAGATAGATAGATATATTAGCTTGTGTTGTGATCTCTCTGAGATCTGGGCTTATTGACAACGCTACATTATTAACCTCACCTGTGAGTGTGTGTATGTGTGTGCGTGTGTGTGTGTGTGTGTGTGTGTGTGTGTGTGTGTGTGTGTGTGTGTGTGTGTGTGCGTGCGTAGTGTGTTTTGTAGGCTCATATCTCATAATGGTGAAGAGATGACCGGTGGCTCAGTGGACATAGAGCAATAACAGAAAGACTGTGAGGAAAGCAATGGAACGATAAGAGGTGTTTTTCATTCTCCTCACCCTGTGTTCTCTCACATCTCACATGTTATGTTACCACTCCTTTACTCTCTCTCTCTGCCTTCATCTCTCTCCATCATTCATTCAGACCAATGATTTTCAACCCTTTTCATATCAAGGTCCGTTATTTATTGGGCATTTGAGCCATGGAACCACCATTTGATGAGATTTAGCCTCTCAGACCCAAAAATGCGAATATTTTGTTAGCGTTGGATACAATTTTGTCCACAATTCCATGCTGTATTGATGTTGGTACCATAGGAGAGATAACAGGCAAACGTTGATCAAAATAACACTTATTTAATTAAGTGATGCAGATGTTTAACAATAATTTAACTCTTGAGAGTGTAAAATGAAACCAAATGAACCCATAAGGGTCCATTTGGTTTCATTTTACACTCTCAAGAGTTAAAGAGCTACAGTATAAGGGTACATTTGGTTACCAACTCTCCATCATTTAGCTGGGGACCACCTGGAACCCCCTCGAGGATTGGTTGAGAACCACTGATTTAGACATATGCTAGGTTTGATGTTCACCAGGGGCCAGTAGCAGCACCTAAAATGGTGCATTTATATAGTGCAATTTGGGGTTCAGTGTCTTGCTCAAGGACACTTTGACACTAACTCTGGGGGAGCTCGGGATCGAACTGGGAACCCCCCGGTTCACAAGCAGCCGCTCTACCTCTCACGAATGGCTTCTAACCACTTAAAGGAGTAGTTCACCCCAAAAATGACTTATTTTCTATCAATTGCACACCCCATGAAGCCTAGATTTCTTTTTTTTTTTGCATTCCTAAGCCAATAAATTGATGACCGGCGGAGTCTCCTATGGTCAATAGTCTCCTATTGACCAATGACCCCCTTAAATAGCCGAACTACTATACATGCTATACAATACATAATATACATGCTATATAATACTATATAATATATATAATACATATATGCATGCTCACAATGGCCCTCATTTATCAACGCAGCTTATAAACCGGCTTATATTTTTCCATATATTCGGCCGTACACCAACGTCGAAGTCACATTTATCAACGAATCCTACACAGCTGATCCGAGCCTACATTTGGTCCCAGCTTGATAAATGTCACGGCTGGAACCTAGCGTCATTTAAATAACACGCCCTTAAATATTCTCAAAACGCCCCGATTTTACGACATGAAGAAGGACCAGAATACGACCAAAGACATCAAAAGCCAATGAGAAAGAGTTTCCCCCGCCTGCCTCGCCACACACGCACACGCCCCCTCTCTCTCTCTCTCTCTCTCTCTCTCTCTCTCTCTCTCTCTCTCTCTCTCTCTCTCGCACACACACACACACACACACACACACACACACACACACACACACACACACACACACACACACGCCCGCCCAGCTGTGTTTTTCATGTATTGTAATCCGTACCGTAGCGGTACAATCTTTGTCACGTAGGCTTGTAGCCTACATGAATGACATATTATGATACCAATCACATCGCCATGAATGGAATACGTTTGTATATTAATTTATTTAACCCATACCGAGCAGTGCACAAGCAGTCATGTAGGATATTCCCCGTGAGACGGCAGTGGTTTCGGTCCGTCCCGTTAATAAGAGATTGGAGCGTCGGGTTTATATCCTTAACCCATCCAGGTTGTACTCTTCAAAACTCTCTATGACATAACTCCATAACATAGGACAAGCTACTGTAAGTTTGTACACCTCACTGTCCATGAAAAGATCGTCGGCAGTCCCGACCGCGGGACTCCCGAGTCCCGACGCAAAAGCGCTCGTATATTTTGAAAATAGCAGATCTACAAGCTCACAACGCGTCGCGATGCGACCCGTTTTTGAGCTTGCAGATCTGCTATTTTAAAATAGCCAATGCAACTGAATGACTGTTAAAGCAGTTTGTTTAAATTACTTTATAAAATGTTATATTTTCACAGGGATTAATTATTAGTGTGTAGATATACATTTAGGAGTGGATTATGTGTCCAGATGCCTGTCAGACAGTCAGACAATGCTGCTCCGCAGGTCTAGAATGGAATAAACGGGCGCAGCCAACGTCAACAACTGGTCTCGACCAGACGTGAGATCTCAGCGTATGGTAGGATGAAGCCCACGTCAGGATATATTGATAAATGCCGAAAGGTGCGGTGATCTCGCCCTACGCCCATTATTTGGGCTGCACCGCGTTGATAAATGAGGGCCAATGAGTTGTGTTGTGAGCATGCATATATGTATTATACATTTTATAAATAAAAAGTTTTAAATCTATTTGTGAATTAGCTGACTGAACTGTATGTAACTAGGTGTGTGTGTGTGTGTGTGTCTGTGTGTGTGTGTGTGTGCGTGTCTAACCTGCTGTGTGGTTCCAGTCAGGTTGGATTTGAACCTCCAGTCTTCTGTTCTCCAGTTCTCTCTGCTGCTGCACACACTGCTCCTGCAACTACACACACGCACACACACACACACACACACACACACACACACACACACACACACACACACACACACACACACACACACACACACACACACACACACACACACACACACACACACACACACACACACACACACACACACACACACACCAAATTGTTAAAAAAATATTTTATAAGTCAATCAAATGTATCTAAAAGTTTGACCTAACAGACACAGTGTGGTAAAAAGCCATTTAAATCATTCCCATCCACTCTAGGACATTTGGTCAAATAAAACATGCAAACATAAAACAGGAAGTATATTCACAGTCATACAGTCCATTGGGCCTCTTGAGTAAACAGAACAAAATGAAACATTATGTGAGGAATCACACATTTTGTAGCCTATTGTAATATATTATTTATATCAGAAGGGTGATTTTATTGTTAAGCTTTCAGAGATTATTATTATTCAATTGTATTTAGAGTAATTCCTCCCCACACATTTCTGTGTTGCCAGAGACACTGCTGCTGTTGACCTGGAGGTGTGTGTGTGTGTGTGTGTGTGTGTGTGTGTGTGTGTGTGTGTGTGTGTGTGTGTGTGTGTGTGTGTGTGTGTGTGTGTGTGTGTGTGTGTGTGTGTATACCTTCTTATTCAACTCTCTCAGTGAGTCCAGTTCCTTCAGGAGAAAGGAGATGTTCTGATCTCTGTCCACACCTGCTTTCCTATCAGAACCACTGGAGAGGAGAGAGAGATAAAATATTCATTCATTTATTTACTGTTGTTTTGACACTTCGATCAGGTGGACTTAATGAAACAAACCTGTAGAATAAAGCTTTCAACTGTTTGACTTATTAGTACTGACAATGTATTTAATATTATAGATATAATATACACATATTGATAGATTATAATTCAATATCATCTCTATCTATCATCTATACTGTATAGATATTTATAGATTATAATATTGTTATTGCACTGTCACTTGCTTTGGCAAAATATACCGAAACATTTAATAAACAAAACTAATTTCAGTTAAATTGAACCAAGAGAGTGAGAGAGAGATATGGTTAGAGAGAGAGAGAGAGAGAGAGAGAGAGAGAGAGAGAGAGAGAGAGAGAGAGAGAGATGAACCCACAAGCTCTGATATTAAAAACCATCGAGCTCATTCCATCTATCTTCTTCTCTTGCCCTCTCTCTCTCACTCTATCACCCCCCATCTACCTCCAAACAGCGCCACACACACACACACACACACACACACACACACACACACACACACACACACACACACACACACACACACACACACACACACACACACACACACACACACACACACACACACAGTAATAACAGTGTCTCTCAATGGAACATCATCCTGTCTTTATTACAGTTTATTTACCTGCTGAGTTGAGATGTGACCTTTAAGGAGCGGGAAATTACATCCTATGTCATCTCCCATTACACCTCCTATGTCACCTCCCATTACACCTCCTATTTCACCTCACATTACACCTCCTATTTCACCTCCTGTTAAAACTCCTATTTCACCTCCCATTACACCTCCTATTTCACCTCCCGTTAAAACTCCTATTTCACCTCCCATTACAACCCTCCTATTTCACCTCCCATTAAAGGTATACTAGGCAACTTAAGCCTACATTTTAAAAATATTTATATATATATATTTTGCATTTTTTCCCCTCTATCAGCTACTATATAATGATGCTGGGGTGTTTTCCTGCATTGAAACACAGTCCTCTTTCTTAAATCCGTATTTTCCCTACATTTATGTTTTGACATCCGGGCATGTGCACGTGTGTGCACGTGTGTGCGCGTGTGTGCACACACGTGCACACCAATGGAAACCCAATGGAACCGAGTGCAGCGACAAAAATGGAACGGCAGCCTTTGTTTTCTGTGCGTTGTTTTGACTTTCAGTTTTAAAACTTTGAAACGCTCTCAAACTTATTTTTTGAATCAAGGAATTTACTTTTAAGATATTGTTTGGATAGAATTTAGTTGTTTAACTTCATACATGTGGTCAATTAATCATGACAGAGCCTATTTAAAAATAAAAATTCAGAGAACCGGCATGGGCGGGCAGTGACACGTACAGTATGTATCCGAATAAAGCAACCTATTTTCGGCATAGCCCCTTCTAAAGTCCCCTTGCGTCATTTGGCTGGTGGTTGGGAAAAGGAGCTGCTGATTGGCTGAAGGGGATCGAACTGCTGATTGGCTGAAGGGGTTGTCAGTCAACGGTACTAACTGTTTGACGACTTTTTATTTATTTATCTGCCTAGAACCCCTTTAAAGCCTCCTATTTCACCTCCCATTTCAACCTCCTATTTCACCTTCCATTACACCTACTATTTCACCGCTCTCTTAAACCTCCTATTTCACCTTCCATTACACCTACTATTTCACCGCTCTCTTAAACCTCCTATTTCACCTTCCATTACACCTACTATTTCACCTCCTACTTCCATTCCCAGCAGCTCAGTGGCCTTGTGGTTAGAGTGTCCGCCCCGAGAAAGGGAGGTCGTCGGGGGTTCAATCCCCCCGCCAGGTCATACCAAAGACTATAAAAATGTTGCCCAATGCCTCCCTGCTGGGCCCTCAGCATTAAGGGTTGGATCGCGGGGTAAGTCCCGGTGACACTTCTAGCGTCACGTCCAGGGGGGGGGGGGTAAAGTAAATAAGTAGCCGTGGGATTGGAGAACCAACGGTTCCAGAACGATGTGGTCCATAGGGTCAGGAGCCTATCTCCTGTTTCTGTACTGTGAGGAGGCTTGATGTACAAGTACATCCCCCAGTCAGGATGTTCAAGGGCTTAAGGCAGTTACACACCGGCGAATATACGCAAAATTCAGACTCTTTCCGAATAATTAAAAGACGCTTTTTCGCTTCGCTTTTTCGCTCCATGTAAGCTTGCATTGACTTTATAAGGTTTTAAAAAAAAACGTATTATTCGCATGAAAATAATGGTATGTAAGGACCTTCAGTGTGGGTGAGGATCGTTCTTTTTAAATTAAATATTTAAACAATGTAGTCAGTTAAATTAAGTCCCCTCACATCTTTATGCACATTACATCCTGCACATAATTTGACATTCATTCAAACTCCTGTATCATTGAGTTATGGAGTCCTAGAAATGAAACAAGTATGAGAACCACTGATGTGGTCTCTGATAATTATGGTCAACTATTTAGTTGAGTTAATTGGATCAAACATGACGTCAGTTCTTCAGCAGTGTGGTGCAGTACCTCAGGCTGTCTGTCCTGGGTAAGGGTGTGTGACTGGGGGGTTTGTTGTCCACCTCCATCTGGACTGGGACTGGTCCTGGTGGTACGGGCAGTCTGGGGGACAGGGCGCAGGGGACCGGTGCTGGGACGGGCAGTCTGGGGGACAGGGCAGAGGGGGACCTCCGCACTGAGTGAGGTGAACACAGGGAGAGAGGAGAAGGAGATCTGGAGGACCTGGACACCTCCTGGAACAACGGATGGACTCCTGACACACAGACAACAAGACATACAGACAGACAGACAGAGTAAGACATTTGAAACAAAGTCCACAGAACACACACACGCACGCACACACACACACACACACACACACACACACACACACACACACACACACACACACACACACACACACACACACACACACACACACACACACACACACACACACACACACACACACACACACACACACAGAGTATGTTTTTATTTGTATGCATGTGTAGGCAGTATGTTTGCTTGGCTGTGTGTGTGTGTATGCATGTGTGTGAGAAAAATTGCAGAGACGGAGATATGTTTAGTATGAATCAACACAGACCCCCCCAAACACACACATGAAACGATGAGTTCCCGTGGTTGAAGGCGTAGGAAGGCTGCCAAATAGTGAGCAGACGCAGATAATGCTGGTAGCTTCTTATAGAGTGCAGAGACACCAAATAGTGAGAATGCAGATAGCAGTCTCAGATGGTTAGGTGTGTGTGTGTGTGTGTGTGTGTGTGTGTGTGTGTGTGTGTGTGTGTGTGTGTGTGTGTGTGTGTGTGTGTGTGTGTGTGTGTGTGTGTGTGTGTGTGCGTGCGGTGTCTGTGTGTGTGTGTGGGGGGGGGGGTCACCAAATAGGGCACAGATGACAGTATGATTCATTGGGGGAGACACGGGGGTTAAATGTGAAGATGTACAGTTAGCTACAGTAGCTTTTAGTTGCATTACCTTGAGTCCCGTCAGACTGAGTGGGGGTCGGTGTTCTCTTATCACTGCACCTGAAATGACATTCAGATATAACCACTTAAACCATCTATACTTAGTTCCTTGGTTCTCAAAGTGGGGTACGGGGACCACCAGGGGTCCTTGGAGGGATACCAGGGGGTCCCCGGCAAAATGTGTTAATATAGTGTCACAATCATTTTAACCACTTTAACCATATTATTTTATAGTTTGTCTATAAAAAAATAGCATATATACAAGCTCATAGCGCGGCACTGAGTGCCACGCTATGAGCTTGTAGATATTTTTGAAAAATCGTGAAAACTTGTGCAAATATTTGAATATATATTTTAAAGCGAACATTTGTAACAAAAATCAAAATAACAAACAAAATATCAAAATAACGAACAAAATATTTTGATATTGGGGTCCGCGGCCAAATACATATAATTTTGGGTGTCCTTGACATGAAAAAGTTTGAGAACCACTGACTTAGTTGACCGGAGTCCCCCAGGGTGCTACAGTATACACGACACTTTGGCTATTTAGCTATTTCCTACACTGTCTCTCCCTCTCTGAGCTTTCACACAGAGTAGACACTATACAGAAGACATGGCAGTACAATGTCTTTGTCTCCCTTCTGCTGACAAACAAGAAATCATTCTTTTAGTGTTTTTCTTTTTTTTTTGTGAACAGTGGACGGCTGGCTTGGATTTGGGAGATGGGGAGAGAGGGCTCATGTGATTTGTGTGTTGTTGTTATTTACATGAAAATAAACAGTAGCCTGGAGAAGCTCCTCCCACAACTTTCTCTTGGCTCATCATGGACTGTCAACACACTTGTGTGTAGTTGTGTTAACATGTCTTTATCCTGTAGTGTTGTGTAGTTGTATTGTGCGTGTTGTTACCCCATAGCGTTGCGTGATACATGGGCAACTGGCGGGGTGGGGGCCACATGCGGCCCCCACCTTCACTTAATAATTGGTTAATATTGGAATACTGATATGTTATTGATTTCAGCTGTTACAATTCCAAACATGCAAACATGACCCGCTTTAATTACTTCAGTCTAATACAATTCTATCGTCTTTTTTATGTCCAATTTATTTGTATTTCAGTTCATAAACTTAACATAAGTATAACTAAATGCATTTGAAATCAAATAAAAATTATCCTTTTCAGGATTGCAATTCAAAAATAGCAGATCTACGAGCTTGTAGATCAGCTAATTTTGCTACCTTTGTGTGACATAGAATGGCTAAGTGCGGCATTCATTTATGAAAAAAGTTAAAATATGGAGATAAGAGTTGTATCTGCAATGTGGCCCTCTGGAGTGAGTGTGGAAATATAGTGGCCCTCTCCATCATCAAAGTTGCATCACCCCTGAGCCCGTAGCACTTGCCGTACTGTAGCCTTGACGACCTTGCAGGCTTACGCAAAGGCTAAAATGTCATTTAGATACTAATCGATAGCATGTTATGTAGACCTGGCATCCTATAGTGTGTATAGTTTCAATGTACAGATTATTTTATTTTTATATTATATTTATACTGTTTAGACTTATGCTAGGTTCTTGGTTTACCTATGATCCTAGATTACTATCTCTATATGCATTTGATGTATTAGCTCGTATCTACCTTGCTTACTGTAAATCGCTCTGGATTAACCCATTAAGACCTGGAACGCATCTGTGTCACTTTAGATTTCTTTGGCTATTCAAAAATAGCAGATATACAAGCTCATAGCGCGGCAGATCTGCTATTTTTGGAAAATCTTGAAAAAAAAGATTTTAGATTAAAAAAAAAAAATTCGATTTAGATTTTTTTTTTTTGAATGGCCTCAAGTCTTAATGGATTAAGAGCGTCTGCTGAATGCCTGAATGCCTGAATTGTGATATTAGCGTGTCTTTACCCGGTAGTGCTGCGCGGTGTTAGCGTGTCGTTGGCGTGCTGTTGTTTAGAAGACGCTGGCAGCCGCTGTTTCAGCTCTGCATTCACTTCAGGATTGACTGGAAAAACACAAAGAACAAATACAAATACATTCAACCATCAAGAAGAATCAACAGGGGTTTATTTGACTCACTCACATACAAGGTACAAGCAGTAACATGCTGGTGGGATGTGTTCCACACAGAATGTGTGCTAACAGCACAACAATACAACAAGATTAAAACAATTATAATAATAATACTGGGTGTAGGGCTGTCAAACGAATATTCGATATTCGAATATTATTTGAATATTGGGAAAATATGTATATTCGAATATGAAAATTTATATTTGAATTATTATTATAATTTTTTTATGTTTATTTGACAGGGACAATACAAAAAACAATGTATGAAGTTATAAAAACAAACAAAAGATATGTTTTATTGGATCCGAGCACTCGATACATTGTTTTTTGTACTAACTAAACAGCCCTAACTGGATGTAATGAAGTAGAAAAATATTATAATAAAAATAAGAAGAAAAAACAGCAGGTATGATAAACCTCTTTAGATTTTAGCTATATATATATTAACATAAGTTTTTCAGAAAACTCTTAGGATTTAGAACAGTGGTTCAGAAAAGTGGTTCTCAAAAATAGCAGATATACAAGCTCACAGCGAGCTATTTTTGATCATTAAAAAAAAATCTTGAAATGGTTGAAATGTTTTAACACAAATCTTCTTTTCTGGGGGTCCCTGGCACAAAACATTTTCAGATGGGGGGTCCGCGTCCAAATACAATCAATTAGGGGGTCAAGTGACAGTTTGAGCAGCTAATTCTAACAGTTGTTTCTATTTATTTATATTTATTTCTGTAATTCATATCTGAAGGTGAAAAGAGAATGCACTCGCACACGCGCGCGCACACACACACACACACACACGCACGCACACGCACAGGAGCGCAAATCTCTGCCAGCAGGCATATCCTTTCCTAATAATAAAATGCATGCAGCTAAATGTCTACCTGCAGAAATGAAAATAGCTCAGCATCATGTGATTACCAGTTATACATAGTCTCTTCCTCTCTCTTTCTCTCTCTCTCTCTCTCGCATACACATTCATTGTCTACCTCTCTCCATCATTCTCTCCAGATTTCTGACATTCAAATTTCTCCGTAATCCGCAAAGTGTGATTGTTAATTCCTTGTGTCAATTATGATTATATCATAAGTCAATCAAATGTCGCACTTTGACATGTGTCAGGTTTTCACACCTGTGCGTACTGCCTACTGCCTCCCGACGCACACATACAGAGAGAGAGAGAGGGAGAGAGACATGCACATTGGCTGGTCTTAAATCAATACAGCAAGTAAAATATTGGCATTTATGTTAGTCAAATATGTGTTACAATTTGTCCTATTTGACACAGATATAACAGATGTTTGTTGCGGTAAGTGCCTGGAAAGAGACCTCAGACCTGTGTGTGAGTGTGTGTGAGAGAGAGAGAGAGAGCGAGCGAGCGAGCGAGAGAGAGAGAGAGAGAGAGAAGAGACAGATTGGCAGCAGTTTAGTTTGGTTTTGTTTGGGTTATTTTCACACCCACACACGTTATATAACTGGATCTAATTATAATTAATTAATTAAGTTGTAACAGGTTCCGTTTACAGTACCAATGTTGGTCTTTGCTATTTAACTGTCTAGCACGTTGAAAATAGTAAAAACATCATTTATCATCACTTTCGATTCTCTGTACATCTCTGCCACAAACCCTCCACCTCCCCCAAAGCACGTGGGACTCAGGTTACACAAACATTTGCACTCAAAGAGCAAATGTTTTTTTTGTCTTTGTTTTATCCTGTTGTTTTATCCTATTGACAGATAAGGTACATGTAGCGTATATGTTCATGTATATTAATTTTTGTCAATACAAATGTCGATCTATAAATGACACTTTCCCACATGCATGCACGCATTACACCAGTAATACCACTGGCTGACACATCACACCGCAGTCAGTCTGTGTATTTACTTTAATACATTTGTTTGATGATCTACCTTTTTAATTACGAGTGTGGACTCCCATGTTAGTTTTTGACTCCGAGTCGTGTTCATGAGTCTAGGGATGGGACGATAATCGTTATTATCGTTTATCGTGACACAAAAAACGCTCACAATAATCGTATCGCGGAGATTTAAATTTCTCGGGAAATTCATTAGGATGAATTCGCTTTTGTTGAGCTGCAAATTCAGTACCACTTAAACCCTTTATACTTGATAAAACGGACCTGTTAAGAGTGCATTTGGTACGCTCTTATTTCACTCTACACAAATTGATTCGAAATAGCAGATCTACAAGCTCGCAACGCGTGGCGTTGCGAGCTTGTAGATCTATTTTTGGCAAACATTTCCCCCAGAATAGGGAGGCTGGGGGTTCAAGTGGTTAACAAAAGTGGCATTCTAAGTTTTAGGCATATGTTGATTACCGCGATAATATCGTTAATCGCAATCATTTTTGCCACATTAATCGTGACGTGTCATTTTCATATAGTCCCATCCCTGAACATTTTTGACATTTTTTATGTTCAATTCAGTAGAAAACATGTAATTTTCAAATCCAGCATGCTTCTTTAGTAACTGTACATGTCTTGTGATTTCCAGACAGTGCTGTATCATGTTCTATTAGTTTTGCTGCATGCGTTGGTGAATGTTCAACACTCTAAACTCTGTCAATGGGGCTAAAGACTGAGTTAACCACTATTCTGGGCAGGTCATAATTAAAGGCAAACATTCGAGGAAAATAAGCAAACATTCACCGAAATAGCCGATCTACAAGTCCAACGCGTCCATCATTTTCTTAGCGATTATTGTATTGATTACTTTTTCAATTAATTGAATAATCGAGAAGTGTTTATTTGAAAATGTTTTATATATCAAGTAATCAACGTGAAAAAAATCGAAATGATCGTTTTATAATAGACTAAATCGATTGTACGTTAGTTATACTTCATCGCACAACAGTGTGGCGCAAAAATAGTGAAACTAGCCCATGTATAAGCTCACAACAGGTCGCAAATCACGACACCACACGCTGAGAGCTTGTGCGGCTATTTTCACTATTTTTGCTACTTAAAAAAAGGTATTCAGAATTTGTGTTATTTAAAAAAGAAAAAATTGATTATTTTGAATAATCATTAAAATGTATCAGATCGATTAACCGTTGCAACTTGCAGCCCTTACACTCTTGTCAACCCAGGTTCAGCCGAGTTATGACAGCTAATCAGAGATGACGGTTATGTGTGTGTGTGTGTGTGTGTGTGTGTGTGTGTGTGTGTGTCTGTGTGTGTGTGTGTGTAATCCTTAGCAACGTGGAGGCTTCCAGCGCCTGTAGTCCTTCAGCAAAGCAAACACGCCTTTAATATCACAGCCTCGTTAGTAGATCGTTAACACCGCTCGTTAAAGGAGCCACCCAATAAGAACTGAGCTCCTCAGGTGTAATTAAAAGCGTTGGCGGTCCCCTTGTAAATGCTCGTTAATTCATGAGCAAGCAACAAATAGACGGCGAGCAATTAGCAGGATACACTGACAGTTAAGCACAGGGGAGAGGGCGCGTGTGTGTGTGTGTGTGTGTGTGTGTGTGTGTGTGTGTGTGCCTGTGGCTGTTTATGTGCGACTGTGTGTGTGTGTGTGTGTGTGTGTGTGTGTGTGTGTGTGTGTGTGTGTGTGTGTATGTACAGTATGTGTGTGTGTGTGTGTGTGTGTGTGTGTGTGTGTGTGTGTGTGTGTGTGTGTGTGTGTGTGTGTGATAGAGGAAGTGTGATTAGGACAGCAGTGCCCTCTAGTGTTGATATGCGTCAAAAATAGCAATTATGCATTACAGTACACAGTCAATAACACTTACTAACACAGAAATAAAATGAACAAAAAATAAATAAGAATAAAATAAATAAAGACGAGAAGAAAGCTAGGTGTCCTTGGAGAAGTCATACTGTATGTACGTACATGAATAATTCCAAAAGGGTCTTTGCATTTGTACGTCTCTTATTTTTCAATGAGAGGAGATACAATGACATCTCAGAATTTAACCACTTGAACCCTAGCGTTCCTATTCTAGGTTGAATATTGGGGCGAAAATAGTTGATCTACAGATTTTGTCCAAACATCACGCAAATCGGTACAAAGTATCTCTATAGTCATGTGATCAAGACGGATCTGTCCAATTTTTCATATTCCATCCTGATTGGCTAAGATTGGCTTCCAAAGTTTTTTTCAAATCAGCCTCATGGTGGCGCTATAACAGGCCAATTCGTGTTTTTAACCTATAACTGCACCGATCTGCGTGAATCTTTGCACGCACACTCCCTACCTAGAGGCCAAGGAAAAACCTATGCCTTACATTTTTCACATCAGCCTTTTATAGCGTTACCAGGAGGCAGCGAATCATGTCATGTGATCAAGACGGATCTGTCCGATTTTTTTTATTCCATCCTGATTGGCTAACATTGACTTCAAAAGTTTACAAAATGTCCCAAATCACGAACGCAGCGTGCCATTTCCGAAAGGGTCCATTTGGTTCCATTTGTACACTCTCAGAGTTACAGTCCCGTAACTCCCCAAGGACCACTGCTTTAGAACAATGGTTATCACCGTGGGGTCCGGGGACCCCCAGGGGTCCTTGTGGGTGTTCCAGGGGGTGCCCAGCTAAATGATTGTTAGTTTAGGAACCAAATGGACCCTTTCACGGGTCTGTAAATCTTAGAGTGTACAAATGGAGTGTACAAATGGGGGAAAAAGGAACCAAATGGACCTTTCTACTCCATTCGGCTCCATTCATTTGTACACTCCCAGAGTCAAATTTACACTGAGGATTTTACAGTGTAGATATGGGGTCCCGGAGCAAAAAAAAAAAGGTATTAAATGGGGGTCCGCATCTAAAACTGAGGGTCCTTGAACTAAAAAAGATTGAGAAATCACTGCCTTAGACAGTAGACAGACAGACAGACAGACAAACAGACAGACAGCTGTAAGAGTGGTTAATCTACAGATATATCCATAGTCACTTTGAAACTTTTCTCGTTCTTTGTCCTTCGCTGCCCCCCCCCCTCGCCCCCCCCCCCCACTACTCTCTCTGATCTTTTTGTAGACTTTGTCTTCCATCTGATTATTCATGTACAGTTTCTTAAATCCTTCTAAATGAACATTCATGCTTCATTTTCATCCAATCAGCCTTTCATCTCAAAAGATGGAGCGATGGCATGGGAGAGGAAGAAAGAAACCCCTTATGAAGAGGTGTGTGCGTGTGTGTGTGTGTGTGTGTGTGTGTGTGTGTGTGTGTGTGTGTGTGTGTGTGTGCGCATGTGTGTGAGAGTGTGCGTGCGTGTGCGCACTTGTATCACTATACTTGTGAGGGCCAAACGTCTCCCCAAATATAGTAGAAGTATCGAGAAATAAGACATTGTGAGGACCATTTTCCTGGACCTCACAACAGAAATTGATGTTTTATGGTTAAAAAACATGTTTAGAATTAGGCTTAGCATTAGGAAAAGATTCAAGTTGGTGTTATAGGATGAGGATTAGACATTTAAATGTTAGGTTTCGGGGTTAAGAGTTTTTGTCTTGGTTGTCCGTCGATGTCACGTTCCAAAACGTTGCTGATCTACAAGCTAGAAAAAAGTCAATCGCTATTATTAGCTAGATTTCTATTAATCGCTAGATTTCTATAATTCAGCTGTTTTCAGCTTTTTTTTTCAATGCCGTCCCAAAATGTTGATGTCCTCACAAGTATAGTAATACAGACGTGTGTGTGTGTGTGTGTGTCTTCATGAAATAGAAACTAAATTCCATTAATTTTTTAAGCTGAATTAATACATGTGTGTGTGTTGCTCTGGAGTTCCAGCTGACTGCATGAATATTAATAACAGTGTTAGGATGATTAAATGAGCTTCAGCTAAATCCTCACACACACTCACATCACGCACACGCACACACACACACGTTTCATTATGAATTTTCATTTGGACGTTAAAGCTAGAGTCACTGATGTGAAGACATCGATCCTTGAGAGAACACACACAGTCACACATACACAGTCACACACACACAGTCACACATACACAGTCACACATACACAGTCACACACACACACACACACACACACACGTGCTATAGTACAATAGTGTGTGTGTGTACATAGTGTGTGTAAACAAATATTACGGGATATGGACACAACACCTGGGGAAAGACCTGTTACTTTGTGTGTGTGTACGTACCTACAGTACTGTATGTGTGTTTAGAGTTAAGAACTAAACTGTCTGGTCATTGACATGCACTGACTCGCGCACACACACACACACACACACACACACACACACACACACACACACACACACACACACACACACACACACACACACACACACACACACACACACACACACACACACACACACACACACACACACACACACAGCTGAAGGGCTTAACCACATGAACCCAATAGCTTCCCAATTGTAGGCCAACATTCAGTGAAAATAGCCGTAGATCGGGGGGGCATCCTCACAGAGACCACAATGGAAATAAGCCTTTGGCTTTTTTATGCGTCTCACCCATTTGGCGTTTTTAACCCGTTGTACGGTTGTACTTTTAAAAATGGCAATAAAATATTCAATCAATCAGAAATAGTGACCACCTTGTAGGCTTTTTAACCCATTCAATCCGGGAACACATCCATGTCATTTTAGATTTGAGCTATAACCATTATTTTATACAAAAAAAAACATTTAAAAAAATCTCTGAATATATATATTTTAACTCAAATCTTTGCTTCTGGGGGGTTTTGAGATGGGGGTATATTTTTAGATATATATTTGGCCGCTGACCCCCAATCTCAAAATCTTTTTTTCCAGGGACCCCCATGAAGCAAAGATTTGAGTTACAAATGTCCGCTTTAACAAATATATGTTCAAAGATTTGCACACATTTTCAAGATTTCTATAGCATATCTATCTGCTATCTTTTAATAGCCAAAGAAATATTAAAATGATGTGTTCCTGGTCTTAACGGATTAACTTCCCTTTGGAAAATTCCGGAAATGTTTCTCACCCTTTCTTTCTGTTGAAATCTGTTTCTGTTTCTAATCCTTGGCAACCCTACTCACATCCCCATCTCTCCTCCATCACACTCATCCTCCCATCTCCCACATCCCTCCATCATCTCCTTCATTCCTACCTCCATCTCTCCGTTCCTCTCCAGTCCGCTCCTGGAGGATCAGATGGGATGAGAGGCTCATTTCACACACATCTACTCGTTTAGGTACGGGGATGAAAGAGGGATCTACTCGTTTAGGTACGGGGATGAATGAGAGTATAAATGAGATCTATTTGTTTAGGAACAGGGGAATGATTTAGAGGAGAGAAAAATAGTACTATTTGTTTTTTGGAATGAATTAGAGGAGGGAATGAGAGATCAATTTCAACCAATCGCTGTGAAAAACAAAAATCTATTGAATTTTATGATCAACAAAATCGATAAGTCTGATTAAACACGTAAGCGCAAAATACGTTTTTGTCCAATTCCTTCTTAGCATGTCGTCGCTGTAGTTATTATTTAGTCACAAGGTCTTGTTGATACTTTTCATTGGTTCAATATTTTTCATTGTACCTATATTTGACCCACAGACTCACCAAAATCACTTTCAACATGGCCTTCTTATTTTGGCCATGTCACTATTACAGGCAATTATTATTATTATTATTATAAATAATTATTATTATTGTATTTATTATTTTATAGCCAAAAATAGCAGCTCTACAAGCTCAAAATGCATCGCACCGCACTGCTATTTTTGAGCGGTACATGTCATACATCCGAAGTATAAAAGAGGGCCTCATTTCACTCAGTCAGAAAACACTTTCACCTTATACTACCGTAATGCACCTTTAATTGACCCCTTAACAGACGACGTCACACTGATAAGAACCAGGCCGGCACCAAAAGAAACCCAACAGGTCTCGCTAGGACGCGCCTCACTAGCCAACACACAAGAGGAGGTCCAAAAAGTTAGTGACACCCACAGTCACGAAACTAGAGGGAGCGTAAACAAATATCTGGTACCACCCACCCACCCAAATTCTCCTTCTACAGCACGGCCACCAAGGTATGGAATAGTCTAACCCCATCCCTCAAAAAATGCAGTTCGCTGGGCTCATTTAAAACAGCCCTAAAAACTCATCTTTCTGGAGGCCAAAAGAGGAGGTAGTACCAGTTTACCGGTAGACAGACGACCCCCCTCCCCTTTTTTTTGTATATATATATTTTTTTCATGCATTTTTTGTACATGGTGGTATTTTTTCTCTGTATTTTTATGTTGATATTTGAACTGTTTGGTTGCTTATATATATCTATGCAATTAATTCAAGGACCCCAACGGAAACAAGTTTGCAAGGACTTTTTTGGTCGGATATTTTAGACAAAAGTATTATAAATGTAACTGTGTTGTTTTACATTCTTTTGCCTAATAACATTTTCAATCAATCAATCAAAGAATGTACTGAAACCAGCGCACCCCAAAACAACATGTTGGGAATTGATTGCATGAAACAATCACCTGTGCGTCCAGTCTCAATGTTGGTAAACAAATAATTGGTCTATAGCAGAACATTACTTTTAAGCTACATCACAATTTTATGATAACCAAAATCTCAGGCGATAGTTACTGCACACGTCTTGTCTCATATCGTCTCTGTCGGGTGGAAACCTCATATGTCCAAAACTGGTACTTTTCAGGATTCAAATTCAAAAGTAGCAGATCTACAAGCTCAAAACGCGTGGCGTTGTGGATCTGCTACTTTTGATACTTTAATTAATTTGGAGGTTTCTGCCCGACAGCATCATGATACTGGTTTTCTATGGATTTATAATCACCCAGCTGGAGTATTATTAAGAGAGAGCAGTGTGAATTGCTCAGTGACACGCTCATCGACAGTGGATGGATGCTAACCAGCTAACATGCTAGCACTAGTGTTTGCAGAGGGGACAAGCTCATATGTAAATGTTCACATGCAGAGAACAGAGATCAACCTCAGAATATCTTATCTCACTATCAGAATCGCGCGCACGCACGCGCACACACACACACACACACACACACACACACACACACACACACACACACACACACACACACACACACACACACACACACACACACACACACACACACACACACACACACACACACACACACACACACACACACACACACACACACACAGAGTTCCGTGCTAATTACTATGCAGAGCCTCTCAGCTGGTCATTAAATCTACAAGAACACAGAGAGAAGAACTTCAACACACGTCTGTTAGTGATGGATGGATGGGAGAGATATAAACTGTCAAGTAAGGGGGAAGCTTGTTAGTTCAGTGCATTAATATTAAACATAATATTTCATCCACAAAACACGTGTTTCTTTATTTCAGTATTACTGAAATGTTAAATTAAGTTATTGTCCAGTGACAGATTAAATGTTAGGTTAAATGATTGTGAAATGACAGATTAAATGCTATAGGTTAATCTATTTTCCAATGACAGATTACATGTTACAGATGAAAACTGTCACAGGTGGATGTGGATGTTTACAAAGTGAGCTACTGTTGTCACAGTGTTAAATCCAGGGGTTCCCAAACGTTTCCATGCCAAAGACCCCCAGATAGCCACATGGCCTCTGTATTACAAAATGTCTTTAACCACATGAACCCTAGTGTCCCTATTCTGGACATAATAGCAAAAATATCCAATCTACTAAAGTCACAACGCGGCGCATCATGTTGTGAAGCGTTTTGACGCGTTGCAACACTAGAGCTTGTTTCTATTAACAAAGAATATAGAGTTTACGTGGCAAAAAAAGAAAGAAAGAAAGAAATGCTCTGTGAGCTTGTGGATTGGCTATTTTCGCAAACGTTTATAAAGATCTGGCAATAGTCATTATGCTCAAAATAGGTATACCAGGTTGAAAGTGGCTACATGTTTTTTCAATTTCCAATTGGCCCCGGCCCATGGCCCCCATTTTGAAAACATGTGGTGTAGTAAACACAAACAGAGAAACACTGATCAAAACAAGAAAAGAGGGGGGAAAAAGCCGGATGCTTTTTTCTTCA
Source organism: Gymnoscopelus braueri (assembly GCF_963280865.1). Taxonomy (NCBI): domain Eukaryota; kingdom Metazoa; phylum Chordata; class Actinopteri; order Myctophiformes; family Myctophidae; genus Gymnoscopelus; species Gymnoscopelus braueri. The sequence goes on from NC_137621.1 coordinate 9,397,422, forward strand.
GCGCCATTATTATCATCATCATCATCATCATCTGATCTCATTTTGTACCATTTTGTACCATTTCTATTTGTATGTGTCAATATGGTTAAAATATGGTCTGTGCTTCACAGGCAGTGCCTGCAACGTTGTTTTGGTCTGTTGGGCTCCTTCTGGTACGGCATGTCAACGATATTAGATAGCAGGTTAACCTCGTTGCCACACGGTTTTGTTGTTATAAACATTGTGCATAAATGTCACCACAACCCTGGTTGCCCGGGAAACGAAGCAAGTCGAGCCCCAGCTGACGTCTTGGCGTGATGACGCAAGGCATTAACCCACGCTGTGTATAAATCTCTGTTTAAGCTTCAGAAGAATATATCTGGAACCACGCTTTTCCAACTCTTGTAAGATCTCTTCTCTCTGGAATAAACCCAAATACTATTTTAATAAGAAGTTTCCTCCGTTTGATTGATGTAATTAACTCACTTCTGACCGATAGATATGGACTGGTATTTACTAGGGAAAAATAAACCCAACATTCGTCATCAGATGCCAGCAGCCTGAGCTATATGTGTGTACTAACATTACTAACATTAGCTCAGCAACAGCTGCAGAACTAGCAGCGGCAACGATACCAGTGACCTCTGCTTTGGTGTCACTACTTGAGGAAGATGAGAGCAGAACGAAGAAGATGGCCGCCCCCTCAATACCTGTGTCAATACCTTCCAAGCCCCCCCACCACCAATAGTCACTGGACAAGATCCCCCCCGCTGTCAACCGCTTCAGATGAGCGCAGCCTCAACAAATCCCCAACACATCTGGGGGCTTTATCCTACAAGTCAAGCTACTGTAACATTATAGCTATAGGAGCAGGGTTTGATTTGCTGGGGGTGACGGGGGGGAAATCCATTCCATGCCTCTGCTTTTGATATCCCCGACACCCACTCACGTCACTGATTTTTTTGGCTAGTGGGGGATATGTTTTAACTTTTTGATGGATTAATCCATTAAGACCTGAGGCCAAATGCCATCTAAATCAGTAGTTCTCACAGATTCAAGATAATTTCTTTAAAGAAAATAACAGATGTACAAGCTCGCAGCGTGGCACGAAGTGCCACGCTGCGAGCTTGTATATCTGCTATTTTTGAAAAGGCAACACAAAAATCTAAAATGACAAATATGCTTTCCCGGTTTTAATGGGTTAAATACATTATAAATAAATACAGTTCATATATTAAACTTCAACATATGAAAAGAACATTTAATTGTACAGTAATTGTACAAATGAACAAGCTGACAAGTAAATATTAAGCGTTCACAATTTATTTAAGCTCTTAAGCCGAAAAAATGAAAGCTGAGAGGGAGACAGTGTAAGAGAGACAGACAGTAGGACAGCTGAGAGGGAGACAGTGTAGGAGAGACAGACAGTAGGACAGCTGAGAGAGAGACAGACAGTAGGACAGCTGAGAGAGAGACAGTGTAGGAGAGACAGACAGTAGGACAGCTGAGAGAGAGACAGTGTAGGAGAGACAGACAGTAGGACAGCTGAGAGAGAGACAGTGTAGGAGAGACAGACAGTAGGACAGCTGAGAGAGAGACAGTGTAGGAGAGACAGACAGTAGGACAGCTGAGAGAGAGACAGTGTAGGAGAGACAGACAGTAGGACAGCTGAGAGAGAGACAGTGTAGGAGAGACAGACAGTAGGACAGCTGAGAGGGAGACAGTGTAGGAGAGACAGACAGTAGGACAGCTGAGAGAGAGACAGTGTAGGAGAGACAGACAGTAGGACAGCTGAGAGAGAGACAGTGTAGGAGAGACAGACAGTAGGACAGCTGAGAGAGAGACAGTGTAGGAGAGACAGACAGTAGGACAGCTGAGAGAGAGACAGTGTAGGAGAGACAGACAGTAGGACAGCTGAGAGGGAGACAGTGTAGGAGAGACAGACAGTAGGACAGCTGAGAGGGAGACAGTGTAGGAGAGACAGACAGTAGGACAGCTGAGAGGGAGACAGTGTAGGAGAGACAGACAGTAGGACAGCTGAGAGAGAGACAGTGTAGGAGAGACAGAAAGTAGGACAGCTGAGAGACAGACAGTGTAGGAGAGAGACCGTAGGAAGGCTGAGAGGGAGACATTAGGAAAGCAAGGTCCTCCAACAGGAGAAAAATGCACAGAACTCACAATCTCTCTGTTTGAACAGTTGGTGTGTGTGTGTGTGTGTGTGTGTGTGTGGTGGTAGGTTAAGGTGTTATTTGCTTTCCATAGGAACACACACACACACACACACACACACACACACACACACACACACACACACACACACACACACACACACACACACACACACACACACACACACACACACACACACACACACACACACACACACACACACACACACACACACACACACACACACACACACACACACACACACACACACACACACACACACGTGTTTGCACATGCCCTACATCATAAGGGTCTTGCCTTATGACATGTCAGTAATCATTGTGTGTGTGTGTAACCCTTGCTCTGCTAAATGAACCATAACAAAGACTGAACAATCAGCGTGTGTGCGTGCGTGCGTGTGTGTGCGTGCGTGCGTGCGTGTTTGTGTGATGTGACTCTGACCACCCACTTCCAGGGCTCTAGAGTCTCTAGACAGTATTTTTCTACTAGGAGCATAGAATATATCATTAGATACATTAGATAGTATACATTAGATACATTAGACACATTAGACAGACAGACAGACAGACAGACAGACAGACAGACAGATAATTGCATGGGTGAAATAGGAACCCGATACAACAGGTATTGCATCAATGGGATGAGGAATGCATTCCCAAATGCCATCGCTCCCGACTTGCATCGTTCTCCACTGGTCCCTCATCATTCTCAACAAGCAGGGACCACGCAAGTCGTGAATGATGCAAGTTGGGAATGTATGCCCCACCCGATTGATGCAATACCTGATGTACATGTACCTGTTATCAGAGTACTCACTGTCTCCCCGTCTCTCTAGCTCTTTAGTAAATAGAAAATATTTTTTTAGGTGGGTTGCCAATTTTGGCAATCAGGAGAGAGTAGCCATTTATCAGCTTCAATTTTATAGTGTTCCAGTTCTTTGTGTCATCACTTCCAGTTCCACTTATTTATCCTGTATGAGTTCTCTCTTCTGATTGGATAAAATTGGTATCCTAAACCGAAAATAAAATGTTCTGTATTTTTCTGTCTAGAGCAATAATCACTATCAGAATATAGAGCTATACTTAACGCCTATTTTAACAGAAGAAAGTCACTTACAGTACTGCACCTTTAAGACGGTGCCCATTTTGTTTGCGAAGGCAAAGAGCTGAGTCTAACAGTCTATATGCTCCTTCATGTCCCCGTGAGACAGTTTACACATTAGATTATACTGACACAAAGTCTGACCACAAAATGTTAGCTTAGCCTCCACACACACACACGCACACGCACACGCGCACGCGCACACACACACACACACACAGCGTGTTAAGGATAACAGTTTTCACTGTTGATAGACTGTACATGTCATCCATATATACCCACTGTTGAAGGCAGGCTGACACTACATATCGTTGCTGTCGGGCAGAAACCTTCTATCTCCGTATTCTAACTTTTTGGGTTTTGTGTTATTGTGTCGTAAATTAACGCCCTACTTGGTCATAGTACAGCCGGCGTCATACAAAAGCATCAAAAGTAGCAGATCTACAAGCTTGAAACGCGGCTACTTAAAAAAAAAAAAAAATTGAATCCTGAAAAGTAACAGTTTTGGACTGGTTTCCACCCTACAGAGACGATGCTGTATCTATCTCATATCCACACAGCCTATCCATTCATAGGTGATATAAATGTGTATTTGCACATTATATTTACATATATTAATTGATACAATATACATTATGTCTATAATCTAGGGTGAGACTAAATCTATACATTATATTGTATTATATTTGTTTAATCATATTCTTATCTCGCTACTTCACTGTTACTGCAGCCATGTCAACTACATTTCCCCAATAAAGGTCTATCCTATTACGCCATGGCTCTGAAAGAAGCTAGCCAACTATAAAAGGGTCTGTTATGTCTCTCTCTCTGTCTGTCCAGAGCTAATCTCACAAACCACAAGAGAGATCAACGCCAATTTCTTGTGCAAGCTTAACACTAACTTAGTGTTGGATGCGTACTCAGCGATGCAAGTCGGGAACGATGCAAGTTTGGGATGCATTCCCCACCTGGTCTGTCTGTCTGTCCGTCCGCGTCCCTTTTTATGATGTTTTAAGATCCCTGATGTCCTCAGAATATGCCCATATTTGGGCATAGCCATATATCAGTCGTAGTACAACTGTGTAGTAATGGACGCAAGACCACCCCAAAAATTGGACTTATGCCGACACGTTCATTTTTGGATATTAAATAGAAATCAGGTTTTTCCCCCACACGCCGACACAGCATAAGGACCACAGTGACCTGGTCATAAAACCCCCTTTTGCCACGGACCCTGGGCTCCATCCAGGAAAGGGAGTTAAGGTCTAAGCCCGGTCGTAAAGATAAGGAGAGAAAGGAATGTAGATGTCCGCTGCCTGCTTCCACACCCCCCCGTTCACCAAACACACACACACACCCACACTCGCTCCTCTACTTTCCCCACTATGACAATGGGATAAGACATTGTGAAATCATTGTTTCCCTGAACCAAAGGCCCACAGGTATGGCCCAAGTCGGGTGAAGAGAGGAACCATTGAATGTGTTGTGTGTGTCACCCAGGAATGGGTAATAGAACCCATATCATCATATGTGCTGTGACTTTAAAAATACATTGTTGTCCCAAAACCATGGCCTCCCTCACCGTGGGTCAAACCGGCCCCCAACTGCCCACAGCAAGGAAACCGCTATTGCCCCATGGAATGTTTCACCACAGACACACACAGCCAGTCTTTCGAGACAAGGATGGAACCTGAGACTGTTTCAACATGAAAGAATGTCCTGCCAAGCGCTCACAGTGTCACACACACTAACTGGCGGAGCAGACAATGAGCGACAATAAATGTGAATAAACTGTTTGTGTGTTATGTTCGGCGACTTTAAAATATATAATTATTGTCCTGTCTTATGACTACCACAATAATATGAACTTTGGTGTTTTTAAATGTGATGCTTCTCTTGGAAATTAGACTTCGAGGCTTACCTGCTGCCTATTTTAACATAAAGCTGTCATGATTAGTATCTAGACGATTCTAAATTCATTGTGATTCCAAATGTCCAGCCAGATGTGTTAATAGGAAGTCCCCAAGATAAGTTAGCAGAGAAGTTTTAGTTTTCATATTGTAGGAAGGAGGTGGCCACTCCAGCTACCTTCAACATGCCCCCCAATGGGCCAAGAAGGAGGAAGACCCCTCCCCCTTTCTATAAAGACAGAGAGACACCCGCACTCACTCTCCTCTCCTGCACCAGCCCTCCAGCGCTCTTCCTGCTTCTGCTCTCTGCTACTCCTCAACCCAGATGATGACCTGATCCCAGAGGAACCGGGGGGTGGGAGAAGGTATGGGGCACCGACCCATCGTACTGTCTCTCCCACCAAGACCCTGGTAGAGTTTCCCCCCCAGGGACGCTCTCCTCTGCAGCTCCGGCACTCTGGGAGGTCTCGACTCCCAGAGACTAAAGATTTTGACCTCTCACTGGACTCTGGAAAAAGACTGTCACAAAAGGGCTCCCCACCAGGTCGTATGAGTCTAAAACATGAAATTATGGCAACTATCTGACGATATGCTGTATGGATGTGTAGACTTCTTCCTTCCTAAAGGGCTCCATGAAACGTCATTTTCCAGGCAGCGTGGTAGTTAATTTCTGTTCAATTCTTTCCCCACATGACATCCTCGGTTCCACTTTATCTACTAACATTTAAGCCCTCATTTGAGTGGGGGAACTAATACGTTCTTTTTGGTTCTAAATTATCTAACTGGCTCCCTAGTAGTTAGCATATATTGATGGAGAGCATGGCGTTACATGCCGGCCTCCCTCAAAATATGGCCTACGATGGAAACCTACCTAGGTCTAACCTAGGTCTCATGACCTTTGAGGACAGCACCAGCCTGTCATTAAACGTTGAATGAAAGATCACCTAAGTATGACGTACAACGAAATACAGTGGCATTTCCGATCATTTTTGTGCATTTATTTTCATTAATACATTTCTGAGACTATTTTTATTAAGAAGGCGTGTGTCATTCATTTTTCTCTGTTTACAGTAATACTATTGGGATATTTATTGCAAGTCTGACAAGAACTCACGTTACTGTTACAGTGACGTAAGTTTCAGTATATATCAATATATATATTGTAATAATTCATAAATTATATTTATATGATTTATGGAATATTATGTCCTGTACCATGCTGAAGTTATGATCTCGGCGTGTGATTACTACAACTGGATCGCCATATATGCCTATATACTGTATGGGCATATTGGTCGGATAGGCCGTTGCCGATCTGACCGATATGAAACATCACACTTCAAACTCGTGTGAAGTTTGAAGTCAAGCGATCAGACGGTGCTCGAGATACGTGAACTACACATGCGCACACATGCACGCACGCAGAGATTTTGCACATTTCCAGCAGGATACTGGAAGTCCGTAGCACCTGCCCTAGCCTTGACGACCTTGCAGGCTTATGCAAAGGCTAAGATGTAATTTAGATAGCATGTTATGTAGACATATGCCAGGTTCATTTGTTGACCTGGCATCCTATATTGCGTATAGTTACAATGTACAGATTATTAGATTTTTTTTGATATAATACTGTTTAGGCTGATGATAGGTTCTTGGTTTGCCTATGATTAATCCTAGATTACCATTTCTATGCATTTGATGTATTACCTTGTGTTTACCTTGCTTACTGTAAATCACTCTGGATTAAGAGCGTCTGCTAAGGGCTACTACACACTGCAAGATATTTGCTCCGATTATGCTGTCGGGGAACTTGTCGCCGACAAAACCCCCGATCTGGCGCACGATCGGGCTCCGCTCACCGAGGTTTTGCTCGCTGTGTGTGAAAGGCTCTGCGACACGATCTGGCCGCGATTCTAGCGAGAGAGAGAGAGAGAGCGAGAGAGAGCTGTGTGTGTGTGTGTCTAACAGACAGATAGATGGGTAGATATAGACCTTTTTTGATCCCCATGGGAACATTCTGGTGTTACAAATATTGGTAAAGCAATGTTGATATTGCAGTATTAGATATATATTTTGCTTGAATTTTAACTTAATTGCTTGAATCAGCAGCATGGACCAGGAAAGTCCTGACGCTACGCAACTGGTGTTATTATAAAACATTTAGAACACGTGCGCTCATCTTGCAGTGTGTGATTCCGTGTCGGCGATCAATCGTATAGTGTGAAAACCACAACGATATTATGACAGCCGATTTCAAGAAAGAGACTTGTGTAGTGTGAAATGCTTAACCCCCCGACCACTTTAAAAGTCCTACAGTGTATAGCTGCTAATAAATGCCTAAATTGTAAATTGTAAGTCAGGGGGATGGGATTGTCCACCTTGTCAGTGTCTACCTTAAAGGGCAAGACCACTTTGGTAGAGGTTTGGGTTGTGTAGTTACCTTGCCATGATGTAACTCCAAAGGTGGACAAGAAATAGAAAATAATTGCCCCATTGATTAGAAATTGATAATTCAAAATATGCTCCTCATTGACTTACATTGTACGCTGAAATAGCTCTCAAAGTCACTCTTTTAGCACATAAACGAACGCAAACAAAGTTGATTCAGACAATATAGAGCATCACCAAACCCAGTACTGTTTGTTTTTTTAATAAAAATGTTAACTTCCTGTTGATTTGGGCATTTTTATTAGGAAGAAAACCCGGACTGGATCCGCGGATCCGGATCTTCAAATAGTAAAATCAACAGGAAGTTGACATTTTTATAAAAAAAACAAACAGTACTGGGTTTGGTGATGCTCTATATTGTCTGAATCAGCTTTGTTTATGTGCTAAAAGAGAAACTTTTAAAGCTGTTTTACCGTACAATGTAAGTCAATGAGGAGCATATTTTGAATTATCCATTTCTAATCAATGGAACAATTATTTTTGATTTCTTGTCCACCTTTGGGGTTACATCATGGCAAGGTAACTACACAACCCAAACCTCTACCAAAGTGGTCTTGCCCTTTAACTAGCTAGCCTGCCGTAGATAGAGATACATAGATACGACACACACACACACACACACACACACACACACACACACACACACACACACACACACACACACAAACTGTTTACATATATATATTTTTTTCTTTTATATAGTATATATGATGTTTTGCATATTATTGTATATCATTGTTCGTCTTTAAATGTCTCGATTAATTGAATACACAGGACCACAATGGAAATAAGCCCTTAGGGCTTTTTGTGTTATCCTTTTAGCACCTTTTGAATCAATTTTTACCACTGTACATTTTTTGCAAACTCTTAATAAAGTATTTAATCAATCAATCAAAAAGACACACACCCCCATTTGATAACAATCATTTTATCTCTGAGACCCCATATCTATGCTGTAAAATCCTCAGTGGTAATTTAACAATCTGAGTTACAGACCCTAGGGGTCCCTTTAGTTCCCGACTATCAATCATTTACTGTGGGGACCCCCTGGAACCCCCTCAAGGACCCCTGGGGATCCTGGGGGTCCAGGACCGTACATGGAGAACCAGTGCCTTAACCTCATGTATTTTTAAGCCAAACAATGACACACCTCCCTCTGCTAAAACTCTATTGGATGGCACTTGTCACACTGCTGTCACTTTTATGCATAAGATTTATCGTCTTATCTTATACTTCCACGTCATCCATCCCACCCATAACCCAACATTGCATTATAAAACAAAATGTCAGGCGCCAGAGGATTAAATCAATGTATTTATATCCATAATATCTGTTAGCTTATCACCTTTTACAATGTGTTATAAAATAATACAATCAATAATCATTATTACTAGGATTATACTGTAAACATATGCCAGAGTAAATGTCTACTGTCACTGGAATGAACAAGAAGATCTTTACATGAACAGAGTTCCACTCCATCACATACTGTAGCAACCAGATAAGACTTTTTGAAAGGAGAAGAGTGCCCTCTAGAGGACACAAATACACATTACTGCAGCCACATCGACCTACCCTGCTGTTATGTACTGATTGATTGAACACTTTAGTAACAGTTTGCAAAAACAAGGCATGCTGGCACAGATTTATACAAAAGAATGCTAAGAATATAACCCAGATAAGCCCTCAGGGCTTGTTTCCATTAAGGTCCTGTGTATTCAATTCATCGAGACATTTAAAGACAAACAATAATATACAATAATATGCAAAAAACATCATATATACCAGTAGTAATAAGAAAGAAAGATATGTACAGTAAAAAGTACACTTTAGTAGTTCTCATGCATGGTGGCGGGATTGTTTTTAAATAAAACGAATAAGCGCTTCTCGATTATTTGAGCAATTGAAAAAGTAATCATCAGTAGAATATTAACCAAGAAAGTAATCGATTGTTGAAGCAGTATAATGTGATAAACTGTGCACTGCTCTTGCTCCCTGAGCTTTGCCAAACAAGTCTGCAATGTCTAAAATAAAATTGATTTTAAACTCTTTAAAGAGTGTGTTTAAAGCTTTACATGGACTATAGCCCCACCTTACATCTCCGACCTGTTAATCCTCACCCTGCCACTAGGTTGCTTAGGTCATCCACCCAACAGCAACTCTCAGTTCCTCCAATAGCCTAAAAACTAAAGGTGATCTCTGCTGCTGCCCCTCAGGTCCAGCCCCACTATTGACATTTTAAAATCAAAACTAAAGACCAATTCTTTCTCCCTCGCTTCTAGCTCAGTCTGAGGGCGTCTTAATCTGTCTGTTTGCTTTTGATAACTGTTTCTGTTAATGCGTTTGCTTCCATTAATGTGTTCTCTGTTTTTAGTATTTTTGTCTATTTGTGTCTTATGTTTTGTGCTCTCTGAACTCTGTAATGTGACATTGATGTTGTCTTCCAAAAAATTGTGGTATTGATTTGAATAGAGCCATTCTGTATGTCCACATGCTGTATGTCCTACCTTTATACATGTCCACCAGTGAGTCTCTGAGTTCTTTGCTGTGCGTCCATGTCGACAGAACCAGTTCGTCCTCACTCTCTGAGCCAACTTCTCTGCAAAACAAAAGAACGATAATTATAATATGCACAGACCACAGCACAACTATTACACTCACACACCATACTGTATGTCCCAGTTCAAGAAAGGCAGAAACCATGACGAGCCATGAGGTCATTGAAAAAGAATGCATGATGACACAGAGGCTTATTTTGCATCAGGGTATTTGCCCCCACAGTTGACGATTCCATTATACCATGGCCACTTGCAAGCCATTAATATCTACCGATAAGTAGTATTTATTCAAATGTGGAAGCAAAAGGCTTTGAACAGAAACATTGTGCTAGTACTATCTTCACCATTCTTGGAAGTCTTGGAATTTGGAAGAGTCAACAGCAGTGTTGATTTTGACAGCAAATTTTTATTTAGTTTTAGTCATAGTCTTTTGAATAAAAATCCATTTAGTTTTAGTCATATTTTAGTCATCTGAAATGTTACAGTTTTTGTCTAGTTTAGACTAAAATGTATTTTGGCGGTGCCTTGATGGCGTCGTAATGGCCGATATATACAGTACTGCATGCCGAAAATAGCAGATCTACAAGCTCTACAAGCTGCGCGACGCGTTGTGAGCTTGTAGATCGTCTATTTTCGGGCCCTGACACCCACCCGCAACCAAACATAAAATGACTTGTCTTTTAGTTCTACTGGATCTCTTCTCCACTAGTCCCTCCCAACATTTTTGTCTAGTTTCTATTTGTCGACGAAATTGTCAATATATTTAGTCTAGTTTTAGTCATCGTAGCTTAGTTTTTATTTCGTTTTCGTCATAGTTTTAGTCGACAAAATCAACACTGGTCAACAGTATATGTCACCGTTTCTAACTTCTAAGTAAGAGAAGTCGTACTTCCTAGAAAAACACAGGTTCTGTGTCTGTGTTTATAAATCATAAGAACACAAACTTTGTAACTCAAAGTTCACATGTGTGTTTTACTGCAGTGGTAGAGCTGTCAGGACTCAAAGTGCCTTTGAGAAAGGTAGTGAATGAGGTCATATGGCTGGACATGTGGACAATGTATGTGAGCAGGAGATTAGTGAGACTAGCTGTTAATCTGTACAAATATTTAACAAAACAACACAAGACCACACACACTGCACCCCCAAACCCCTAGTACTACCCAGGCGTACTACTAGTTTTCTATCCAACCAGGACCTCTAGTACTGCTGGTTTTCTATCCTACCAGGACCTCTAGTACTGCTGGTTTTCTATCCTACCAGGACCTCTAGTACTGCTGGTTTTCTATCCTACCAGGACCTCTAGTACTGCTGGTTTTCTTTTTTTGTGACCAACTTTTTTTATTTTGTCTTTTTTTAAAACAAGCTTTCAGAGGTGAGACATTATATCACATTTGTGTGGGTAAGCAGTTCATACAGTCTCCCACGGTGACATACGAAAGTGTCTTTTCAGTTCATAGATTGTCTGTCAGTATAGTCATATACTGTATCCTCTGATCCTGTGGCTGCTAAAGAGCCCAGGTCGCTTCTTAAACCCCCCACCCCTACCAGACCCCCGGGTTCGCACAGACATTATAGGACGGTGAAATCATGATGTATACATATAAATGATAAGATATTTTTTTGATAATGCAATGAAGTGAAAAATCAAAGTAAATCATAATTGTGTTTGTTAGATACCCTCTAATCTTGTTACAGAGTGAATGGAAGGGAAACAAACAAAACAGCACAAAATAAAAAACAAAAAATAATAATAATAAAAAATAATAATAATAATAACATTCTTTTTGTTCAGTCTCAGATGTCAGAGTACATGTGTTCAACCTAGTGGAGTACTGATTTAACCTTTTGGGCCGCAGTAAGTAATATTTGAATCGATTCTGTCCTTGCGCCCTGTGCTCTAGCACTGGATGCCTCTAGTCTCAAGATTTCGTAGAAGGACAACTTCCAACGGTAAATATTGAGATTGTGAGGTGGTTTCCATCTCATTACAAGCATTTTCTTTGCTGCCGTTAAACCAGCCAAAAACACTCTCTTTTTATGAGGTGTTAATCTTAGAGATGAATCATCATTTAATAATAGAATGTGTGGCAAACAAGGTATATTTATCTCCATTATGTCAGTGAGAAATAGTGCAACCTTGGCCCAAAAAGCTAGTACTCCTGGACATTCCCACATCATATGTACATATGTTCCCATGGCTCTTTGCGGACATAGAGAACATAAAGGACTTTGTAGATGTTTGATTTGGCAGAGTTTCCTGGGTGTCAAATAAAATCTTTGTATCAGTTTGTAATGAGTTAGTTGATTATTATAATTACGGGAAGTTAACGGAATATTATCCCATACATTCTGCCAATTTATGCAGGCGTTATAATCTTTTAAATCTATGTTCTAGACAGTGATATTTCCTGTAATTTTGTTTAATTTTCCTTGTATTCTATTATATATCCCAGAAACAAAGCCACTTTTAACATTTATGCCTCTTACTATAAGCATCAAGGGATGGACTAGTAAAGGTTGATTCCATGGGACACCATATGTGCGCATTGCAGTGCGCAACTGTAAATAAAAAAAGAAGGATGTACTAGGGACATTATAGATTTGTTTGAGCTCTTGAAAGGATCTGAGGCCGTGTTCGCTGTATATGTCAGATAGTTTGTGAATACCTTGTCTTTGCCAATTGGGAAATGTGACTGGTTTCCCACCCAACAGTAAGGAGTTATTATCAAAAATAGGGGTATCTAGGTGCCATTTTGTGTCCCACTGTCCCATTTCGGCAATATATTTCCAAACATAAATTGAATGTGCTATAATTGGGCCGAATTTAGTCTGGCAAAAGCTTTGGGATAGACCAGAAAAGAGGATATCTTTGAATGTATATGGAGATACAATGTGCTTCTCCATATTTACCCATGGTACCTCAGAATCATTATTGAACCATCTTAGCAAAGGCCTGAGCATAAAAGAGAAATAATACTGTTCGAAATTAGGAACCGATAGCCCTCCTGTCTTCCTACTGTTTTGGAGTGTAGAGTTGCTAATTCGTGGATGTTGTTCGCGCCATATAAATTTGAATACTAGCCCCTGTAGCTTCTCCCAGAATCCTGGAGGTGGTGGTAAATGAATCATGCTTACCAGAAAATTGATCTTGGGAAGAATATGGGTCTTGACTACTGAGAGCCTGACTGAGAATGGAATTAATAATAGTGACCAACGGTTTAACTCGTCAGATATTGCCTTCTTAAGACTTTTGTAATTTTTTGTCACCATTTTGTCAATGGATGGGTATATATCTATACCTAAATATCTGAAACAAGAACCCACTGGTATTTCTGTATGTAACTGGGGACTACTTGTTGCTGTATTTAGGGGGAGTAAAGTTGATTTATTCAAATTGATCTTGTAACCTGAAATAAAACTACATTTTTTGATAATATCTAAGACTACAGGTAGGGACCGTGGTGTATTGTCAAGGAATAATAACAGATCGTCTGCGTACAGAGAAATGTTATGGTGAGTGTTATTTACTATTATGGGTTTTATTTCGGCACAATTTCTAATTTTTTGAGCTAAGGGTTCAAGAGATAACGCAAATAATAATGCAGAGGCGGGACAGCCCTGCCTGACGCTACGTCTGATAGGGAAGGGTGTGGAACACTGATTGGATGTGATAACCATGGCCGTTGGATTCTGATATAAAATTTTGAGCATATTTATGAATGTGTCCCCAAATGCCATATCTTTCAAAGTGTGCCATAAATACCCCCATTCCAACCTATCAAAGGCCTTTTCGGCGTCGAGAGACAACACTGCACATGGTGATACTTTAGGAGCCTTGTCAATAATATGTAAAAGTCGTCTTAAATTATCTGATGCAAATCTTCGTTTAACAAATCCAGTTTGGTCTGGGTGGACCATTATTGGCAGTATCGTCTCTAGACGCCGAGCGAGCACCTTGGCATATAATTTTAAGTCTCCATTAAGAAGGGACAGTGGGCGATAGTTAGCGCAAATGTTTCCATCCTTTCCTTTTTTCTGTATCAGTGTGATAATTGCAGTACTTATGTCTCTATTAAAACTCCCCTTCATAATGGCTTGTTGGAACATCTCGAGTAGTATTGGACCCAATTCTTCCCAAAAGGTCAAGTACAGCTCCGGTGGGATACCGTCGAAACCTGGTGATTTCCCGTGTTTCATTTCTTTCAGTGCATCGTATAGTTCCTCCAGGGTAAAGGGAGAGTCCATTAAAGTTATTTGTTGTTCTGTTAATTTTGGCAGATCCAAGTCTTCGAAAAAGGAGTCTAAATCAGCTTTTGAGAATTGGGCTTCAGATGAAAACAATTGTTGATAAACAAGAAAGAATGACATAGATGTCATGGTGGATGGCGCAGGCCCCCCCCCCCCCCCCAAAAGAAAATAGCGTTTGGGGGTACAAAATCATGGGATGGAAGAAAAAAAAAGGAGGTCTGCGGTCCCCCCCCCCTTAGGAGTCCCTGGAGACCCTTGGGGGTCCCTGGGGGTGACCTACAGACACGGCAAAGGAAAACTGTAAAGCCACAGCCACGCATGCAAGATGTTGCACATGAACTCTGCAGCCGCACTGAGCAGAGATGCTCATAGGCCTGCGTCGTGCGTCGCTGACACACAATATTGTGAAAGGACGCATTCATGACACTGTCGTGGCGTCCATGGGACGCACTAGAGTTGTCACCAACAACAGAGAAAAATATAAAAATAATTCGCGATAAAATTAAAATTAGATAATTATCGGTTCGATATCAGGAATTATGACGTCATCCCGATAAAACCGATAACATTAATAATAGCTCCGATAATATATAATATTTGTCAACTGTGATCTGCATGGACTCTCGGTTAGACACTGTTGTACTGGAGAAGTATAACTCTCGGTTAGACACCGTTGTACTGGAGAAGTATAACTCTCGGTTAGACACCGTTGTACTGGAGAAGTATAACTCGGTTAGACACCGTTGTACTGGAGAAGTATAACTCGGTTAGACACCGTTGTAACTTACCATTACTAGTTACTTCATTTAAAAGTAACTCAGTTACTTTGCTAGTTACTTACACCAAAAAGTAATGCGTTACTGTGAAAAGTAACTTTTAAGTTACTTTATAAAAATAAAAAAAAAGGGCTCCCATTATTGCCCTTAATTTCAGTACTGTTATTGCATTGGAGAATAATACAATCTGTTGATCAACTTGACATGCATTTGCATCACTGAACTCTGCTAAGCAATGTGGTCTATACCAGGGGTCGCGCTATAGGATTGTAACCTGCTGGTCCCAATGTCCGGAATGAATCAAATTTATCAGACATCTGATAAAAAATACCGGTCATAATTATGTTTAAGCATTAATTACAATTAAGCAGGTGCGTAAATACAGCCTAACACTTAGGCCTACAGCATTATATTTTGGATTGAGCTATTTGAACATGAACCATGATGAACGAGTAATATACACATTTTATATACAGTAGCAGGGTCATCTTGCACAAATACATTAATTACCTACACTCAGGGGCGCCGATGACGCGGGGGCTTCGGGGATAGCGCCCCCACGCTCAATTGGTCATGAATGAATGAATCTCAGATGTCAGGCTCAAACTTACAGTACCACTACCATTACCATTACTATAGCGGGGCGCAGATAGGTGTTAACGCGCCGTTGACACCTAGAACAATAGCCCAGACAGAGAAACGGCTCGCGGCAGGGGGGCGGGGCTATTGCGGCTCGAAAAATCGAACACAACTTTAGACCAGGGGGACTCGGCACCATGAGTCATGTGAACCATGGCTATGGCTGTGCTAAACATGTTCTGCAGGTTTTGGCTCTGCCGTCTGCCCTTATTGAAATGAAGGGTCACTATGCTGTGTCCCTCGACTCCCTCGTCCTGTGTGCACTAACAGTCACTCACTGCATGCACTGAATACCAGTGGTGGAAAAAGTACTAAAATGTTTTACTTAAACAAAAGTATCAATTCTGCGGTGTAAAAATACTCTATTACAAGTAAAAGTAAGGTATTCAAAATGTACTTGAGTAAAAGTAGAAAAGTATTGGTATCAAAATGTATTTAAAGTACCAAAAGTAAAAGTACTCATTATGCAGAAGGTCCCATTTCACAAGTTTTCAAACGTGTAAAATGTATACAAATTCTTTGAAAATAGCAGATCTACAAGCTCACAACGCGTCGCAAATCTGCTATTTTCAAATTGCCAAAGTATATACTGTATAAGTGGTTTTGTAATAATAATCAAAATCTACAAAGTAACTATAGTAAATGAAGTTATCAAATAATTGTAGTGGAGTAAAAGTACAATATTTGTCTATATGTAGTGGAGTAGAAGTAACTAGACTACTACTAAAATAAGTAGTTTTATTTAAGTAAAACATTTGAGGATGGGACACACTGAAGGATGGTTAGAGTGTTGTTAATGTTGTTTTATGGTCATTTAATGAATTAATTATGCAAAAAAAAATCGCGCGCACTTCCCGCGCGTACATGCCCGCGACGCAGTGGGTGGAGGGGGGGGGCGGGGGGGAAGGGGGGCTGAGTTCAGCCCCCATGGCCACGCACAAAAGCCGGCGTCCCTGCCTACACTACCATTTGCGCCTGGCAATCTCTGCTTCTCACCCATTGACTTGCATGTTAAATGATGGCGTTTCCCCTTAAAAATAATCGATCATTTCAGGAGCAAGAGCTTAAAAATCTCTTCTAAATCTAGTCAACAAGGCCTGCAGTAGGCTATGCACTGGACAAATATGCATGACATTATTTCAATAAACTAAAAACATGGGAAATGTTAGAGGGAGTAATAGCCATGGATACACGACGGTCGACTGTCACGACCGTCATGGATGAACTTCAACCTGGTGTTTGCACTTTCTCCATTTATGGCCCGTACATCTACATAAACGTTCATATTTCAAATATAAAGTGCTTATCCCATGGCGACGGAGGTTACATGTATATACGGGCTCTCAAAAGTACCTGTATCATCCGTATTGTTCAATAAAAAGCATTTTAATCTGATCGGTGGCCATTTTGTCCACATGCTTTCAACTGAGTGACCCTATCGGTTGGTAGGTGTATTGCACTCCAATACATTATGAAAAAATGGCCACTGATCGGATTAAAATGCTTTTCATTGAACAATACAGAATATAAGGTTACTTTTGAGAGTCCCGTGCATAATTGTAACATCCGTGGCCATGGGGTAAGCACTTTATATTTGAAATCTGAACGTTTATAGAGATGTACGGACCGTAAATGGAGAAAGTGCAAACACCAGGTTGAAGGTGATCCTTGACTGTAACAGGACTTTTCATGTACCGCAGGGACTGCAGTAGCAGACGCAGTTAATAAATAGACGAACAAATGAATTAATATACTTTAACGTGCGGAATCCAAAACAGGCAGCGCTGTGATTCTGAATTTTGTTATGATTACGGTGATTAGTAGCCTATTATTGACACCACCTGGGCGAGTGAGTCATGTAACTTTCCTGGTTGCAGCCTTGCAGTTTAAGTGCAGATTTCAGCTTGGGAAAAGCAGCCTTTAACGGGTTTGGGTACGTGGTTCATAATCACCATTGCGTTATCGTGGTATTCCTACTACTAGTCCCAGAAACACACACGCTGTTAAGAGAGAGAGAAAGAAAGAGCGAGCGAGCGAGAGAGAGAGAGCTTGCAAAGCCATCACAGCGGATCTCCTCAACACAGACTGGTGTAAAGTCAATAAGTACATTTACTCAAGTACTCTACTTAAGTACAATTCTCAGTCACTGTTCGCCTCGCTGTATATATAAATACTATATACAAAATAACGGAGTAACGCACCATGTAGTAACGGTAACTGAGTTACTGAATTAAAAAAAGAATGCTTTAGAGCAGTGATGTTGCTAGGTTTTCAATGTAATGGGTCCTGGGACCCAAGGGTGGTCTTTTAGATGGGTCCCAGGGACATTTTATGAGTCCCACAAAAATTCACACCCTACGTGGTGCAGTGCTTGGACCCAGTTCGGTGCCCCCCCGGGACGGTTTTGTCAACGGGGGGCAATAGAATACATTTAATCACAGAACCTTTTTGTCATTATTATTTTATTTTGTATCATTTATGAATGTAGAATTTATTTTTACTATTTATTGTGTAGCAATAAAAGTGAAACACTGGCTTACAGTGGAATTATTGGCAACTAAAGAAATAGGAATTCAAGAAATAATGAAGACAAATACTGACAATGCCTATTAACATTGGCTTGCAGTTATTGCACATAGCCAAAATGCAATAATAATTATTAGGCTTGTCATTGAGAAAGGAAAATAAAGTTGTCTTTTTGAGGAAAAGTGGAACCTTTTAAGTCACTTTAAGTTTAGCATGAGGGAAAGGGTCTCCCTCTTCAGGGAATTTCTTGATATGATATCTCTACTAGGCTACAGAAAACATTCAGTTGGCTATTAAACATACAAGACACAGATAATAGACAACCGGTTACTTACAGCTGCCATTAATTAGTGCTTTTGATTGCCTTTGTGGTCAAATGCATAGGCTCAACGAGCCATCGTTAACCTGCTAATGTTACACAGCTGATTGGCAACATGCGTTAAACGCATCCATCACATCACTCTGATCTCCAAGCAAGTTGGAGAACACTCTAAAATCGTGGATTTGACAATAGCAACAAAGGTTAGTAGTAGACCTGTATGTATGATGATCAGTTATTATTCCAGACAGTGGTCTATCCAAGACTTTTTTACTCTCTCTCTCTCTCTCTCTCTCTCTCTCTCTCTCTCTCTCTCTCTCTCTCTCTCTCTCTCTCTCTCTCTCTCTCTCTCTCTCTCTCTCTCTCTCTCTCTCTCTCTCTCTCTCTCTCTCTCTCTCTCTCTCTCTCTCTCTCTCTCTCTCTCTCTCTCTCTCTCTCTCTCTCGTCTT
The DNA here is from genome assembly GCF_963280865.1 of Gymnoscopelus braueri. Classification (NCBI taxonomy): domain Eukaryota; kingdom Metazoa; phylum Chordata; class Actinopteri; order Myctophiformes; family Myctophidae; genus Gymnoscopelus; species Gymnoscopelus braueri. The sequence goes on from NC_137621.1 coordinate 9,416,562, forward strand.
TCCACCTCTGTGTGTAGCGTAGCCTAACAGTGTGTGCGTGTGTGGGGGGGGGGGGGGCGAGGGGCTGTGCTGCTGCTGCTGCGACAACGTGTGTAACCTCGCATCACCAGTCTTTCCACCTCGGAGGAAAACAACGTGTGCGAGAGAGTCTCCACACAACGGTGTCTAACCGAGTTATACTTCTCCAGTACAAAGGTGTCTAACCGAGAATTATACTTCTCCAAACAATGGTGTCTAACCGAGAGAGTCCATGCAGATCACAGCAACTCATTTTACCGCAAATTATTTTATTTTTTTCCTCTGTTGTTGGTGACAACTCTAGTGCGTCCCATGGACGCCACGACGGTGTCATGAATGCGTCCTTTCGCAATATTGTGCGTCAGCGACGCAGGACGCAGGCCTATGAGCATCTCTGTTAGAGTACTAGTTACTGAAAATAATTACGGCGTTACAGTAACGCGTTACGTCCCAACAGTGACTATTAGGCTACGCTGTACAGAGAGAGAGAGAGAGAGAGAGAGAGAGAGAGAGAGAGAGAGAGAGAGAGAGAGAGAGAGAGAGAGAGAGAGAGAGAGAGAGCGAGAGAGAGCTCAGTGGTGCTTAAATGAAGAAAATGTGCACAGAATATCATCTAAAACTATGCTAAATAAACCCCCAAAAAATATCAAAAATAAAGTCGGACCTTTATCTAAATTACCTTTATATTTATTGGACACTTAAATGTTTTAGGTACATTCTGTAATTGATGAAAATTAATTTTAAGGTGACATTTCAATGCTCTTAAATGAATACAGGATCACAGAACATCACCTGAAACTATGCTAAATATGGGACAAATCAAAAATAAAATCGGGACTTTATTGTGGCTTAAATAGATTCAAGTCGACAAGTTTTGGTGCATTCTATAATTTAATAAAACATTCTGATGCCTCCATAGTCTGTCTACTTCTCCACAGTCCCTGTGACAACAATGGCTGCTGTTCAAAAAAAATTCGGAGCAAAGGGGGGCGTCTCCCTGCATGAATCCAAGTTGAAGCAACCAATCGGTGGCGTTTCAGACCCTTTTTTAGCAAACCCGCTCCCTTTTTCCAACTGACCAACCAGACTTACCCAACCCCGCCCCTTTTTCACCGACGCCCCGCCTCTCTTTAAATAGCTTCGGAGGTTAACTCCCCCTTTTGGTCAGATGCCTGATATCTGTTCATTAGGATGGCTTTGCGCCATCCAAAAAGTTTAAATTCAAGATTTATTTTGACCGGATCGTTTATCATCACTCCTTCTTTATTTTGGATTGATGAGATCTGCTTTCTGTTCGTTAAATTGAATTTTCCTAGTCAACACAAAGCTTGGATTATTTCCATTCAAATACTCAGTTTGTCTCGTTCTGTGAGCTAGAAACTCTGCTTTTTGTGCCATTAGAGCATTTAGTTCGGACTTCACTTTCCAAAGCTTCCTTTCTCTTTCTTGATCGTAGTTGTTTTGTTGTTCTACAGTTAGCAAGGAGTGTCTATTTTCTAATCTGGATATTTCTTGGTGATGGGCTTTGTTCCGTGCTGAGGCAAATGATATTGTATTATTGCGGATAAACCCTTTAGTTGCATCCCAAAGAAATCTTACATCTGTAACGCTATTTTTATTGATATTAATTAAAGGGCTGAAGTCCGATCTAAATTGCTCACAGAATGATGGATCCTGCAGTAATGTTAAATTAAATTTCCATCTAGTAGCTCGTTTTGGACAATTTTCGATTGTGAATACACACAGGTTGGCATGGTGATCTGATAAGGACATATTAATAATGTCAGTTTTTTTAACACCACGAAAAATATTGGCAGATATTAGTATATAATCTATTCTTGAAAATGTTTTATGTCTATTCGAAAAGAAGGTGTATTGTTTTAAACTTGGGTTATAATTTCTCCACACATCGATCAATGAATGATTTGACACCAGATTTTTAAATGCTGTTGTAGATGAGTTAACTGAGGTTGGCCCTGACTTATCCAGGTCTGGTGATAAAACTGTATTCATATCTGCACCAAAAATTATCCCACAATCTGAATATTTTTGTAAAATGTTTGTTAATTGAGCATAAAAAGCAGAGTCGTAGGTGTTAGGGGCATATGCTGATAACAGCAGTATCTCTTTGTCACTTAGAATACCCTTTACATAAGTAATTCTGCCATCTGAATCATTTCCTTTCTCAATAGAATTGAATTTGAATTAGTACTCCTTTTGTTTTATTGGTAGCGGATGAGGAAGAAACAACCATGTATCTATTATTTTCTAATTTTCCTAAGTCTTGTGACATTATGTGAGTTTCTTGTAGTAGAGCTATATCAATCCTTTTCCTGTCAAGATATTCGAGACAGCTGCTATATTTGATGTTCTTGTTTATTCCCTGTACATTCCATGAGAGTATATTTATTTTTGCCATGATATATTCTGTAGATTTAATTTTTCTTTGGCAATTATTATTATATATATCTTGGAATTATTCATGGCACAGTCACAAAGGGGGTTTCTATTTGCATTAAATTGTCGAGATATAGATTCAAAAATAATAATAAAATAAATAAATAATATATAAACATCATGGAACCCTTCCCTGGTCTAGCATCAACCCGATAGCCTCCCACCACCCCTCCCCCCGAAGACGGTCACGTGGATAGAATACCTTAGTATTCTTATTCCACACAGCCACCTTCCTACCTCCCATTCTCTGCCTATTGCAGAGTTGTGACATGTTGGCTGGTTTAACAGCTTCCTCTACTGGTCTCCCTGTGTTATTAACTACCTGCATTACAGAAAAAAATAAAATTGAGAGGGAAACAGAGGGAGAGAATTTCCTTTTTCTTTTTCTTTCTTTCTTTAATTTAAGATAAATTATATTAAGTAAGGAGAGTAATGCCCTGGGTGATATTATCGTCCTCACTAACCGTGATGCCGACAACACCGTCCAAAGCCGCACTAATGGTAGTAAAGATAGAAAATAAAAAATCCCAGAAATAATAGTTCACCTATCATAGCTACCACTAATACAGTCATTAATAACATTAATCATAATCTGCTGGTTTTCTATCCTACCAGGACTTTGAGTACTGCTGGTTTTATATCCTACCAGGACCTCCAGTACTACTAGTTTTCTATCCTACCAGGACCTTTAGTACTGCTGGTTTTATATCCTAAAAAGGATCCCTAGTGATACTATTTTTCTATCCTACCAGGACCTCTAGTACTGCTGCTTTTCTATCCTACCAGGACAGCTAATCTCCGGCACTGTTGGACCGATCAGTGTGAAACCATAGATATATATAAAGGCTAGATGGCTCAAGGGGGCGGCGCAAGCGTAGCTCAACCGCGGCCATCTTGAAACAGTCATTCATAACATTATGTCTATGGTGCATATACTTTGAAATAACCATAGCGTGCTCAATTTTCATCCGATTTGGTGTGTTGTAAACACCAAAGATGTAGTTATGATACTGCATACTTATAATTATAATCATGTTTTTTTTAATATATATAATTTTAAGTATGCAGTATCATAACTACATCTTTGGTGTTTACAACACACCAAACCGTTTGAAAATCGGATGAAAATTGAGCACGCTATGGTTATTTTAAAGTATATGCACCATAGACATAATGTTATGAATGACTGTTTCAAGATGGCCGCCATGTGGCAACGTCGTACTCCATTGGCCAGCAGCGCGGGTGAGTCATCTAGCCTTTATATATATCTATGTGTGAAACTGTGCACACACACTCCCTGGAGTGTACATTTTTCACATAGCGCCACTAGGAGGCTGATTTTTGATTTTTTTACTCCTACAGATTTTGTCCAAACATCACACAAATCGGTACACATCTCTACAGTCATGTGATAAAGATAGATCTGTCTGATATTCCATCCTGATTGGCTAAGATTGACTTCTACTACCTGGCCTGGCTGACCTGTGCTTCAAGGAGCACATTTTTCTAGTTCTTTATTATTTATTTGGATCCCAATTAGCTTCCACAAAGTGATCGCTAGTCTGCAGGATATGAATTACTATTGTGATGTATATAACAGACATTCAACCTAGAATAGCTCAAAAACACCTGACCATCAACGCCACAGCAAAATAACAAGGCTTCTGAGCAAGGCAGGCGTTGAACTCACCACCACTAGTCCAATAAACAACTCATTATAAATACATGTTAAACATGTATTTATTAACTAATATAAAGCAGAGTGTAAACTTACTTCCCAGAGAGTTGGTGTTCCAGACTAGAGATCGTCTCTTTTGGGTGGAAACCTCATATGTTCAAAACTGTTACTTTTCAGGATTCAAATAAAAAAATAGCTAAAGTAGCAGATCTACAAGCTCAAAACGCGCCGTTTCGAGATGTGTTTCGAGCTTGAAGAACTGCAACTTTTGATGCTTTTGTGTGACACTGTAGTATGATCAAGTTAAGTTAAGTAGGTGTTAAGTTATGAAAAAAGTAAAAAACACAAAAAAGTTATGGAGATAAGAGGTTTCTGCCCGACAACAACGATATGTTGGTAATATAAAGCAGGGAGTAAACTTACTTCACAGAGAGCTGCTGTTCCAGACTAGATATCTTGCTCTTGGCTCTCTGCAGAGCTGTCTGAACGTCCTGAGATCTGATTCTACCAGCCATCGATACTACTGACACACTATTACACTACTGCTACACACCACTGCTACACACACACACACACACACACACACACACACAGATACAAAACACATCTACGTAAACACTGACACAAAACACCACTATACTGTACAGTACACACTCTGATATAAAACACAACTGCACACACACACACACACAGACACACAACAACTACACACGCTGACACACAACACAGCTACACACGCTGACACTCAACACAGCTACACACGCTGACACACACACACACACACACACAGAATACACCTGAATTACACTCACTGATACACAGTACACTTCACTACACAAACACACATCGATACACAACAGACCTATACACAGTGACACAGGGCACAAACTCACAGACACACAACCCCAACATGTCCTATGTGGAGCAGAGTGTCAGTGTGATACAGGACACTATGTAACCTGACACATCACCATGACAACCAGCTCACAGCATCATCATCATGTCCGGGTCACACTGTCATTTATTCATGCATATAAATATCTGTTGATAACTGATTACTATTCATGTGTTATCTACGTATTTTCGTTACCGTCGGTTGGAAACCTTGTACATCCAAAACCGTTCCTTTTTCATAATTATTTTCAAAACATTTTAAAGTAGTGATTGTAGCCAATCAACAAGCCCACAAGAGCTTGTGGATCGGCTATTATTTCACAACTTATGTGCGACGTGTGACGAAGTAGGGCGTAAAAGGTTGGAGATATGGAGAGATACATGGTTTTGAATTATTGGTGAAGGTAAGTGTTGATGTACTTACCAAATAGGGGAGAGGCGGTCACGAGCTGAGCGTGCTCTACTGTCAATAGGTTAAGATAAGGACAGACTAGGCAAAAGGGAAGGTTGGTGAAAGGGCCTCTGTATGTGGAGTTTGCATGTTCTCCCCGTGTCCCCTATGGTAGGTACCCTCACAAAAAACATGCAGTAATCCTGGTCTCTATACTGCCTCCCCCTGGTCAGCCGGGGCGTCTGATGGAGGGAAAAGGAACTGGTTTGAATTCCTTCTACGCACTACGTCCTACCGGGAAAACACCCCCCTGTCAGATGATAAGAAGCAGCTTTGCTAGCTCCTCATGCATTGAAGGAGGCATGAGCTCAGCTCTGGGCTGGCAGAGGGAGAGTAGCGCCCAGGATTACAAGGCAATTGGCTGATGGGGTATTATAAAACTATTCTAAGATAATTCACCTTTGTAACATACAGTATGAAACCAGTAACATTACAAACCAGTACTATGAAACCAACATTACAGCATGAAACCAGTAACATTACAAACCAGTACTATGAAACCAGTAACATTACAGTATGTAACCAGTAACATTACAAACCAGTACTATGAAACCAACATTACAGCATGAAACCAGTAACATTACAAACCAGTACTATGAAACCAACATTACAGCATGAAACCAGTAACATTACAAACCAGTACTATGAAACCAGTAACATTACAGTATGAAACCAGTAACATTACAAACCAGTACTATGAAACCAGTAACATTACAAACCAGTACTATGAAACCAGTAACATTACAGTATGAAACCAGTAACATTACAAACCAGTACTATGAAACCAGTAACTGTATGATACTGGTTTCTATACTGGTTTTCATAGTATGAAACCAGTAACATTACAGTATGATACAGTAATGTTACTGGTTTCATGCTATGACACCAGTAACATTACTGTATGATACAGTAATGTTACTGGTTTCATACTGTAATGTTACTGGTTTCATGCTATGACACCAGTAACATTACTGTATGATACAGTAATGTTACTGGTTTCATACAGTAATGTTACTAGTTTCATACAGTAATGTTACTGGTTTCATGGTATGAAACCGGTAACATTGCTGTATGATACAGTAATGTTACTGGTTTCATGGTATGAAACCAGTAACATTGCCGTATGTATGATACAGTAATGTTAGTGGTTTCATGGTATGAAACCAGTAACATTGCCGTATGATACAGTAATGTTAGTGGTTTCATGGTATGAAACCAGTAACATTGCCGTATGATACAGTAATGTTAGTGGTTTCATGGTATGAAACCAGTAACATTGCTGTATGATACAGTAATGTTAGTGGTTTCATGGTATGAAACCAGTAACATTACTGTATGAAACTAGTAACATTTCACCTACCCAGTAACTTTACTCATGTAAAGCTCACAGACCAGACCAGCATAAAAAGCAGTAAAACGTTAGTGTCGTTAAAAACTGGGTTTGAAAACATATGTTCAACTATAACCGCAGCTAATCTACACGCTCACACACACAGCTAATCTACAAGCTCACACAAACAGCTGATGTACAAGCTACGATAGCTTGTACATCAGCTACTGCATGTTGTTAGGCTATTTCCACCGAGAAGTTACATTAACCATGGATACTCACCACAGCGTCCAGGAGACAGTACAGCAGCACGTAGCGCGTGTGTGCGTGCATGCGAGTGTATTCATTTGTGTGTGCGTGTGTGTGTGTGTGTGTGTGTGTGTGTGTGTGTGTGGACGGGAGGAAGTTTTGATTCATGTCATTCTCTCTTCAGGAAGGAAGTCCTTCTCTAAACTAGTCTGAAGCTATACACCACTCAGACCGCCAGAGGGCAGTACAGGACCACTCTCTCACAAACACACACACGCACACACACACACACACACACACACGCACGCACGCACGCACACACTCACTCACTCACGCACGCGCACACACACACACACACACACACACACACACACACACACACACACACACACACACACACACACACACACACACACACACACACACACACACACACACACACACACACACACACACACACACAGGATTGCTGATAATTGCCTATTTGTATAGCTATATTCTTTATTGTATTACTACCAGTGGTGTAAAGTAACTAAGTACATTTAACTTAAGCACTGTTCTTGAGTACAATTTTGGGGTATTTTTTACTTTAATGGAGTATTTCCAATTTGCAGTACTTTTACTTCTATTCCACTACATCTCAGAGGCAATTATTTGAAAACTTTAGTAACTAGTTACTTTGTAGATTATTTGATTTGATTATTATTACAAAACATACAGTAAACTATGGAAGTCCATAGGTCCAAAAATGTAATAATAAATACCACAATGAAATAAATAATAAACACAATGATATAAATACAAAATACAATTAAATAAATACAAAATAAAATTAAATAAATAAATGTATTTATTTATTGTGTATTTTTTTTATATATCATTGGGTTTTCTATTTATTTCTTTGTGGTTCTTATTTATTTCATTGTAACTTTTAATGTCAACCTATATATATTACATGATGCCACTTTTAGCTATTTAATCAAGTCCATTGGTCCAAAAATTAAAAAACAACCCAGGCCGCTTCTTAAAGGAGAATTCCGGACAAATTAAGTGTTATCTTTGATGTCTCGTTACTCACCTACCGATGTGAAAAGTAGCGTTCTTTTTTTTCATATATTCCCCTGTCGTCATTTTTTAAACCCCCTCCGTTGTCATAATGGGAGCGCGTGGCTAAGGGAAATTCGTCTATTATAACCGACGCAAAGTTGTTTTTTTCACTACTAGTATTCATAGTAGAGTCTCATGATAGTCAAACATGCGTTGAAACTATCTGCGAGGCTGCCGTCAATGGCGAACGATTTAACACTGGTTGCTTGTTTCTTCCAGAACCTGGCAACTCGTGTTGCCAGAATCTGGAAACAAGCAACCAGTGTTAAATCGTTCGCCATTGACGGCAGCCTCGCAGATTGCATTTTTTATTTATATCATCATGTTTTTTATATATTTCATTGTGGTATTTGTTATAACATTTTTGGACCAATGTACCTTATGAAATAGTTAAAAGTGGCAACATGTAATATATATAGGTTGACATTAAAAGTCACAATGAAATAAATATAAAACGCATTAAAATAAAAAACATTACAGAATAAATAAATAAATGTATTTATTTAATTGTATTTTTTATTTATTTAATTGTATTTTTATTTATATCATTGTGTTTTTTATATAATTCATTGTGGATTTTATTAATTTCATTGCGATATTTATTTTTTAATTTTTGGACCAATGGACTTGATTAAATAGCTAAAAGTGGCATCATGTAATATATATAGGTTGACATTAAAAGTGTCTGAAATGAAATAAATAAGAACCACAAAGAAATAAATAGAAAACCCAATGATATATAAAAAAATACACAATAAATAAATACATTTATTTATTTAATTGTATTTTGTATTGATTTAATTGTATTTTGTATTTATATCATTGTGTTTATTATTTATTTCATTGTGGTATTTATTATTTAATTTTTGGACCTATGGACTTCCATAGTAAACCACTTCAGCCCTATACTTTTAGGCCATTTGAAAATAGCCGATCTACAAGCTCACAATGTGTCGCTATGCGACGCATTGTGAGCATAATGACTACTTTCTACTTTTGGTACTTCAAGTACATTTTGATATCAATACCTTTGTACTGAATTCTGTACTTTTACTTGTAACAGAGTGCTTCTACATTGCAGTATTGATACCTTTACTTAAGTAAAACATTCGAGTGCTTTTTCCACCACTGATTGTATTACTGCTAATGAAAGAAATAATTTATAAGTAATAATACAATTATTATTTTTATCAGGTAGGACAGTACTCAATGTTACAGACCTCCTGTAAGGGTCAATGTCACTGTGGTATAAATGTTCCTTCATCTCCCAGAGCTCATTCTATGTGTCACATGAGCTGTTTTCAACTTATTGTCTTTGTGTAAAGCCAGCCCAAGACATGTTTACATTATGGTGATTGGTTGTGTAACAGAGTGATTCACAACCTCAGCCTGATGGCCTGAAACTCTAATATCTCCCCCGAGTTATGGGGAATACCCTTTGGCTTAGTGGTTAAGGTGTTGGCTTCCCACGTGGGAGACCAGGGTTCAAATCTCGGGCGTTACAATGGTGCCGAGAATTGGGTTCCCCCGTGGGTGGAGGTCAAAAGGGGGGGTGAGTGTAACAGAGTGGTTCACTTAACCTCAGCCTGATGGCCTGAAAGTCTAATATCTCCCCCGAGCTATAGGAAATTCCCTTTGGCCTAATGGTTAAGATGTTAGCTTTCCATGCGGGAGACCAAGGTTCGAATCACGGGGGCGTTACAGTTGCAACTGGTACATTTCCTACTGGATGGTGTAAAGTTTACTCCATCTAAAATTTGCACCATCTCTAATATTGGACATTCATTTACTGGTTGCAAATGAAGGCATTGGGTACAAAACCATGGTCTGACTCTAAATGAGTTTTCTCTACTCCTTTAACATTGGATAGCTAGATGCTTTGATGCTCGTTACTTGGTAAATTGAGCCCAATTAAAATCTACAGAATAGTACAGCTCACAACGCATCACGTTGCAAAGCATTGTGAGCTTCATTCTTTGAGTATTTGTTATGTTACTTTCACTGAATGTTCTCCCTCGACTAGGGATGCTATAGGCTTCATGTTAAAAGAATAAATTATTTACAGCATTCAGGCATTTCTTTTTTTTTGGGAGCATTACAGTATGTAACAACCTGTCTTGAGTTCAGGTGTGGTGGCGTAGCCTTTGATCAATTCATATTACAGTTGGCAGGCTTGAAGTTTGAAGTAGTGCATCACATTCTTTTCAGAATAGGTTCAGTTAAATGAGCACAATTTGAAAATAAGTGTACTTACTGTAATTCTGTACTTCTGGCAGTGGACATTAAAGGGGGGCGCATGCATGCTATCATTTTCGGTAATCACCCTCTGACCTCGGTGGTTTGAAAACTACAACATGGCGTCACTGAGCCGCGGTGACAAGCGACTCACCGATCAACTCAACACATCTCTCTGTTTTTACTAACCGACATCACCGGACTACTATGAGCTGAGTATTGATGTGCCGTCACACTGTCACTCTTGGTTCAATAAAACCCTAAAGTCCAGTTTATAGACGACATACACAGAAATTGCCGTTCACCTGAGCAAGGCATCTTTATTGACAACAAGGGAGATTCCCTCTATAATATGTGAATAACAGAACAGCAAATTAATGATATTAAACAAAATACGACCTGATATATCACGAAGGCAATTCGCTCCACATCAAAGTCTGCATGCTTAGACCAGCGTTCAGATGAGCGCCGGGAGAATTCTGAAGTTCATATATCCTATATTACATTGGAAAGAAGTCCCGTCATTATTTTCCCATCTCATTGTTTCGCACTAAACACAACAACAACATATCACATGTCACTAACAACACAAGCCACAACGCGCGCAATTAATTTACGGGTGGCGTAGGCTACTTTTCATTGCTCACCACACATTCGCCTCCTCGGAGCATTATTAATTGCGGCCAGCACAAACTCGCAACATTACGGGTCGTCCATGTTGCTCCGTAGTGTCAGCACCGACCACCGCCGAGCGAAACCGAAACCAAAACCCTGCGAGCCAACGCTGTGCTCCATTCACACACACACACACACACACACACACACACACACACACACACACGCGACTACTGAACGCTTTTGTGGTTCTTTGCGAAATCCCGAAGTGGAGTTTTGGTCATTGGAACGGTGATGCACGTCACCCGTTTGTGAAGTGGGTATTTTCAAACCCTGGAATGAATTTAGGGGAGCGTCAGAGTGTTTGTGTTGGAGTGCCTCAGTGCGGCTGCAGAGTTCATGTGCAACCTCTTGCATGCATGGTTGCGATGTTTCGCGGGGGTCCAAAAAGGTCCGCGATGTTTCGCGGGGGTCCCAACACTCCCAGGGGGTCCGCGGACCCCCAGGGGGTCCCCCATGTTTTTTTTGTTTTTTTTTACAGTTTTCCATTTCCCTTCGCCGTGTCTGTAGGTCTCCAGGGACCCCCAAGGGTCTCCAGGGAACCCCCAAGGGTCTCGCGGGACCCCCAAGGGCTCCGCTATGTTTCGCGGGGGTCCGAAGGGCTCCACGATGTTTCGCGGGTGTCCCAAGACTCCAAGGGGTCCGCGGAAAGAGGGGAGCACAGGACACTCAGCGATGCCATGTCCTCTGATTATACGCGCATTTGCCTTACTATTCACCACAGCGTTGCCATGACTGAAAATCATAAGCGACTTTGCCCTACTTTCACACAATTCTCTCTCTCACACTGTGAGGTGGCTGTAAGGTGGATCTGCGATGCAAAGATTACATTCAGTATATTAAAGCAGTCACTCGCAAGGCCTGCCTTCTGACTGGAGCACAGCCCCTGTGCTCCACACTCTATAACTCTATAATCACCTTTTAGGTGAAAACGTTTCCACCTAAAAGGTGAAAGGGTGTTATCACCTAAAATGATAGCATGCGCCCAAAGCAGTTGGTCCAAGCTCACACATCAGGGCCGGATACAGAAATTATTAATTGGGGGGGCATTAGGAAATGCTGGGGGGGCGGCTTCCTCGGCGATTTTTTTTTTTGCGTTTTTTTGCGTTTTTTCCGGCTGTTTGTGTAATACTGCTTCCTATTGTTTAGGAGTAGTACTGCATGTGTGTGTGTGACTGTGTGTGTGGAAAATCAGGGCAGAGGATTATTTGAATTGTGCAATGATACATGATGGAATATGATTAAGGATTATTTTGATTATGGTAAGCTCACATTTCATATCATGACATAAATGTAACTTTCACAAGCCCCCCCACCAAGATTTAGATTTTTTTTGGGGGGGCAGTCAGGGCATTTGGGGGGGCATTGCCCCCCCTTGCCCATGCCTAGATCCGGCCCTGTCACACATACATTATCTATAGGACTCAGTGATGCAAACACTTTTAATTTCCTAGTGAGGTCTGAAAGAGCATGACGTACGATTACAGAGTTATAGGCCAAAGCGTGAAGTGGGCTGTTATAGCGCCACCCTGAGGCCGATTTGAACATTTCCATAACTCATTTCCATACCTCTTTCTCATTTACCTTCATTCTTTTCCTCTCTCACCCTCAGCCATCACTGTCTCTTCATCTTCTCGTGGACCCACATCTCTCTCTCTCTCTCTCTCTCTCTCTCTCTCTCTCTCTCTCTCTCTCTCTCTCTCTCTGTCTCTGTCTCTCTCTCTCTCTCTCTGTGTGTGTTGTGTCCAGTGTCTCCATGATGTGTCCACAGTGAATGGACAGCTGAGAGACGCACATGATGACTTCAGGATATTACCCAAGAGTGTGTGTATGTGACAGAGAGAGAGAGAGAGAGAGAGAGCGAGAGAGATGGAGAGAGGGATGGGACCGTTGTTAGCTTGTAGATCAGCTATTTCTGCTATTTAGAAAAATAAAATGTAATGTTAAAATAGGGACACCAGGTTGAAAGTAGTTAAACTGGCAGTTAAAAAAATTAAACGTAATTAATAATAATAATAATAATATTATGATTATGATGATTATGATTATGATTATGATTATATGATTATATGATTATATGATAATGATAATGATAATGATAATTATTATGATAATTGTTATTACTATTACTATTACTATTACTATTACTATTACTATTACTATTTTAAACTGGGGCCCACTTTGAAAACATCTCAGTGATTTTTTTTCCCAAGTCCTTTTTTTCCGTCTCTGAACCCCAGTCTACACTGTAAAATCTTTTAATAAGGTGCTTATTTAACTCTGAGACCCTTACAAGCCCATTTGGTTCCATTTGTACACTCTCTGTGTTATAGACCCGTATAAGTAGGGGTTCCATTTGTACACTCTCGGTGTTATAGACCCATATAAGTAGGGGTTCCATTTGGACCCCTTGGTGGTTCCCGGGCCTGATGTTGACAAACAAGGTCCTACAAACTGACTTAATTACGTCATCAATGACATCATCTCAAACCATGTCATTGTCCTTTAAAGTAAACTATTAAATAAACTAAACATAATTTAGCGACTAATCTACTTCCTGTGAGGAACTTATAGTGAAATGTATTTGCCAACACTGGCTAATACTGACCTGAATTCGCCCCATTATCAGGATGACACAGAGCTGGTTCCAGCATGTTATGGATTTCATGACAGGGCTGACACAGCAGTTCCTCGACATAATCCAACCAAACGATTTTCCATTCAATCTGATTGTAAAACTTGTGAATGATTATGAAGATGCGCTGTGGGATGAAGATACCATCAGAGCATTGCTAAAGTATGAGGCTGGATTCTTGGTGTGTGCAGTCATAGGGATCCTGTACATCGTGTTGATGCCAGTGATCGGTGGCATCCTGGCATGCTGTCGCTGCCGTGGCAACTGTGGTGGCAGAATGTACCACAGGCAGACCTCCAGCACCAACATTTACAGGAGGGCTCTCTATTGGAGTGTCTTTATAACCACAGTCGTAGTACTATTGGGGAACATCAACATGTTCATGAGTAATGCAGCCTTTAAAGTGAGCGTGGACCAAGTCAATGGTACTCTTAACAACCTTCATAGCTCCTTCACTGCTGTAATGGAGCAGATTGACCACAGGGTGAAAGAAAGCTACAAGATTGTTGACGAGCTGACCGAAAACCTTGGCACTATTGTCCCCAAGCTGGGTAAAAAGATCAAGACAAGGTTAGAAGGACAAGTGCACCCTGCCCTGGACTCGTTTGGAATTATGGCCAACTTCAGTAAGGCCAACACCACCAATGACCTAGTGATAGAATTTGAAAACATTCTGGAGGAATTGATGAAGAAAGAAGCAATTGTGAGGGAACTTTTGGACACCACAGATAAAGCAATAAAGGCCATCAATCACGCAACGGCCAGGTCTCAGTGCGACGACTGTGAAACACTTAAACAGTTTCCTGAAAAACTACAGTTAGAGGACACATTCAAGTTTGAGTACATTAGTCAGAATTTTACTGAATTCAAGTCTAAAGTGGGTGCAGTGATGTGGGACTCTCACCTCCAGAAAGGAATCACTTCTTTGGAGATGATTCATCAGAAGGTCATCAATGACACCAAGGGTGTAGTTCAGGATATTAAGAACAAACTGGAGGACACAAAAAAACACACCACCCATGTAACCAGTGACTTCCTCATCTCTGTCTCAACTAACGTGACCCACCCTTTGCAACAGCTGCAGAAAAACATCAACATGATCACTCCAGTGGTTGAGAGAGCAGAGCATATCACAAAGGCAGTAGGTGTGGCCCTGTGCTGTATGGTTCTACTTGTGGTTGTGTGTAATATCCTGGGTCTACTTCTGGGCCCTCTGGGAGTGAAGCCTAAAGCGGACCCCAAAGATCGGTCAGGTACTGCACACTATGGAGGCAACTTCTTGTTAATGGGTGCAGGTTTCATCTTCCTGTTCTCCTGGCTGCTCATGGTTGTGGTACTATTGCTGTTTGTGCCAGGAGGGAACATCTACTCACTGGTGTGTAAGCCCTGGAATGACAGAGATTTGTTAAAGCTTATTGACACCCCACGGCTGATTGGATTTGAATTAGGACCGATGCTGGGACTGAAAAGAAATCTCACACTCACTGATGTTTACAGTAACTGCAAGAAGAACATGTCTCTGTGGTACACACTGCACATGAATGAGCTTGTAAACCTGGAGGAGGTGCTCAATGTATCGAATGAGATCCTGAGGAACGTTACAATCACTCCCATCACTTTGCTGAGCAATGAAGTTGAAGATCAGATCTCAAACATCTCTATTGTGGCAGAACATATGAACTTCAATGTGTTATTTATACAGCAGATCAAAAGGATCCGCCTCCTTGACATCACTGCAATGGTAGACGAGGTTAATAGGTTGATTAAAAAATATATAAAAATACCTGGTTTAAAGGGTGATCTAGAAACAGCGAATGTAAACCTGAAAACGGTAGAGGGCTATCTGAAACCTGAATCTAATTTATGGACAAATATAACAACGCTCAAAGTTATAGTCATAGAGGGACTTCAATCCAATGTGGAGGAAATCCTCAGAGCAGTCAACGATGTGTGGAGTAATGTGGGAACTGCACAAAATTTCCTAAAAAAATACACAGCGCAGATCATCAAGACTGAAAACAGAGAGTTTGTTGAAAGTCAGTTGGGAAACCTCACCATCACATATGCTGAGTGGGTCAACCTGACACACCAAGCGGGCCGCTGTGGGTCGGTGGCCAGAGCTGTCGTCGACTCTGTGCAGAGCATCATCTGTGAAGTCATGGTGGAGTCTCTGAACACTTTCTGGTTTAGTCTGGGCTTGTGTCTGATCTTCTTCTCCATCCCCAGCATCATATTTTCTATCAAACTGGCCAAGTACTACAGGAGAATGAAGGAATCGGATAGGTACTACAGAAGAATGCTAGAATCTGATAGGGCTGTGGTCGATTTTAATCATCTGTCAGAGGCCCCTAAGTTGATGTTATGTGAGTGAGGAATTAGACACGGAGTTCAAAAATACAAACTTATCTTACACCAACAAGGAACTACGGACTAACAAAGAACTGAGAAAAGGGCTGTTCATATACATGAGGCAAGGATTACAAATACAAACAGGAGACCTGTCATTCCCCCCATATCCTGTCATTCTCCCCCTCTGACACATAAGTGGAGGCACGCATTGCTGCTTGTCTGGCTGACATCTCGGAGTGGATGTCGACGCACCACCTGAAGCTCAACCTGGACAAGACCCAGCTGATGTTCCTCCCGGGGAAGGGCTGTCCGCACCGAGACATGGCCATCACCATTGATAATGCTGTGGCGACGTCAACTCGGACTGCGAGGAATCTGGGTTTGACCCTGGACGACCAACTGTCATTCTCGGCAAACATCGCATCGGTGACACGGTCCTGCAGATTCCTCCTCTACAACATCAGGAGGATTCGCCCCTTCCTCACTGAGAAGGCAGCGCAGGTGCTCATCCAGGCTCTTGTCATCTCCCGTCTGGACTACTGCAACTTCCTCCTTGCTGGTGCCCCGGCGTCTGCCATCAGACCTCTGGAGCTTGTTCAGAAAGCTGCGGCTCGTCTGGTGTTCAACCGCCCCAAGTTCTCCCACACAACTCTACACTCTCCTTTTTCTACACTGGCTCCCCATAGCGGCTCGCATCCAGTTTAAAACCCTGGTGCTAGCCTATAGGGCAGTGAAAGGAACAGCTCCTTCTTACCTCCGGGCTATGGTCGAGGCTTACACCCCTGCCCGACCACCTCGGTCTGCCGCCTCGGGGCGACTGGTTGCCTCGTCACTCAGTGGTCCTTCTGGCCAATCTACACGGTCACAGCTTTTTTCTGTTCTGGCCCCACAGTGGTGGAATGAACTCCCCAGTTCATTCCACCATTGTCAGGACAGCAAAGTGCACTGCCCATCTTTTGCCGCAGGCTGAAAACCCACCTCTTCAGGAAACGCTATCCTTCCTCTTCTTCTTGCCTACTTGTTAACTAGTTGTACAAGCTCTTGTTTTATTGACACACTTATTTGTTTTAGCTCTTTCTCATTTGATTTTCCTACTTGTCTCATCTGTTTAAGAAAGTAGGTAGCTGATATATTGCACTATTACCTTAGCGCTAGCTAGGTATACTCTTAGTTGCTTGTTTTAGAAGAGAATGCACTTAAGACTTCTGGTGGTTAGTAGTTTCGCTTTCGCTCCCTACCTATGTTGAATGCACATATTGTAAGTCGCTTTGGATAAAAGCTAAATAATGTACTGCATTGTAATGTAATGTAATGAGACACCTGGGATGATTATTACAACTGACATGGGAGTGAAACAGACTAATATAAAGAAGAGGAAGTCCGCACACTGTTGACTCCAGCGACCACAATTTTATTTAAGGCTCACAGCACACGTTTCGACCCCTTCGGGTCTTCATCAGGTATGAAGAGTGCAGACATAGGCAGGTTAAAATAGGGAGCAAACAAATCAAGTCCCAGCTGTGTCGGGATAATGGACACACCCCATACTAACATTTTGCTGAAGGTGCCCACAACCAGTACTAAACTGGGAGATACAGCCTTCAGTGTATATGCTCCATATATATGGAACAAATGTCAAGAAAAGCTGAAGTTAGATGTCCTTGTTTCTTTTGCTCTTTTTTAAAGATTTTTAGCTGACCTTATATTGGAAGAAGATCTATGCACCTGCTTCTAAAATAATTTTTATCCCGCGATTTTTGTAACCCATTTTTTTCACCCGGTGCCAATTTCCTAAGTGATCTTGGGCACTACACCAGCCCTACACCAGTATTACACCTGTCACCCCACAGTAGGGAGGCCAGGGCCGAGCTCATGCTTCCTTCAGGCATGAGAGCCAACTGACCTTCTTGTCACCTGACAGGGGGGAGTTTTCCTGGTTGGACGTAGCGCGTGGAAGGAACACGTTATTCCAACCAGTTCCCTTCCCCTCCATCAGGCGCCCCGGCTGTCATGGGGGAGGCGGTATAGTGACCAGGATTACTACATGTTTTTGTGAGGGTATTAACTACCCTAGGAGACACGGGGAGAACATGCAAACTCCACACAGAGTAGGCCCTTTCGCCAACCCCACCTAGGGTATGGGCGCTGATGACGCGGAGGAGAAGACACGCCCCCAGTGCCCACAGCGTCCCCGGCGGGAATCGAACCCAGGACCTTCTAGCTGTGAGGCGACAGCGCTACCGACTGCGCCACCGTGCCCCCGATCTATGCACCTGCTTGGTGTAATATATGGTTTTAACTACCCGGACGAGCCCCCAAATGTTACGTCCCAGATGGTGGTCCAGGAGGAAGGGACGGTAACATATACCCAAATTATATACTTGAGACAGACAGATGTTGAGGTTAACTGAAAAGTTGTTTATTAACAAATTAGGTGAACAAAAAGTAAATGAATGCCAAGTCAACAATACAGGGAGGGTCAGGTGGTGCCAAAGAAAGAATGTAGTAATACCAAAACTCACTGTCTAAATAAAATAAAGTTCTTACTTACTCAAAAGAGAAACAAATCCTTCCTACTCTAACAATAAACAGAAAATACAATGGGTGGCACTCACCTCTAGACTAGTGGGATTAAACACGGGAAGTACCTACGTGCAAGATGTACAGGGTACCCCAGAGCTAAACTACCCCCCCCCTGTACTAAACGTTTGGCAAAAAGTCAAAAAGTCTTTATAAGACTGGAGGTGAATTGGTTAGGACAATGCATGGAGCAAACAAATGAGCTGGTGGAAGCATGGTGGGGGAAAGAGAAAAATGGCTGCCATCACAGGTGCTTTATATCTGATGATGATGGAGGTGATTGGTGGACTGATGAGGGGAAGGACCAACCAGTGGTGATAGGCGGAGTTGAGTTGAGTGAATGGGCTGGACCTGAGAGTGAGTGACAGAGAGCAGCAGGCAGAGAGTAGCAGGGAGAAAAACAGCATACACAGTCCCCCCATAAACATACAGTCTCCCCATACCCATACACGTAACAGTATATAACTTTTGCAACCTTTTTATTGTCTCCGCCGGAGGCGGAGAGTATGTTTTCGCTTCGTCCCGCTGTGTGTCCCCCTGGCGAACGATTTAACACTGGATGCTTGTTTCTTTCCAGAACCTGGCAACTCGTGTTGCCAGATTCTGGAAACAAGCAACCAGTGTTAAATCGTTCGCCATTAACGGCAGGCTCGCAGGAATTTTCAGCGCATGTTTGACTATCATGAGACTCTACAATGAATCGTAGTAGAGAAAAAAATAACATTGCGTTGGTTATAATAGACGAACTTCACTAACCCACTCGCTCCCATTATAACAACGGAGGGTGTTTAAAAAATGACGACAGGGGAATATATGGAAAAAAAGAGCGCCACTTTTTACGTCGCTAGGTGAGTAACGAGACATGAAAGATAACACTTAATTTGTCCGGAATTCTCCTTTAAAACCTTGGGTGGTAACTCTTTCATCGTACACTAAAGACTATAGATTTTATCAACAAACTGAAAGCTATTGATGTACCCTCTGATTGTCTTCTAGCTACTTTTGATGTGTCCAGCCTATATACCAGCATTCCCCACAGTGGTGGTATTGAGGCTGTGAACTATTTTCTCAGTCAGAGAGATCCCTCTGACAAACCCAGTACTGCTTGTATTAGTGAGCTTACAGAACTTGTGCTCACTACTAACTATTTTAAATTCAAAAATGATTTCTATCTTCAAATCAACGGTACTGCAGTGGGCAGCACCATGGCTCCTAATTATGCCAACTTGTATATGGGTTTGTTTGAGCTCTCATATGTACTGGACTCTGAGGTGAACCCCTACTATTCCCACATACTCAGTTATCAGAGATATATTGATGACATATTTATCGTGTGGAATGGTACGTCTGAAAACTTGGGCCTTTTCCATAATTACTTAAATTCATGCACTGAACACTTGAAGTTCACTCTTGAATATAGTGATTCCCAAATTAGTTTTCTAGATGTCCTAATAACCAAGAAAGGAGGTTCCCTACAGACAGATTTATACCGAAAGCCCACCGACAGGAACACTTTACTCCATGGTGACAGCTTCCATCCTGGTCACCTCATTAGAAGCCTTCCCATCAGCCAGTTCCACAGGGCTAGAAGGATCTGTAGCACAGATGAAGGTTATCAGAAACAAGCAACTGATTTAACAAACCGTTTTCTGTCACGAGGGTACAAATCTGAAGGGGTTCACACTGCATCTAAGCGTTTTGAATCTGTTACACAGGAAGAGTGTCTGAACCCAGTTAAACGCTCTAAACAAAAAAACATTTCTCCTCTATGTATTACTAGATATTCTCCTATGGGTGCTGAATTTAGAAAGATCCTCTACAAACATTGGCACATTGTTGACACTGATCCTAAATTAAAAGTGGTCTTTAAAGAGCCCCCGAAGTTGGTTTTCAAACGTTCCCCTAACTTAAGGGACCAACTCATACGCTCTTACACCCCCTCCACCACCCCCTCTACCTTTTTATCAAACATTTCTGCTGGTAACTATAAGTGTTCAAATTGTGCTCAATGTAGCTATACCTCTAAATGTCAATCTTTTACTCACCCTCACAGTGGGAAGCAGCTGCCCATAAAAGGAGTGATCACATGTTCCACAACTTTTGTTGTTTACCTGATAAAATGTCCTTGTGGACTTGCATATGTGGGCAAAACCAGTAGAGCCCTACGTACCCGCATAAGTGCAACATTAGATGTGGGGATGAACGAAACCCAGTAGCAGCTCATTTCAAGAAAAAGGGACACAGTATTGACTCTCTACGCTACTGGGGTATAGAGAAGGTAGATAGGCCCCCACGAGGGGGTGATCAGAATCGATTATTACTGCAACGAGAATCCTTCTATATATATACTTTAAATACCATGGCCCCTCATGGGCTGAATGAGGAGTTTGACGTTATTTTTCTCTTTTTTTTAATTATACTGTCTTTTTGTCTATGCCTTCTCTATGGTACCATATTTGTGTACTCGTTCACTTATTTGATCTGTGCATCTAGGCCTTGAGTGATGTCTATTTGGAGCTGTTAAATTGCCTCTTAAAAACTGTATTGCTGCATTATGTCATTACATTATGTCACTAAAAGGAATGATGTATACTTTTCAAACATAAGTTCCATATAAGTAATCATATTCCATTCTGTGGCAGTTAGCAGTGTCGGGGGTGGAAAAGTATCCAGGACTGATCTAAAGTAATATTGTTATTTATCATAGGTTAATAACAGGATGAGATTGTCAGGGGGGGCTGTGACCTTTGGATTCAAGAGGGTGAGAAGGCAGTTACTAATACCCAGGCAACCCCCTTCAATTTGAATCTGCTATTGATGTGTTGATCAGTCAACCCTTTAAGATCCTGGTCTTTGTCCTGGAGCAGGAGCTCCCAGTGTGAACCAAAACAAGTCTCTGAGCCAAGCCTTTTGTTACCAAGCGGCTGATTACAATACTATTGTCTTTATGCAAGGGAGATGGCTAAGGTGAATGCATCTGTTCTATCTCTCTCTCTCCAGAAAATCTCTGTCCCTAGGAAGTCATGCAGACTCAAATTGAATTCTTGTAATTATTCTTATTTCACAGTAAAAGCTTATTTTGTAGTAAGTACACAAGAATGAACATTGGTGAAATGTGGTTGGAGAAGAAACCAGCTAATTGTGTGTAACTTTTCTTCTTGAATCTAAGGAATAATGACATGCTATTTAAATCATCTCTTTTTGTCTAAATCAGTCATACAAGGTTGAATACATATATGTGTGGTCTTATATTGAAGCTAATAAGATGTTAAACAATGATTTCATAATATGAGTTTGTGCAAAAGTGAAGTTTGATAATTGGACATAATACAAGTTGGTACATTGTAAGAACATGCAAATGTAGTTCAACAGAGTGTGGGCGGGGACTCGGCCATGACCCTGCTAGTATTCATGTATTCGATGTGTGATAGGCCTACAGGAATTGGGGGCTGGGCTAAACCACCTAGCCTCCTCCTCTTGTGGCAGAAGGTAACAGTGTATAAAATAATGTGCTTTGCTGCTAATCAGACCTTAAAATGGCAGTTTGCCTGTTGGGCGGAAATAAAATGATGCCTGACTGAAAACCCTTAACCGGATCTACTCTCTCATTGAAACCTTTTTCCAGGAAACTGATACAGCCACTTTTGGAACCAGAAATATACTTCAGATGGCGTTTGTCGGCGGTCAGACATGCAAAAGTGTCACTTTTCAGCTACAGTCACCTTTTTGAACCCAAATAGGGCAATTGTGTGACACCTGACCCGAAAGAAAACAACATGTTGTCACCTTTTTCACCTCGGGGCTGTTTGCATGCCTGGGCGGTATGCCTGGGCCTGGGTATGCCTGGGCGGTATGCCTGGGCGGTATGCCTGGGCATGCCTGGGCGGTAGTTTTAATCTTGCCTATGAATTAAATACCAAGGCCCTCATTGGAAACAAGTCCGCAAGGACTTTTATGAACGGACCTGTTAGACAAAGTATTTTAAATGTAACTGTGCTGTTTTACATTTTTTGCCTAATAAAATATTCAATCAATCAATCAATCAATGTTTTTTCCTTCTTTTTGGAGGGGAGAATATGCGAAAAGGACCTGATATTGTGTTTTTTTTTTTTTTTTTTGGTTTTAGGAGTGATTGGCTGGTTTCCTGGGAGGGGTGGTTTTTTGGGGAATCCAGGGTAAGGTAAGTGTTTTGTGGCACGAAATAGCTTCTAGAGCTGTTGAAGGCCTGGGAGCTACTACCTATTATAACAATATAATAGGCCTTCATTTTCCAGATCCATTTGACTTCGGTTTTGGAACCAACAATAATAGTGTTAGAGAATTTTGCGCCTCTTGAAATGTTCCAGAGTCGACTAATTTGGGAGCAAAGGGCAGGACTGTCCCAAGGCTGCTGGGCACAAAAGTACAGAGTGTACAAAAAGTGCTGGCGTTGGGATGAGTTTTCTGTCTATTTGGGCTTACTTTACTCGCTTTTGGGACCTTTCACAGGAGTGTTAAATTGTTTGCATATTTTTAATGTAAGTCTCTATGATAATTAACTACTCCAAGGCTGCTAGGAGCACGAAAGTACAGAGTGTACGAAGCTTGTTGGCCTTGGGGATATGTTGATATATTTGTCATCTATTTCTATTTTTTAATGTTTGGGGTTTCCATTCCTTTTGAGCAGTCCAACAAGCCTCCACTCGGGAGGCAGTTTCGCAATGATGCCTGTTTGGTTGCTTTTTTGACTGTGCTTGAGGCGTCGAAATTTCATACAACTACGTAGGGATTTTTTTATTTTTATTTTTGGAGTGTCCATTCCTTTTGCGCAGTCGAACTGCCGCCAATCTGGGGTAGGCAATGATGCCTGTTTGGTTGGTTTTTGACTGTGCATGGGGTATTGAAATTTCATACAACAGTGTAAATAGATTTTGTAGTGTCTCTGACAAACTATAATAAGGCGATAAAAAGTTTGGTCTTGAGATATTTGTTTTACATTGGTACGGCGGTAGAATAAATATGGTAACAGGGCGCGCTGGTTATGCGCACAGGAGGACGTAGACCTTTTGTGTTATATGGCTTAAACGTACCGTGATATTATAGTGAGACTGTGGGTGATCTGGGATCAGGAGTCGGGCCTCTGCTCCGTACCCTTTCCGATACCTCTGACCGGTGTTTTGACAAATTGTGTGTGCCCGATATGCGTTCATGGAGCGACGCACTGAGTAGATTGGCCGCCCGGTGGTAGTAGTCCGGGCGTGAGGGCATAAGTCAGCACCTTTTTACTGTGTTTGGTGGCTAAGGTCTGCTGCTATTTTTTTATATAGGGACCTGTTATCAACTGGAGTACGTGTACACGTGCTTTCAGATACAGGCGCGCGAAGCACTCCGAGCGGCTTAGCCCGTAAAAATCCCTATTTCTTAGACGTGATTATGAGGAAATGTGATTGAGATGAAATGGGGCTTGAAGTGACAAATAGTACTTTCTTTGAAGTCATTATTCGAAGGTTGAAAACCGCGGGTGTCATAGACGACTCGTTATACCCGGATCTTTCCCTTGAAGGAAGTGCTGGCTGTCACTTTGTTGTTTGTATTGGAAGTATAAAGTTATTGTTTTTGGCGGAGTTTGTTGATAATGTTGTTTTGGATGTGTTTTATTCGAGGAATGTTTTTTTCCCTGAGCACTTAAATATCTTGTGACTGTCAGAAGGTGTTTTCTTGTGTAGACCTTTTGTTTTTATGTGTTACGTTCGTAATTCTGCTTTCCTTGGTGACCGGTCTGCGGCTCTTGCAAATAGTGCGTGGATTTTGGATTGGCAGGGGTGATGCTATAATCCTTATTTGGTCATTTCTTTGGGCTTTTCCGGTTTTGCTGGCGGACGCGGCGGGCCGGTTTTCGTCCTTCATGTGTGCTTGTGATCATTCTTACTTTGTGAATTGGCTACGTTTTGCAATGTTGTTGCAGGCGGTTAGTTCCAGTGTGGAATTTAAATAAGTGATATTTGTGGTGGTGTCACAAATGGCTTATTGATGGGCTTTTTGGTCCGCTTGTGGCGTCAGGGCTCTTCGGCTGTGTGCTACTTTCTTAAATTATCACTTTCGTGGTAAGGCTGCTTTCTTGTGATGAGTCTTTGTTGTGAGTGCAGTGGTATGTTTGTAAGTCTGGATATGAGTCTTGTGTGTGTGTGTTCAGTGAGTGTGTTTTGATTTGTTGTGAGTGAGGTGGTATACTTGTCTTGTATGTGTGTTGGAGGTGCGTGTGAGTACGCTTTGCTTCTGGAGGCGACGTTGTGGTGTTATGGCTTTTCGGCTGTGGACTACTATCTTAATTATCACTTTTCGTGATAATGCTATTTTGGGAGTTTCTCCTGAGTGTTTACTGTGCTTTGTCTGGCCCTACAGTGTGGCTGTGGGATTAAGCCGTGTTTTCTGTGTGTGGGTGGTGGGGTGAATTGTGTGTGTGTATGTGAGTGGATGTGAGGGGTTTATTTTATTTTATTTTTTATGCCTGGATGTTGAGAGTTTTTCGGTGCCGCTGTGTGCTTGAGATAGCTTGGACCTAGTGCTGTTTTTTTTAATTTTTTTGGGGGGTTGGTGGGTTTCATTTTTTTACAACACATTTTTTGTAGAATGTGTTGTAAGAGGGGAGAGATGTGAAATAATTGTGTAGATATTCAATTGTTGGACAGAAACATAACTATTCAGTCTAAATAATAGTGAAAGAATCTTTTTGAACTGTTAAAGTAATCTACAAAGAAGACAGTAAAAGTGAATTTAGGAATATAATTGGAATATAATTGGAATGTTATAAGCAAGGGTTAAATTTGATCGACTACAGACCTTGTTGATGTCCGTGTGAAAAATATTTAATTGAATACTACTAAAGTTTTATTAGATAGAATCGATTTCGGTCTATTTTGTGCTTTATTTATGGCGGTTTAATGATTTTGCTGGTCTAATGTATTGTTGTGAACGTACGGTCCCTGTTGTGTAAGATCAAGGCTTTTTTTCCTGAGAGATATGACCTGGGAGTGCACGCCTGGGAGATTTTCGTTACTTTGGCCAAGAAACGGAATCGTTCGTATTTTCTCTAGGGAGACGCTGAGGTTGATCACCACTGGGATAGCATGCCACGGCCATATTTGGATCGGTTAAAAGGTGCCTAGGAATTGAAGGATGGATGTATTAGCTACACATGCGTGCTTTAATTAATAGACAAATGATTTAGTTGAACTGACCCATGAATGATGCACAGATGAAGCTGATTCAAAAATTAAGGTTTTGATTATAATAGAAGGTTAAAATGGAGGACTTGTTACGTAGAAGTTTCACAGGCTTTCTGGATGCAAGAGTTCAGAGGCTCATTCTAAAAAGCCTTTCAGCAATATGCACCAGGGAGATTTTTGTGATCCTATTGTTGCTACAGGGAATTAGATTTTAGTTTATTTTTAGGAGATTTTATTTGTAGGGCAAAACCATTGTGGCCCTCTGAGGAGGCATCACACTTTTTCTTTCATGTTTTTCTTGAGAACACAGTCTTTTCTCTTTTGTGCTAAAATGAAACTGTAAACTTTGCCTCAATTGAGTGACAGCTTGTAAATAGTTCCCGGTCTGAATCACTATTCTTTTAACTCTCACGGATCGTTTCGATAGTGAACTAAAATACCTAATTCAGTGGTTCACCACTGGGGCTAAACATAGGCTGTATCTCCCTTTTTGTTTGAGGAACAGATAACATTTACAATACCCAAGCACCATATAGGAGATGGGGGGGATTTATCCTCGTGCTCAAGAAGCCAACGATAGGTTAAAGGTAGTAAGTTAGTTAATAATTGACAGACAGTAAGGGGGGTCTGCTTAATTTTTGGTTTAAAACGGCTCTGCACCCTTGTGACGATAAATCACCAGCACTGATCTTTGCAAATCTGTACTTAAATAAAATAGATCTGAGTAGGTTATAAGGAGAGTAAACATTTTGAAAATATTGAGAGTTAAAATTCTGGTGTCGTAAATTGGCCATGATCAGGCGGTAAGGGCGCGCCCCCACCAAGAGTTGGCTGGCCGCTGATAAACGCAGGTTGTGCGCGGCCACAGTTTTTTGCAGCCAGCGGATTCTAAAAAACGGGAGTGTCGCGCCTGTCACTCACTTTCAGGAGCCTCCCCGTAGCCCTCACCGCCTGTGCCTGCTGCCTTGAGCACCATGTTGCTTCCTGAGTCTTGAGACGGTCCGCCTTCGACTCACCCGATTGGACAGAGGGAGAAAATCAGCGCCTGCCTCCAGCAGTTTTATGCTTAGTCGCGGAGAGCAGATAAACGCAAGGTCTGCGCGAGAGGCGGAAAAATCTGCTCTTGCGTGAATCAACGCATTTGCATTGACAATGCATTGGCAGATTCTGCAAACAGCAGCCAGCCAACTCTTGGTGGGGGCGCGCCCTAACAACACTATTACCGAGTGCAAGAATACACAAGAATCCAGTTCGAAAGAGGGTTTGTCCATAGAAATGTATTTATTTCCACAGACGTGACACCTGCATTGCCAATCCACAGAGTGTAACTTAAATCACAACAACATCACAATATATACAGACAGACATTTCACATAGGACCATCCTCCCAGTCCTCCTTCCTGACCACTCACAAACAAGCTTTCTAGGAACAACAGGCTTCTTGGCCAGCCTTTCTCAGTCATCACAATTGATCACACAATCTGTCTTGGTTTCAACACAGAATATTTATCTATCAAACTGCACTTTTACACAAGCTCATATTATGAAATCATTGTTTAACATCTTATTAGCTTCAATATAAGACCACACATATATGTAATCAACCTTGTATGAATGATTTAGACAAAAAGAGATGATTTAAAAAGGACTTGGCGTTTTCCTTAGATTCAAGAAGAAAAGTTTACATGCAACTAACTGGTTTCTCCCCAACCACATTTGTTCACACTTGTGTACTTACTATAGAATAAGCTTTTACTGTGAACTAGTTATAATTACAAGAATTCAGTTTAAGTCTATTTCTTTACCAGCTGGCTGTGGGGAGAGAGAGAGAGACAATCAGGCAACATGCGTGATTAGATCGCATAATTAGAATGCGCCTTTTTGGGAACAAAGAACTCGGCCGGGTGTGGTGTTTTAGGTTAGCGCCTAAGACAATAGACAGGATAGCAGAGTTTTAACCTAATTACCTCTGTAGCAGACCACTACAGCAGCTGTTCTCCCCCACACTCTGACATGGAACATTCTTGACAATTTGTGTTCATAATGTATTAATAGCATATTAACTTCATTCTTGAATAGGCAATCCTGCTGTCTCATCCTCTTGACTCCAAAAGGTCACAGCTTCACCTGAAAACCTCATACTGTTATTAACCTATGATAAATGATAGTATTAATTTAGACTTCCTAAACCATGTTTAATAGATGCTTTAAGTCCTGGATATACCATATAATTTCCCCTCTTGGGGGAATATCAATAATCCTCCATAAAAGGGATATCCAGAGACTTATCTCAATCATTACTTGAAGGTGATCTCCAAAATCTATTTTAGACAACAGATTCTCCTGTGTATTGGTTAACATAATAGCGACCCCTCTTGTGGGTTATGGAACTAGTAACAAATCAACGCTTATTTCTCTGTAGACAAATGGAAATTAAAAGCAATCTTCATAGGGTTATCAGTCAAAACACATCATATAACATACTTTAACATGAAATGTTCTTAGTGTTCACGCGCACAGATATGATCTCTGTTCTTTCTTTTTTCGCCTATACTAATAAAACGCAATGTTTCTGGTAGGTCTCCCTCTTTGAATGTCCATGTTTGCACCTGGAAAATGATCAGTCATTAAAACAAAAGCTGTTCCTCATTGTCCAAAAACTGAAGCCACGAAAAAGACTTTCAACAGGCCACTTCCTTGAAATCACTGCCTTTTTGGGTATGCGCCCACAGCTATTTTCAGCGCTGGACGTAGACAAAGAACATATGGGACTATCCACCCGTGTGTAGTAACCTTCATTCTGCAGATGAAATTTTGTTGAATCTCAAAGGCCAGTAGAACTGGATTCTGAAACATCTAGCCGTCTGCTTGACGTCTGTGGCTCTATAAACCTCCGTCCTTCTGCCGTCCTGTATTGTTGTGCTGAGCTGTCAAACCGGACCTCGTCGTGGACGTTTGTAGAGCTGGGTTCAGAAGTTGACCTTCCTGGCACCCCCTCCTTTTTTTTTTTTTATGTTTCGTATCCCTGCTGATACGATGACGCAGAGCTGTTTAGATGGTGTTGGATTGAAACGGTAGATCTCAGTAGAAGCAGTGGAGATGCAGTGCAGTGCAGATGGAACCCATCGGAGAATCTTTTGGGTAGAGCAGCTGTCCCAGCATATCGATATCTTTGGCGTGCTCCCTTTGACATCCCACCGACTCCTCCTTACTGCCACTCCGCCATGGTCTCCCCTCTGGACTGTCAGCATTCTCCAAATTCCTCCCACGACATCAGTGTCTCCAACTTTCTCCATCAATCTGTTCTTAGTTTATAAAAACACTTGGAAAAAAACTTTCCTACAGAATCTAAACATATAACGGTGTAAAACAATCTCTCGCCTTCAAAGGTGTTATCAAACAAATAGTAGGCTATATTTTAGCTATGATCTAATCGTTTTATTCCTACATAACATTGACTCCATATCACATTATAGTCTACTATGTTACTTTTCAAATTTGTCCTCCTTGTTATATCTTACAAAACAATGATTCCCATTTGTTACTCATATAGCATTTTCCTAATAGTGAATACCATTTTTACTGGTTCAGCAGCTATTTAACTCTATTTCCTGACAATAATTCAAAATGTGTACTATAGTAATCTCTGTATAAGCGTTCCCCTCTTGATCCTAAATTTTATAATAACAGAACTTTCACTCTCAATATTTTCAAAATGTGTACACTCCTTAATAAATCTATTTTACTTAAGTACAGATTACAAAGGTCAGTGCTGGTGACGCATAGTCACAAGGGTGTTAGAGCAGCTTAAACAAATGGAACAGACCCCCCTATCTGTCTGTCATCTATTAACTAGCTTACTATCTTCGACACCCGGGCATGGGAACTGCTAAACCAATCCCCTACCCCAAGATCCATCGCTATCAAACTCACTGAGAGTATATCTAAAAATAACCACCCACTGACATTCTAAACATGCCAGCCGCTTTAGGTCTGTTCCCTAAAACTACTCCTTTCACCATTGTAACCAACACCCCAGCACTCACCTTAAATCTCCAAAATGGGACCAAATGTTCCCTCTGCTCCTGATAAGATAAAACAAACAAACAAAATATGTGGTAATTTCAAGTCACAAATAAGCACAGATCTCCTATTGCATGCTTAAGTATTATAAATATTATCTATTCCTTGGACAAAAAGTCTCAGCTTATTTTTAGCCCCAGTGGTGAGCCATTGAATTAGGTTTTTAGCTCACTATTGAAACTCTGAATTTTACTCAATTTGTGATATATAAAAGAATAATGACTCAGACCGGGAACTGTTAACAAGTTAAGAAAAGGTGTAATACCCCCTCTTAACCATCAGAGGTAAACAATGGTTCTGTCCTAAGATCTCCTAAAAATAAACCAAAATCTAATTCATTGCAACAAAATATGGATCACAAAGAATCTCTCTGGTACACATGGCTCAATCCTCCAGTTTAACCTCTAATTATATCCAAAACCTTAATTTTAAAATCAGCTCCATCTGCGCATCATTCATGGGTCAGTTCAACTAAATCATTTGTCTATTAATTAAAGCACGCATGTGTAGCTAATACATCCATCCTTCAATTCCTAGGCACCTTTTAACCGATCCAAATATGGCCGCGGCATGCTATTCCCCGCCGTGATCAAACTCAGTGTCTCCCCAGAGAAAATACGAACGATTCGGTTTCTTGGCCAAAGTAACGAAAATCTCCAAGGCGTGCACTCCCAGGTCATAATCTCTCAGGAAAAAAGCCTCGATCTTACACAACAGGGACAGTACGTTCACAACAATACATTAGACCAGCAAAATCATTAAACCGCCATAAATAAAGCACAAAACAGACCGAAATCGATTCTATCTAATACAACTTTAGCAGTATTCAATTAAATATTTTTCACACGGATATCAACAAGGTCTGTAGTCGATCAAATTTAACCCTTGCTTATAACATTTCAATTATATTCCAATTATATTCCTAAATTCACTTTTTACTGTCTTCTTTGTAGATTACTTTAACAGTTTAAAAAGATTCTTTCACTTTCACTATTATTTAGACTGAAAAGTTATGTTTCTGTTCAACAATTGAATATCTACACAATTATTTCACATCTCTCCCCTCTTACAACACATTCTACAAAAAATTTGTTGTAAAAAACATGAAACCCTCCAACCCAAAAAACAGCACTAGGTCCAAGCTATCTCAAGCACACAGCGGCACCGAAAAACTCTCAACATCCAGGCGAAAATAAATAAATAAAATAAAACCACCTTCCCAAGACACAGATCACAACAATCACAGACCGCGCTCCCCCCAGGGAAAAAATCGCACGTGTCAACAAACAACACACACACACACACATACACTCACATCTCCTTAAACATCAAAATAATTACATAACTTTCTGCAAAGACACCTTTGGATGGCAGGCAATTGTTACAAGCACAAGTCCCGCATCTTATAACCGAAAACATCATTACATCAGTTAAAGCTGATTTTGTGTTCTATAAATAACAATACTAGACTTCTCAACAACACAAAGACACACTCACAACTTACACCACCTTTCCACACAACAAAGACTCCTCACATCCACCCACATATACACACACAACGCACTCCACCAGTCCACAACAAAGACACAAAACAACACTAACCAGACAACCCATATACCGCGTCACCACCACCAGTAAACAAACAAGGATAAGACCAGCTTCACAACGTAAAGAACGCTCAAGCCCATAACAACACAAACACAAAATCTAAATCAACCCAGCATCACCACTGCCAAGTTGAAAAAGAAAGGAGCATTACCACGAAAGTGATAATTCAAGATAAGCAGTACACAGCCGAAAAGCCATGACACCAAAGAGCCGTGTTCACCAAGAAGGCCGAAAAGCCACCACAAAATGAAACACAGAAGTCAGGAAAATCAGCAGAACCACAGGCCTACTCCACCCATCACCAGAAAGCAAGAAAAAAAGAGATGAAAACAACTCAAAACATCATCAGTCATCATCCAACCACATCCATCATCATCCATACAAGTCCATTCAACATCCAACCTCAACATCCAACCTTATCATCAACATCCAACCGTATCATCACCATCATTAAAAAAGACATTTTAGTCGCTCCAGAAAAAGCATCGTGTTTAACCAGGGAGCCGGTGTATAAATGCCTGATCAGAGCCAAGTACCAATAACCGGAGTCTTTGCTTTAATTCCATAAAAATAGTAACACTTCAAAAGTCGAGACTATAGGCAGGAAATGTAAAGGCCATAATGAGCCCCGCCTTCCATCCTTACCATAAGGGCCTACAGGATTTAAGAGATTACATAATCAGTAAATGTACTACATTAAGGCTAGGAAGTTAAGCCACGTAATCAATGTTGTCGCGTAGATATATGTTTAATGCATCACACATATCTAAGCGACCCCACCTTTCAAAACCGGAACCTCGTCGCACAGGAAAATAGTGAAGTGTCCCGTCGGATCCAAAAAGGACCAAAATACAGGTTCTTTGTCCACCGATCGACTGGAGAAATAGACATCAGTTTAAAAATGAGTCCGCTCTCCGGAAGATACAGGGCCCAGCGTGGTTGCCAATTATGTCGTAAATTGGCCATGATCAGGCGGTAACAACACTATTCCCGAGTGCAAGAATACACAAGAATCCAGTTCGAAAGAGGGTTTGTCCATAGAAATGTATTTATTTCCACAGACGTGACACCTGCATTGCCAATCCACAGAGTGTAACTTAAATCACAACAACATCACAATATATACAGACAGACATTTCACATAGGACCATCCTCCCAGTCCTCCTTCCTGACCACTCACAAACAAGCTTTCTAGGAACAACAGGCTTCTTGGCCAGCCTTTCTCAGTCATCACAATTGATCACACAATCTGTCTTGGTTTCAACACAGAATATTTATCTATCAAACTGCACTTTTACACAAGCTCATATTATGAAATCATTGTTTAACATCTTATTAGCTTCAATATAAGACCACACATATATGTAATCAACCTTGTATGAATGATTTAGACAAAAAGAGAGGGCTTGGCGTTTTCCTTAGATTCAAGAAGAAAAGTTTACATGCAACTAACTGGTTTCTCCCCCAACCACATTTGTACTTACTATAGAATAAGCTTTTACTGTGAACTAGTTATAATTACAAGAATTCAGTTTAAGTCTATTTCTTTACCAGCTGGCTGTGGGGAGAGAGAGAGACAATCAGGCAACATGCGTGATTAGATCGCATAATTAGAATGCGCCTTTTTGGGAACAAAGAACTCGGCCGGGTGTGGTGTTTTAGGTTAGCACCTAAGACAATAGACAGGATAGCAGAGTTTTAACCTAATTACCTCTGTAGCAGACCACTACAGCAGCTGTTCTCCCCCACACTCTGACATGGAACATTTTTGACAATTTGTGTTCATAATGTATTAATAGCATATTAACTTCATTCTTGAATAGGCAATCCTGCTGTCTCATCCTCTTGACTCCAAACGGTCACAGCTTCACCTGAAAACCTCATACTGTTATTAACCTATGATAAATGATAGTATTAATTTAGACTTCCTAAACCATGTTTAATAGATGCTTTAAGTCCTGGATATACCATACTGGTATTACTAAATTTAGAACCAAGAGGGGTGATGCTTATACAGAGATTACTATAGAACACATTTTGAAGTATTGTTAGGAAAATAGAGTTAAAAAGTTGCTAAAACTGTAAAAAATGGTACTATTAGGAAAATGCTAAAAACGTTCTGGTCCATGAGTAACAAATGAGAATCATTGGTTGTAAAATATCACAAGGAGGAAAAGAGTAGAATAAAGCAATACAGTAGATTATAATGTGAGATTGAGCCAGAGTAATGTATGTAGGAATGAATTGACTAAAACATAGCTAAAATGTGATATTTGTCTGGAAACACATATTGTCATGGATAGAGGGATGTCTATTTCTTAGGACAGGGTAAGGAAGGTTTTTCCAAGTCTTTTCATGCCAGGAACTGAGGGAGTTGGAGAAAGTTGGAGACTCATGGAGCTGACAGTCCAGAGGGGACACCATGCTGAGTGGACCGTGTTCGAGATTATCCGGTGGGGCCCATCGACCCTTCACTGTCTCTACAGGACAGCAGGAGAACAGGGGTCTACAGCAGAAGGTCTACCGTGTCGACACAGTTCTACAAATCGTCCGCGGCAGGAAACCAGGAGATACAGCTCAACGGACCAGGAGCCGGTGTGAACCGTCAAAAACTCATCACTCTTCAGAGAGGAGGGTCGATCACCAGGCTGTCTGTCTACTCTTCAGCGTCTCTACAGGATATCAGGAGTCAGGAGGTCTACTGGTCCCGGATGACAGCCGACGATTGGGTGTCTCAGGTCTAGCGGCGTCGAGCAGATGAGGAGCGGTGAGAAACCTTCGAACTACACCACTACAGGACGGCAGAAGGGTCTTCAGAGTTCAGATTCAACAAAGTTGCATTGTCAAGATGCTATACACTCTCTCAGTGGAGAGATGATTCCCAGCCGACTGTAAAGTGCTGAGAAGCCCCATTAGGTGTCATTGAAAAATGACATCAAGCCCCCACCCTTCATCGATCCCACATCACACTTTCCTCTGTCTCATGCCCCAAGCTGTGAACAGCTTCTGATTTAATGACTGAACATTCCCCAGTAGAACTTGGACATTCAAGAAGAAGGCCTACCAGCCATTGCGTTTTTTAGCTCAGGCGAAAAAAGAAAGAACAGAGATCATATCTGTGCGCGTGGACACTAAAGAACATTCTTTGTCAAAGTATGTTATATGATGTGTTTTGATCAAGAAACCAAATGACGATTGTTTTTCAGTTTCAGTTGTCTACGTCAGTAGGCTACTAATGGATGACCTCTTTTCAGGTTCGACAGATGGCTGGCGGAGACTTTAACCCAGAGTGTTTTAACAGTATTTTATTATTTCCAATGTTTGAAAGTTTCTTTATGGTAGACATTATTAAGTCTCCCAAGAGGGGATTGATGTATACTTTTCAAACATAAGTTCCATATAAGTAATCATATTCCATTCTGTGGCAGTTAGCAGTGTCGGGGGTGGAAAAGTATCCAGGACTGATCTAAAGTAATATTGTTATTTATCATAGGTTAATAACAGGATGAGATTGTCAGGGGGGGCTGTGACCTTTGGATTCAAGAGGGTGAGAAGGCAGTTACTAATACCCAGGCAACCCCCTTCAATTTGAATCTGCTATTGATGTGTTGATCAGTCAACCCTTTAAGATCCTGGTCTTTGTCCTGAATTATTGTAATTATTCTTATTTCACAGTAAAAGCTTATTTTGTAGTAAGTACACAAGAATGAACATTGGTGAAATGTGGTTGGAGAAGAAACCAGCTAATTGTGTGTAACTTTTCTTCTTGAATCTAAGGAATAATGACATGCTATTTAAATCATCTCTTTTTGTCTAAATCAGTCACACAAGGTTGAATACATATATGTGTGGTCTTATATTAAGCTAATAAGATGTTAAACAATGATTTCATAATATGAGTTTGTGCAAAAGTGAAGTTTGATAATTGGACATAATACAAGTTGGTACATTGTAAGAACATGCAAATGTAGTTCAACAGAGTGTGGGCGGGGACTCGGCCATGACCCTGCTAGTATTCATGTATTCGATGTGTGATAGGCCTACAGGAATTGGGGGCTGGGCTAAACCACCTAGCCTCCTCCTCTTGTGGCAGAAGGTAACAGTGTATAAAATAATGTGCTTTACTTGTGATGCGGCGCGCTGCTAATCAGACCTTAACATGGCAGTTTGCCTGTTGGGCGGAAATAAAATGATGCCTGACTGAAAACCCTTAACCGGATCTACTCTCTCATTGAAACCTTTTTCCAGGAAACTGATACAGCCACTTTTGGAACCAGAAATATACTTCAGGAATGAATTTCTATTTTTCTAAGGATGAACGGAATTTAAATTTGTCTAGAAATGAATTGAATTTCTATTTTTCTATTCATTATACTGTTTGTAGCCTGTCCCCTTAAGATGGGGGGTGTGTCCATTATCCCCGACACAGCTCGGACTTGATTTGTTTGCTCCCTATTTTAACCTGCCTATGTCTGCACTCTTCATACCTGATGAAGACCCGAAGGGGTCGAAACGTTGTGTGCTGTGAGCCTTAAATAAAATTGTGGTCGCTGGAGCGTCAACAGTGTGCAGACTTCCTCTTCTTTCTATGGTGTGTATTTTTGAGTCCAGCACCTGCAAAATTTTACGGAGATGTGCGTGCTTCCCTTTTTGTTCTGAGTGAAACAGACTAACACAGAGAAACCAAACCTAGACACTGAACATAGAGCTGTGGAAACTAGCCAGAGAATGTAATACATACTATAACAACCAAACCAAACAGGGAACAAGAACAGGACAGGACAGAGAGAAATATGGCTTAGGAGAGCATAGTAAAAAGGGGCACAGTTGATTGAGATTTCTTGAGTCAAGTGGTTGTTTTGTTTGTTTTGTTTTGTTTTGTTTTATCTATTGAGTACTATACATCACAGATGACTGATGTGAGAAACAAACTGGCTACTTGAAGTCCGAGATCCATATTGGAGCCACACCATTCCCATGTGGATCCCGAGGTCCACATTATTCGATTTTGTACAACAGTTGTGACACCGTAGCAGTGTTTTGTCACAGTTATACTTGAGCATCCTTTACTTTACTAGTTTTTTTTTAATAATGGAGCTTGGATTGAGCTAAAACCTTGTCCTTGACTAGGCTGGTGCAGGTGCACTACTCTACTTGAAACGATGCAAGTCGGTAATAATGCTAGTTGGTAATGCATGCCCCACCTGAGTACCCAGTGCAGTATCCATTACCGTAGTACAGGGGTGTCAAACTCATTTTGGTGTCCGGGCAAGATTGGTCAAATGGTGACTTGAGGTGGGCAGACTGGGCACGCAGACACGGAGACACGCATGCACGCTCATGCACATTCAGTTATACATCATTGTTTTTCAGTCTGTTGTCTCAGTCACTGCTATAACTACAGCATATCACTTTAAAAAATGTTATGAAGATTATATACAAATTAATTATGAATTAATTAATTGCACGTCCTACTGGAAGGAGACCCCGGGGCAGACCAAGGTCCAGATGGGGGGATTACATCTCCACACTGGCCTGGGAACGCCTCGGGATCTGTTGCCCCCGCGACCCGGCTTCGGATAAGCGTTTGAAGAATCGATGGATGGATTATAAAAAAATGATAAATATTTTCAGTAAATAGCTACAGTACACAACATATTTTTTTTTGAGGCCTACTATCAGCAATGCAACTCAGACAATGAAGTCAGTTCAGTCGTTTTTATTGAACAATAACGAAAATTCAGAAAATGTCAATGAATCAAAATAATGACACTCAATGCTTTTTTTTTGGTTTTAGAATAGAAAAGAAATAACCCTAACAGTAAAAGCTCAGGTCAAAACAACATCATTTTCTTTTCTTTTTTTTTTACAAAAAAAATTATGTACCTGACATCTCTTTGCTTTAACTGACCTGTCAACATCAGGGACCAGGTTCTGAGCAGTAGTAACTTTCATAATGTAATAATTACTATAAAATCTCCATGTCTCTTCAGCTCTTTATAAACAAAAAATGCATATTTATTTTTTCTATTCTTTTGTCTTTGTTTTAGCCAAAATGTATCACTTGCACTACATTTTAAGTGACCTTTTTACTTTTGGAAAATAATATTGAAGAAACTGTTAACTGGTTAATGTGTGTACTGTCACTTTAAAAGCGCAATTTATACTTCATCGTACAACAGTGTCACGCACCAAACATGGCCGATCTCCAAGCTCACACCGCGTCTGTTCATACCACGTTGTGAGCTTGTAGATCAGCCATTTTAGGCGACGATAGACTGAGAAGACAGCGCACATTGAATATGTCACACTAGGCGACACTAGTCATTCATTCGAGTTTTTAAGAGTTTCCTAAACAGATTATTATCATTTGGATTATTAAAATTGTCAACGGAGACAGAGGACGAGTGAAACTTTTGAGAGTTTCACTCGTAACGGCCGTTATTCCACCGCACATGTAAACACAACGACGCAACCACCCGTACAAATGGAACCAAATGGACCCTTACGGTCCCCTTAAAGAAGCGATGTTACGATGTATCCAATAGTGAGCCAATAAAATTCCTCGTCCTTGTTTCCCTGGGCAGCGCTGGTTAGCAGGGATCTATACACTTTTAGACTGACATGTTTGTGCCAGCGTGGGTGATTAGATTTATTTCTTGATCTCCTCTTGTCTTGATTGTTTAGACATGACTTGGCCATTGTTCTCACAAAACAAGTTTGGCCACTATTAGACCTTCGCAGTCAGAGGCAAGGGGGGTAGGGGGGGATAACTGCCTGCCGGCTCCGCCGTTTTTTTTGTCTTTTTTTTCTCTCTCGTCTTTTTTCCATTAGAGCTAGTATGAAAAGGTGTTTTTTCAAATCACTTCGCGGGCCGCAATGGACCTTTCCGCAGGCCGCAAAATGCCCGCGGGCCGCGAGTTTGACAAGCCTGCCGTAGTATGTAGAGGCTAGTCTATGACATCTGGCCGATCTGTGAAGCTGATTGGTTGGGTTGGTCAAGCAGGGACACTTACATTTACTACATTTACTCAAGTACTGTACTTGTGTAATTTATATCTGCAGTAGTGACTACTAACTAAAGTTTTCAATTGTAGTGGAGTAAAAGTACAATATTTGCCTCTGAGATGTAGTGGAGTAGAAGTAAAAGTACTACAAATTGGAAATACTCCAGTAAAGTAAAAAGTACTGTACTTGAGTATTTCCAATTTTCAGTACTTTTACTTCTACTCCACTACATCTCAGAGGCAAATATTGTACTTTTACTCCACTACAATTATTTGAAAACTTTAGTTCTTCTTTCGTTCCTCCTTAAGATACTTACTTATGGGATATCATCGCCCTCTATGAACTCCCGGCTACAATTCTTCAATTGGCTAGGGTTATGTGACGCAAACCGGAAGCGGTTGGGGGTATAAAACCCCCTGCGTCACTAGGTTCGTCCTCTTCCTTCACTCTGCAAACAGCGAAGCGCACGAGCCCTGAAGCAACAACTAGCAACCATCGACGAAACTCTTCGAATCCCAGCTGATCCCAGAGCGAGGGCACCCAGTGCCACTCTATGGGCGATTCGTAATCTTAAAGCTTATGTTTTCAGTTAGAACGCTCCCGCGTTACCTACTTTCCTATCCTCTTGAGTTTTCTGCCACGAGGCAAAGTTCGAAGCTAACGCTGTTAGCCAGGCTAGTAGGCCGCTTAAGCTAACAGCTACGTTAGGCTAGTGCTAGCTAGCCTTTTTCGACCTCGTGCTAAGATCAAGAGGAACAGATGGAGGCGCCTCGTGTCTGCGGCCTAGTGGGCTGCGGCCTACCTTTAGCCGCGGACGATCGTCACCGTCTGTGCATCCTGTGCCTGGGGCCCAACCACGCGTGGCTCGCCCTGAACAGTCCAGGGGACGAGGACGTGTGCAAGGCCTGTGATGACTTCACGTTCATCAGCTGGAGCATCGCCTTAAAAGAGCCAGAGGGCTGGCGGCCTCCAGCAGCAGCAGCGGCGCTCACCCCGATGCTAGCCTCGCCATGGGCCCCACGGCGTCGGCGGTGAGCGCAGGCCCAGGGTCCACGGGCCCACCGCGACATGTTGCTCCGAGTTCCAGCGGTGCCAGGAGGAAGGTCCGGAGCGAAGCTGCCCCTGGGGCGTCATCTTCGTTGCCGGACCGAGCCACCCCAGTCGAGGCCAGTGGGCCACAACTCGACTGCTGTGCTCCTTTCTCTCCCCCCTTCTCTCTCCTCACCTGGGGCCACACGCCGACGCCGGACGGCAGTACAGACGGCGAGGACTTCGGGGGAGAGGAAGCCTTCCACGTCAACGGAGAGGAGGAGGAGCACGAGTCCACCTTCTACCGAGCACAGGAGGTAACAAGGTCCAGTCCGGGTCCTCCTGTGCCTGCAGCGGCGAGGGCGGAGGCTCCTAGCCAGGCGATGGAGCCCCTCGAGCCCGTCTCTGCCGTGCTGAAACGGGTGATCTCCAGATGCGGCCTGGAGCAGCCTATGGAGGTCGTAAAGGTGTCGGTCGGGGCCCCCATCCCGGGGTTCCAAGGCCTGTCACCCCTCATCCCCCGACAGGTCGCTTCCAAACTCCTGCCTGAGTCGGATGGAGTCCGAGGGGCCCTGCACTACTCATGGCGGAGGGGGAAGAAGGAACCAGAGAGGCTGGGCTTCGCGCTAAAGATCCTCTCCGGTGCGGACCTGGGGGTCTCAGGCCTCCCTCCCATGGACCCCACCCTGGCGACCACCATCGAGCGGGCGAAGAGCGGGTCGGTGAAGCTAGGCCCAGGGGACAGGCCCGTCTTCGCCGACCGCTCTAGAAGAGAGCACACCGCGGCCCTGAACACTCTGTGCAAAGCCTCGGGCTCGGCTGAAGAGGCGCTCAACACGGTGTCGCTTCTACAGGGGTCAGCCGCCGTAAGACTGAAGGAGCTGATGGCTAAGCCCCTGTTGGAGACGGACTTCTTGCCCTTCCACTCCAGGCCCACAATCTGTTCGACACCACCTCGGATCTGATCGGCAGAACGCAGGTGGAGGAGCAACAGAGACAAGAGGCAACCGCAGGTCCCCTCGCCACCGCACCCCCTGCTACAGCTTGGCCGCTCCAGCAAGGGGCCACGGGTGGGACGCGTCCCGCTGGACGTAGGCGAGGTGCGTCCAGGTCTTCCTCCACGAGAACCAGCTCCTGGGAGCGCTACGGTTCTCTGGGTGTGGGAGATGTACGGCGCAAGGACCCTCAAACCCCCCCTGCGACTATGCCCCAACGTAAGTACAACGGGGCTAGCCGCAGAGGGAGGGGTAAGTGACAGTTTTTGGCTGATCCCGTCACGGCCACTTGGCCGGCATCATGTGGGGTCAACTCCCCACTTGGGGAACAGAACTGGCGTTCTTCTTGCCCCGACGGACAGGGCCACGGGCGGCTCCGCGGGTACACAGAGACTAAAAGAGACGCTAATGACAATACGGTTGCCACGGTGTCCACCCGCGCACTGAGAGCATTGTACTTATTAAAGCCAGTCTAACGTGAGCTGGGGGAGGGGAGCAGCAGCACGGAGGCAAATGTTTGTTTGGCACGGAGCCACAAGATTAAAGGAACTGCTTGGAAAACTGGATGGATCAAACAGAGGAAAAGTGAGTGCCACCAACTAATGAAATGAAATGGAAATGGAAATGCGATTTGGATTTGAACTTTGATACATTTGTTTTTAGTGAGATTCCTAGTGAACTGTTATTGATGGATGGACATGCCACTGGAGAAGCACCCGGTTTATTAGCACCTAGCTGGAGAGGGAAAAAGGTGAATGTCTCTTATTGTTGTGGGTTTTTATTGTTGTGGTCGGTACTTTTATGCTGTATTTGTGGTTTTGATATGCACTTTTTATTGGTTATGTGGGACATGTGTTTTTGAGTCATGACAGTTTATTGATTATATGTTTATGCTTTTTCTTTCAGTTTTCACGTTGATTTAATAAAGTAACCATTTACAAATCATCAGTTGAGCTTCAACCTCTTTTATGCCCAGCTGGGACGCTACATCCTGTGTGTGGAATAAATCTATTGCCAAAATCACAAATGCTCATTTCTTCTCATGCGAATGATTGAGGCAGATCGTACAGCAAATGGGGTGCCCTGTCCTCAAATCTCTGCTATGAGCCCTCAGTGTTTGGTTTGCACCCTGGACGGCATTCCGAACACTGTAGGGACAGGTCCTGTGCGTGCCATGAACATGATGAATCAAATGCAGGTAGTAAAACCTATTGCTATGAATCAAATGTCTCTAAAGTGTTGTTTTCAAAGTGAGAAACAGGACCCCTCTGTGAATAAAACATTTCTAACTGTGCCATTGCAGTTCCTTCTTCCGTCCGGCAGATGGCTGCAAAGCGCATCTGTAGGACGGTCGAAGGTCAAAATGGCGGCCTCCCTCAACCTCCCCAAAATGGCGGACGAGGAGAGGCGGAAGTGTACATTCCAGAGGGCCCCGGTGTTACACCATCGAGACTCCCCTGGTGGGACGAAAGTTTCGTTCCGTGTAACAACAACACCGCACAAAAGGTACGCCCCAGTCGACCTCCCTAAGATGGCGGACGACAGGTCGGAGGACCCCGGTGTTACCCTATCGACACTCCCCGGGTGGGACGAAAGTATCGTTCCGGGTAACGACAACACCGAGGAAGGGTTCCGCTGTCACGTCGCCCGGAGTGACGACGCCTCCCGTTCCCATGGAAACAGGCACGTCCTCCGAGGCGATGACCTCATCGCGTCCTTTGCACGGACAGACGCTACCGCTGCTGCCCCTCGTGGACGCCTTCCCAATGATCAGAGTGATCGGACCGGAAGCGTCACGAGTTCCCTTGGAAACGGGCCAGCGCTCTTTGACGTCAGACGTCAGTAGCCCCCACCAACCCCACGAACCCTCTAGCTCGTTGCCTAGTGCGATGGAAAGCTTGCAAACCAAACCCCTGGGTGCTGCGCACGGTCCAGAGGGGGTACAGGTTGCAATTTTCCAGCAAACCTCCCTTGACAGACGAGGTTATATTCTCTCGAGCGTCAGGCCAAGCCGCAAAAACACTGAGAGAAGAGGTTTTGTCACTACTGAGCAAGGGTGCAATCAGAGAATTATCCCCAGATCAGAGCCGGTTGGGCTTCTATTCGGAATATTTCCTGGTGAAAAAGAAAGGGGGGGGGGGGC
Organism: Gymnoscopelus braueri; assembly: GCF_963280865.1. Lineage (NCBI taxonomy): Eukaryota > Metazoa > Chordata > Actinopteri > Myctophiformes > Myctophidae > Gymnoscopelus > Gymnoscopelus braueri. Next base: position 9,459,291 of record NC_137621.1, read on the forward strand.
GTAAGACCTATTCTGAACCTAAAAGGTTTAAATAGATTTCTGAAGGTCTTCAAATTTCGAATGCTGACAACGGCCACGTTGTTACGCTCGATACGAGAGGGGGATTGGTGGACGAGTATAGACCTCAAGGATGCCTATTTTCACGTCCCAATCTACCCCTCACACCAGAAGTTCCTGCGCTTTGGCTTTGAAGGCAAAGTGTACAAATACACGGTGCTCCCGTTCGGCATGTCACTGAGCCCTCGGGTCTTCGTGAAATGCACGGACGCGGCTATTGCTCCGCTGCGCCAACAGGGTCTCCGTCTGGCGACGTACATAGATGACTGGCTGTTGGCAGCGGGGTCGAGGGAGGAGGTGGCACGGCACACGGAGTTGGCCATTGCGCACCTGACATCCCTGGGGTTCACGATCAACACTCAAAAGAGTGTCTTGATCTCATCCCAACAAGCCACCTTCGTGGGAATTTCTCTGGATTCAACCGCTAATTCAACCGCTAAATCCAGATTTCTCTGGATTTAGCCGACTTCCTTTCATGTGTGCGCTCTTTACACGTAGGGCGCAGAGTCACGTACAGGACATGCATGCAAGCGGTGGGTCTCATGGCCTCGGCCATACACCTAATCTAGTTGGGCAGATTCCACATGAGACCTTTTCAGAGATGGATGCGGGCTTTCAGGATCCCGCACACCATGAGCTCTCGAAAGGTGCTGGTATCCCCCTGGTGCGTAACGACACTGCAGCCGTGGTCACAGGCGTCCTTCCTGTCCGAAGGGGTCAGGATAGGCGCGATAGTGTCACGAAAGGTGATTACCACGGACGCCAGCCTCTCGGGTTGGGGGGCTGTCCACGAAGGCTACTCAGCCAGGGGGGTGTGGAACTCCGCTCAGAAGGAGTACCACATCAACTACCTGGAACTGTTGGCAGTCTTCCTCGCTCTCGAACGGTTCGAGAGCCGCATTGTGGGGTGCCATGTTCTGGTTAGAACGGACAACACCACGACGATGTGCTATGTCAACAAGCAAGGGGGCCTGGGCTCCCTTGTGTTGGACAGATTGGCACGCGAGCTGACGCTCTGGAGCGTGTCGCGCTTGGCCTCGCTACGTGCCTCCCATGTACCGGGCCTCCTCAACAGCGGGGCAGACCTGCTGTCTAGGGGCGAGTTTCGGTACGAGGAGTGGTCTCTCAACCCCCAGGTTGCGAACCTGATCTGGGCCCGGTTCGGCCGGGCTCAAGTCGACTTGTTTGCATCCGGTGAGAACGCGAAGTGCCCAAGGTTCTTCTCGATGAGTCACAAAGAATTCTCCTTGGGGTGGACGCTTTGGCGCACGTCTGGCCAAACGTTCTGCTGTATGCCTTCCCGCCCTTGGAACTGATCCCTCTAACGTTGGAGAGGATCAGGGTCCAGGGCAGGACTGTGCTGCTGGTGGCTCCAGCATGGGGTGTGTGGAGATCGGGTTGCATGCGGGTCTCAGACGACGGCAGGAGGTTTCTGTGGGAACCTGCCTTGGCCTTGGTGTCTGGGACTGGCGTAATAGCTTGGTGGTGCTTTTCATCCACAGCCTAGATGTGGCGGCATCTGGGGTGACTCACACAGTCTTGGTGTGGAGGCTGTTGGCAGCCAGGATGGTAGTGTACGTGCTTAAAGACACGTTTCTCTGCTGGCCTGTCGTCAAAAGTGTCAGAGGTCTTGACCTTTGTGACCCCCAACTTGACCATGGTGGCACTACGGGTGTCACTCACAGTCTTGGTGGTGTGGGTTGGCTATAGTCAGGGGAGGCTGGCGCATGCCTGGGGCTGGCCTCTTCCCCTGCTGGTAGTATCCTTTCTGCTTCCCCGGGACCGGCTAGGTCCGGGGGAGAGGGGGGTGAGAAAGGGTCTAAGTCTCTTGCACCTGGGAGGCGGACGGGGTCTAGCCTCCTGGGTTAAAGGGGTCAGACTTGTCTGACGGGTCCTTGCTTTACGTCCTTTCCGTTTTGACCTGAGGGGTCATGCGTCTGGAGGCCAGGGCCTTGCTGGAAGCAAGGCCTGGGGCCATGGGCGTACGGATTGGGAAGGGTTGCTGCCTGGGGCTCCCCAGGGGACGTTTATGTGTCCCAAAAGTAAGTATCTTAAGGAGGAACGAAAGAAGAACTAGGGGTTACGTAGGTAACCCCAGTTTTCTTAGTTCCGTAGTAAGATACTTACCATAAACCCCTTCTGTGCGCTTCAACTAGCGTGCAGAGTGAAGGGTTTAAGAGGACGGACCTAGTGACGCAGGGGGTTTTATACCCCCAACCGCTTCCGGTTTGCATCACATAACCCTAGCCAATTAAAGAATTGTAGCCGGGAGTTCATGTGCTGTGCTCTGTGCATCGCTAGAGGGCGATGATATCCCATAAGTAAGTATCTTACTACGGAACTAAGAAAACTGGGGTTACCTACGTAACCCCTAGTTACTAATGTTATCTTCACTAGTTGTGGGATCGCTTTAGCGATTATTACATTATAAAACATACATTAACCACTTTAGCCCTATTTTAATGGCAGAAAATATACAGTAATCTGGCACAAACAGGGCCTATATTTTTAAAAAAACAGTTTAAAAGCCATTTGTCCTTGCATATCATAGAAAGCAGTCAGATGTGTGTGTCTGTGTGTGTGTGTGTGTGTGTGTGTGTGTGTGTGTGTGTGTGTGTGTGTGTGTGTGTGTGTGTGTGTGTGTGTGTGTGTGTGTGTGTGTGTGTGTGGAACACGTTATTCCAACCAGTTCCTTTCGCCTCCATCAGGCGCCCCGGCTGACCAGGGGGAGGCAGTATAGCGACCAGGATTACTGCATGTTTTTGTGAGCCATGCATTTGACTGAAGACATGTCTCCAGCCATGTCTCCAGTCGGTCTCCAGATGTTGGAGGGGGAGGCCCTTGTCTCACGGTCTCGCGGCTACCACTGTCTGGTCTCGGGAAAATAGCAGATATTATATTATATATATATTTTCAAATAAATCTTGGGGGAAACTTGAAACTTATAATAAAGCAGACCTGCAACACTGTTGAGAGCATAGTCAGACAGCAGCAGCAGGTAAGGTGACTTTTATTTTCCACAGAACGCCACAAAACGCCACTTAACACATGTAACATTGTGTGTTTAAACTGCCTGATTTTTTTATTTTTTATTTGGTCATCTTTGATCAAGGGAGGACAATGTGGATCTGGGATTGTATAATTGTGTACTTGGCTGTCTGTAACCTTCAGCTTGGGCTGAAAGCTGCATGATCAACAAGCGTAGATCAGCTATTTTCAAATTGCTGATGGTGATGCTATATTAAAAAAGCTAAAACAAAATCTGGGGACCCCTGGGGGTCCTCGGACCCCAGTCTGAGCATCACTTAGCACATACTCCTACAGTATGTCATGGTGTATCAATCAGCACAGTGCATTAATATTTTTATCGATCTGGGATGTTAAAATTGTGCAAAACTGTGGTCAATGAATTGCCTCTTCAGGTAGATTAAATAGCAGTCACTTATAACTGCTCCTAGACTAGAGCATAAAGACGTGTTGACATGGATAGCTTAGTGTCTAATAACATCTCTGTGTTATAATGAATGGAGTATGAGAATTATATCATACAGTGCAGATTGTAGATCGTCTCTTTTTGGAAACTTCTGAATGTACTGGCCGGGATTCGAACCCCAGTCTCCGGGCGCACGGTAAGAGACACCTAAGGCCAAACCACTATCTCCCTTGAACAGGGGAGATATTTGAAGATGTAGTAGTACTTTGGACTGTCTTTTACACTGTAATGGGCTTTGGACTGATAGAGAGAGAGACAAAGCTGTTCATGTGAAAGATGGTTGTATACTGAGCAACACCGACTTCCGACTATTCACCACATGCTGACTGCATGTTTTAATTTAATTGTGGTTCAAGCATATAGGCTTAGTTATTTTGTGAACAGATCCGGTCTGAATTAGGCTACTATATGATTCACAAAGCATTATTTTGTGAAAAAATTAGGCCATGTAGGCTACAGTAGCCTATGGGTGAATCTCGGCCTACTGTAGTAATTACGATGCTCAGTCTCAGTGGTCCTCTCCAATGAATCATCACCTTACCGTGGTGGAGAGGTTTGTGTGCCCCAATGAACCTGGGAGCTGTGTTGTCGGGAGCCTAGTGCTCCTGGTAGGGTCTCCCATGGCAAAGTGGTCTCGGGGGAGGGGCCAGACTAAGAATGGTTCACCAAACACTTCATGGACAATTCAAGACGAAGTGATGCGACCCGGCCCGGAGGAAGCCCGGGGCCCTCCTCTGGAGCCAGGCCCGGAGGAAGGGCTCGTCAGCGAGCGCCTGGTGGCCGGGCTAACCACGGAGCCCGGCCGGGCACAGCCCGAAGAAGGAACGTGGGCAGATCTTCGCCGCCACGTGGGCCCACCACCCGCGATCGGAACCAGTGGGGTCGGGTGCACTGTCAGATGGGTGGCAGTGACAGCAGAGGTTCCAGACGGACCAATCAGGGGCAGCAGAGGCTGACTTTTGGGACGTGGAACGTAACTACGCTGGTGGGGAAGGAGCCTGAGCTGGTGCGGGAGGCAGAGCGCTACCGGTTAGACCTGGTGGGGCTTGCCTCCACACATAGCAAGGACTCTGGAACCAAACTCCTGGACAAGGGGTGGACCTTGTTTTATTCTGGAGTTGCTCAGGGTGTGAGGTCTCAGGCGGGTGTGGGGATACTCACAAGCCCCCGGTTGAGTGCCATCACGTTGGGGTTCACCCCGGTGGACAAGAGAGTCGCCTCCCTCCGCCTAAGGGTTGATGGGGGGAAAACTCTGACTGTTGTCTGTGCGTACGCGCCAAACAAGAGTTCAGAGTATTCGGCCTTTTTGGATACCCTGCATGGGGTCCTGCATGGGGCTCCGGTGGGGGATTCCATAGTCTTGCTGGGGGACTTCAACGCACACGTGGGCAATGACGGGGATACTTGGACTGGCGTGATTGGGAGGAACGGTCTCCCTGATCTGAACCTGAGTGGTGGCTTGTTATTGGATTTCTGTGCTAGTCATGGACTGACAATAACAAACACCATGTTCAAACATAAGGATGCTCATAAGTGTACTTGGTACCAGAGTACCCTAGGCCAAAGATCAATGATCGATTTTGTAATCGTATCAGCTGATCTGAGGCCGCATGTTCTGGACACTCGGGTGAAGAGAGGGGCGGAACTGTCAACTGATCACCATCTGGTGGTGAGTTGGTTCAGATGGCGGGGGAAGCCTCTGGACAGACCTGGCAAACCCAAGCGTGTAGTGCGGGTGAACTGGGAACGTTTGGAGGAGACCTCTGTTCGGAAGGAATTTAACTCCCACCTCCGGCGGGACTTCTCTGGCATCCCTGTGGAGGTTGGGGGCATTGAACAGGAATGGGCAATGTTCAAAGCCTCTATTGCTAAAGCTGCGGCTGTGAGCTGTGGTCAGAAGGTCTTAGGTGCCTCAAGGGGCGGTAACCCTCGAACACCCTGGTGGACAGCGGTGGTCAGGGAAGCCGTCCGACTGAAGAAGGAGGCCTATCGGGGTATGATATCCCAGGGGACTCCAGAGGCAGTTGCAAGGTACCGACAGGCCCGAAGGGCGGCAGCCACAGCTGTGACGGAGGCTAAGCAGCGGGTGTGGGAGGAGTTCGGGGAATCCATGGAGAAGGACTTTCGGGCGGCACCAAAGTTGTTCTGGACGACCATACGGCACCTCAGGAGGGGAAAGCGGGGAACCATCCAAGCTGTATACAGCAAGGATGGGGCTCTGCTGACTTCAAGTGAGGAAGTCGTAGGGAGGTGGAAGGAACACTTTGAGGAACTCCTAAACCCAATGACATCAGACCCACCCTCCCTGACAGGAGCAGAGCCTGAGGATGATGGGGGATCGGCGTCAATCTCCCGGAAGGAAGTCACTGAGGTAGTTAAACAACTCCACAGTGGCAAAGCTCCGGGGGTTGATGAGATTCGTCCAGAAATGCTGAAGGCTCTGGGTGTTGAGGGGCTGTCTTGGTTGATACGTCTTTGCAACATCGCGTGGAAGTCTGGGACAGTACCGAGGGAGTGGCAGACTGGGGTGGTGGTCCCACTTTTCAAAAAGGGGGACCAGAGGTTGTGTGCCAATTACAGAGGTATCACATTACTCAGCCTCCCTGGGAAAGTTTATGCCAAGGTACTGGAAAGGAGGGTCCGGCCGATAGTCGAACCTCAGATTCAAGAGGAGCAATGTGGTTTCCGTCCTGGTCGTGGAACAACTGACCAACTCTTTACTCTGGCAGGGATCCTGGAGAGGGCCTGGGAGTATGCATATCCGGTCTACATGTGTTTTGTGGATTTGGAGAAGGCATATGACCGGGTCCCCCGGGAGTTTCTGTGGGAGGTGCTGCGGGAATATGGGGTGAGGGGGACCTTGTTGAGGGCCATCCAATCTCTGTACGCCCAAAGCGAGAGCTGTGTCCGTGTGCTCGGCAGTAAGTCGGATTATTTTCCAGTGGGGGTTGGTCTCAGACAGGGCTGCGCCTTGTCACCTATCCTGTTTGTGATTTTCATGGACAGGATCTCGAGGCGAAGTCGTGGCGGAGAGGGTATACGGTTCGGTGAGCTAAGGGTTGCGTCACTGCTTTTTGCGGATGATGTGGTCCTGATGGCACCATCGGTCCGGGACCTTCAGCTCTCACTGGATCGGTTCGCAGTCGAGTGTGCGTCGGCTGGGATGAAAATCAGCATCTCCAAATCTGAGGCCATGGTTCTCAGCAGGAAACCGGTGGATTGTGCAGTCCGGGTAGGGAATGAGGCTTTGCCCCAGGTGAAGGAGTTTAAGTATCTCGGGGTCTTGTTCACGAGTGAGGGGAGGACGGAGCAGGAGATCAGCCGGAGAATCGGAGCAGCAGGAGCGGTATTGCAGTCGCTGTACCGCACTGTGGTGACGAAAAGAGAGCTGAGCCAGAAGGCAAAGCTCTCGGTCTTCCGAGCAATCTTCGTTCCTACTCTCACCTATGGTCATGAAGTGTGGGTCATGACCGAAAGAATAAGGTCGCGGGTACAAGCGGCCGAAATGAGTTTTCTCAGACGGGTGGCTGGCATCTCCCTTAGAGATAGGGTGAGAAGTTCGGTCACCCGGGAGAGACTCGGAGTAGAGTCGCTGCTCCTTCGCTTGGAAAGGAGCCAGCTTAGGTGGTTCGGGCATCTAGTACGGATGCCTCCCGAGCGTCTCCCTAGGGAGGTCCTCGCTGCACGTCCCACTGGGAGGAGACCCCGGGGCAGACCAAGGACCAGATGGGCGGATTACATCTCCACACTGGCCTGGGAACGCCTCGGGATCCCCCAGGAGGAAGTTGCTAATGTTGCTCAGGAGAGGAAGGTCTGGAGCTCTCTGCTGGAACTGTTGCCCCCGCGACCCGACTCCGGATAAGCGGTTGAAGATGGATGGATGGAAGTCTCAGTGGTTTATTTCAACCCTTTTCATATCAAGGACCATTATTTAGTCAGCATATAGAGCCACAGACCACCATTTGTTGAGATTTATCCTTTCAGACCTAAAACTTTGAATATTGTTGGATACGACTTTGTCCACAATTCTAGCCATGCTGTATTGATGTGGTAGAGGGATAACAGGCAAACATGATCAAAATAACAATTATTCTACATTTCTCTAATTGAGTAAATGTCTTGTAAAGTAAGTAATGCAGATGTTTAACATGAATTTAACTCTTGAGAGTGTAAAATGAAAGGGTCCATTTGGTTTCATTTTACACTCTCAAGAGTTAGTACTCATCTGTGAGGGTTAATTTCGTTCCCAACTATCCATCATTTAGCTGGGGACCACCTGGAACCCCCTCAAGGACCACTGGTTGAGAACAACTGACCAACAGTAACAGGAAGAGTGGCCCCCTGAGAAGTCTGGGCACCTCAGTGTTGTTTAAAAAAAGAAAGAATAAATGATGGTCTGAAATAACTTAGGGTGTTTTTCCAGGCCAATGACGCTACCACAAAAAGTTTTTTTAGCGGATTTTTATACTATATCAAATCTGAGAATCCCTGTGCTATTGTACAGTGTGATTACAGGTCAATCAGTAAACATTGTTTGACTGTGTTGTGTTGGTAAAGACAGGTTATTCATATCTTTTCATACATTTTCATGCAAGGGCATGGTGTGAACATGGCAAAAAAGCACTGGTAGTAGGTACTCCTGGTTTCTGCTGGGAACAGGGTTCGAGTCCCTGCAGTGCTGTGCTTACTGTTTCACCTTTGTCCTGTTGTATGTTTACATTAAATGTTAGCACTTCATAGATTCATAATACCTGAATACACTTTTAATTATAATACATCAAGCAGATAACCCTGTGATTACATCTTTAGTACATGGTTGCATTACACTGCAACAACACTGTGGTTACGTTTTTATTCGCAATGCAATGTTTTTGTACTCCTATGTCATGGTGTATTAGTCAGCACAGTGGATTAATATTTCGATCGATCTGGGATGTTAAAGTTGTGCAAAACTGTGGTCAATGAATTGCCTCTTCAGCAGATTAAACGGCAGTCACTTATAACTGTTGAGACTTCTAGAACATTAAGACGTGTTGACATGGATAGCTTTGTGTCTAATAACATCTGTGTTATATTGAATGGGGTATGAGCATTATGTCAAACAGTGCAGATTGTAGATCGGACCATGTCGTACAGTACATTACATTACATTACAGTAATTTAGCAGACGGTTTTATCCAAAGCGACTTACAATAAGTGCATTCAACATAGGTAGGGAACGAAACTGCTAATCACCAGAAGCATTAAGTGCATTCTCTTCTAAAACAAGCAACCAACAGTATACCTAGCGCTAAAGTAAAAGTGCAATATATCAGCTAGACAGCTACCTACTTTCATAAACAGATGAGACAAAATAGGAAAATCAAATGAGCAAGAGCTAAAACAAATAAATGTATTGAATAAAAAGATCCAATAAAACAATAAAACAAGAGTTTGTACAACTAGTTAACAACAAGTAGGCAAGGCGAAGAGGAAGGGTAGTAGTGTTTCCTGAAGAGGTGGATTTTCAGCCTGCGGCGAAAGATGGGCAGTGACTCTGCTGTCATCAGTGGGGAGTTCATTCCACCACTGTGGGGCCAGAACAGAAAAAAGTTGTGACCGTGTAGATCGGCCAGAAGGACCCTTGAGCGGCGAGGCAATCAGTCGCCCCAAGGTGGCCGACCGAAGTGGTCGGGGCAGGGGTGTAAGCACTGCCCTATAGGCTAGCACCAGGGTTTTGAACTGGATGCGAGCCGCTACGGGGAGCCAGTGTAGAGAACACTGGCTCCCCGTAGCGGCTCGCATATAGGGCAGTGAAAGGAACAGCTCCTTCTCACCTCCGGGCTATGGTCGATGCTTACACCCCTGCCCGACCACTTCGGTTGGCCACCTCGGGTACAGTACATGGTCTACAGACCATGTACTGTAGACCATGTCGGTCTACAGTACAACAAACTATTAAGGTGTTTGTAATTACAACAAGTACTGCTTGGTGTAAAGTTTTTGAGTGGTGCCAACCACTCCTACATTTGACCGTGTCTGTGTGTGTGTCCGTCTGTGTGTCCGTCTGTGTGTCCGTATGAGCACGGCCTCTCTGTATGTTTGAGCACAGCCTCAACAGCTGCGGCTGATTGCAATACAAAGATGCAACCATACAGGTACAAGTACAGTACAGACCGTACAGTACAGTACAGTACAGTACAGACCGTACAGTACAGTACAGTACCATACTGTACAGGTACAGTACGGTACAGGTACAGTACAGTACAGACCGTACAGTACAGTACAGGTACGGTACAGTACAGTACAGTACAGTATAGTACAGTACAGTACAGTACAGTACAGTACAGTACGTACAGTACAGTACAGTACAGTACAGACCGTACAGTACAGTACAGTACAGTACAGACCGTACAGGTACAGTACAGTACAGTACAGTACAGTACAGTACAGTACGTACAGTACAGTACAGTACAGTACAGTACAGTACAGTACAGTACAGACCGTACAGTACAGTACAGTACAGTACAGTACAGTACAGTACAGTACAGGTACAGTACAGTACAGTATGTACAGTACAGTACAGGTAGAGGTACAGTACAGTACAGGTACAGTACAGTACAGTACAGTACAGTACAGTACAGTACAGTACAGTACAGTACAGTACACACACACACACACACTTTTGAGTAAAAATACTTAAAATGAGTAAACATACTTAAAATGAGTAAAAATACTTAAATATTAGTATAGATACTTTAAAGTTCCTAAACTGAGTAAAAATACTTTAAATGAGTAAAAATACTTAAAATGCGTAAAAATACTTAAAAGATGTTAAAATGAGTAAAAACACGTACAAATCTGTACAAAAATTTTAAAGTACTTAAAATGAGTAAAAATACATTGAAGTCATCAAAGTCTGTAAAAAGTAACTAATGAAATGAACTCATGAAAGGCACCACTCTCTTCACACTGGGTGTGATTTTTATTTCACTTGAGGCCTTGCACAAGCCCGGGATCGAACCCAGGACCTATTGACCATGTCATGTGTAAATGACATGCAAATGGGCAAACAGGGACACTCCCTCATGCTAATCTGATCCCTCCCATTATTAACTGGAGAACCTCAGCCAATCGCTGGGCTCACAGAATGCACTACGGTACGGCGGGAGACACAGGGAGAACATGCAAACTCCACACAGCGAGGCCCTTTCACCAACCCCAAGGTATGGGCACTGGAGAGAACACGCCCCCAGCGCCCACAGCATCCCCAGCGGGAATCGAACCCAGGACCTTCTAGCTGTGAGGGGGCAGCACTACCGACTGCGCCACCGCGCCCCCCCAACCGCGCTTTTTCTGTTGTGTTGCTATTGCTAATTCATTTTGTTGTTTTGCTTTTGGTTTGCTTTGATTTATTGGGGTGCCGCTGCCCTGGGTCAGTTGGCCTGTCAGTACTGCCCAGCACTGGTCCATATATGCACAGTATAGTTTATTGCTAAGCAACTGTTGTAATTACTTTTATTCCATTGGATGCATCCTTTTTATTGATGATGATGAGGATAATGATATTACATTGTTAATTAAATAAAGCTTTTGTACTTTTGCTAATACACGTTTCTGCCTTTATTCTTAAACTGTACGATGAAGTAGGTCTATAGACGGATCCACAGACGCGCTGCCTGTAGGCGGCTGATGGAGTTAAAAATATATATGTTTTGTGGACCAGATTGATAGGATCTAGAACTATCGATCTAACCAGTCAAATTAATATAGTGATGTCTTTTTGGGCCTGTACTTTCCCTACCAAGGCCATGTAGCTGGCTCCATATTTGCTATCTGGTGCCGGCTCCATATGTTTCCAATCAGTAAAAACATGTCTTGGTAGTAGTATAGTAGGGTGTTGTTCTAATACCAAATCCTACCACTAGGGGAGATAGTGGCGCTGTTGAGCACATTCCTGAAATTCCTCACATTCCTCACATTCCTCACATTCTTGACATCCCACAGGCTAATATGTGTGACGTCACAGGTCACTTTCCAGTACCTGACCCTACCGCTAGGGGAAATAGTGGTGCTGTTGAGCACATTCCTGACATGTTTGACATTCCTCACATTCTCGGCATGTTTGACATTCTTGACATTCCATAATCCATAATCCATAATTAATAATTTCAGATGTATTATTTCATTACTCAGTCAATTTAATTAAAATCAGTGTTGTCACAGGGCACAGTGCAATACCAAAACCTACCCATAGGGGATAACATGCTAAGCTAATATGCTAATATGCTAATATGCTAATATGCTAATAGCGTTAGCATGATGTCACAATGAACAGTGCAGTACCAAAACCTACCCATAGGGGATAACATACTAAGCTAATATGCTAATAGCGTTAGCATGACCTCACAATGTACAGTGCAATACCAAAACTTACCCATAGGGGATAACATGCTAAGCTAATATGCTAATATGCTAATAGCGTTAGCATGACATCACAATGTACAGTGCAATACCAAAACTTACCCATAGGGGATAACATGCTAAGCTAATATGCTAATATGCTAATATGCTAATATGCTAATAGCGTTAGCATGATGACACAATGCATAGTGCAATACCAAAACATGGGACCATCAGTGGTCCTTGATAGGGGTTCCAGGGGGTCCACAGTTAAATGATGGAGAGTTGGTAACCAAATGGACCCTTATAGATCTTTCTCTATAAATCTATTTTTTTCATTTGTTTTTCTACAAATGAATTAACACTAATTATATATAATATTCTTTGAACAGCGGCCGTAGCGATGGTAGTTAAAGGTGGAGTCTGACTTAGCCCCCCATGGGGGGCCCAGAACATAGACTCGAGTTCAGTGTAACAGAGGGGAGATGCTGTCCTATGGCTCTCGTCACTACCAGTATGACGCATGGTTTTAGAAAAGCAACATACACAGCCAAATTTCACAATTGCATGCTGGGTGATTATTTCCAACCAATGGGATCAAACCGTAGGGGAACAGTGTCATTGGCTTCTCTCACAGTGGCTGTGTTCACACCTATGGTGTTAGAGCTTGTTTTATTGGGGTCCCACAGCTGCAACCACCCATAGTGTAGTTTTGTCTTGTTTTACTCCACTACAATTATTTTTAAAACTTTAGTTACTAGATACTTTGCAAATATAAATGATTACATTATAAAACATACATTAACCACTATAGCCTTATTTTATATCTAGGCTATTAGAAAAAATAGCTGATCTACAAGCTGAGGGCTTTTTCGCACGTACGTGTTAGAGCTTGTTTTATTGGGCCCACAGCAGTGTCTGAATGGGAGGTGTCATAATTAAAGCTAGTTAGAGGGGGGGGTCTCCCACTACCCCCCTCCCTCATAGAACACTATTGGTCATAGTTGGTACTGCACGCATACATACAATAATCTAGCAATCTCTCATTAATAATAAAATATGACTGCACATGTTTTATAAATCCTCATGTGTAGTTTATAATACATATTATATGCCAAACACAGTGTTTTAAGTTGGTCTAAGTTTAAAATGTTGCTGTTTTTATTAAACTGGATCAGTAAATAACTCCAACCATGAACCAGCGACATTAATTTTATTGTGTTTTAATGTTACTCTTACAGTGTTACAGTGTTGTTATAAGGGTGGTACAGACACATTTTCAAAAATGCTCCGAAAATCAGCAGATCTACAAGCTCTGATGAGACAAGGGTTTTGTAATAAAAAACTAGGACAGGGGGATTCCACTAGCCCCATCCCTCCCTCCCATCATTGCTCTTACCCCATCCAATGGTTTTTCACACCTTTTTGCTAGAAGTTGGCTCTCGGAGGCTACCCGTCTGTGTACACATGTCTGTCTGTCTGTCTGTCTGTCTGTCTGTCTGTCTGTCTGTCTGTCTGTCTGTCTGTCTGTTTGGATCTACTTATCTGTGAAGAGTAGGTGTCATAAAGTGCAATGAGGTGTCATAAAGTGTAATTTCATCTCTTGTGCTCTCTCTCTGTCTCTATGTCTCTCCTTTTCAATGCTAGTACGAGGTTACAGTAGTGTAGCCTTGTCCCCTTCTCAGGGGAGCAGCTTCAAGTGATGTGTATCACAATGTTTTATTGTGAGTTGGGTTGTCTGAGGTGTGAAGTGTGAAGTCAGTTTGGTTTGATGTGTTTTATCTTGTCATAATTTGTGTCTTATAATGTGTCTTGTGTTTTACAGAGCATCCTAGATTGTGTTTTTGAATAGTTTTTTCATTGAGTGTATCGTTACTCCCTGATCATGTGCAGGTATGTATACAAAAGTAGATAGATATAGCATGGTACAGTTACAACAATGTTAGAGTGACAGTAATGGTAGAGTTAAAGTTATGTTAGAGTTAAAATATTGGCAGACTTACAGAAATGTTAGAGTTAAAGTTATGTGAGAGGCACAGTAATGTTAGAGTTAAACTTATGTTAGAGTCACAGTATGTTAGAGTTACAGTATTGTTAGAGTTTTTGTCAGAGTTCAGTAACGTAAGAGTTACAATATTGGCTGAGTTGCAGTAATGGCAGAGTTACAGTATTTCTTAGAGTTGATGTAACGGTAGAGTTAAAGTTATGTTCGAGTTAAAATTATGGCCAAGTTATGCTAGATGTCAGTAATGTTAGAGTTAAAATATCGGCAGAGTAACGGTAATGTTAGAGTTAAAGTTATGTCAGAGTTACAATAATGTTAGAGTTAAAGTTATGTTAGAGTCACAATATGTTAGAGTTACAGTATTGTTAGAGTTTTTGTCAGAGTTCAGTAATGGTACAGTTATAGTAATGTTATAGTTTTCTTAGAGTTGATGTAACGGTAGAGTTAAAGTTATGTTAGAGTTAAAATTATGGCCATGTTAAGCTAGATGTCGGTAATGTTAGAGTTAAAATATCGGCAGACTTACAGAAATGTTAGAGGTAAAGTTATGTTAGAGGCACAGTAATGTTAGAGTTAAAGTTATGTTAGAGTCACAGTATGTTAGAGTTACAGTATTGTTAGAGTTTTTGTCAGAGTTCAGTAACGTAAGAGTTACAATATTGGCTGAGTTGCAGTAATGGCAGAGTTACAGTATTTGTTAGAGTTAAAGTTATGGTAGAATAAAAGTTATGCTAGAGGTCAGTAATGTTAGAGTTACAATATTGGTACAGCTAAAGTAATGTTAGAGTTAAAGTCATGGCAGAGTTACAATAATGTTAGAGTTAAAGTTATGTTAGAGTCACAATATGCTAGAGTTACAGTATTGTTAGAGTTTTTGTCAGAGTTCAGTATTGTAAGAGTTAAAATATCGGCAGACTTACAGAAATGTTAGAGTTAAAGTTATGTTAGAGGCACAGTAATGTTAGAGTTAAAGTTATGTTAGAGTCACAGTATGTTAGAGTTACAGTGTTGTTAGAGTTTTTGTCAGAGTTCAGTAATGGTACAGTTAAAGTAATGTTAGAGTTAAAGTTATGGTAGAGTTAAAGGCATGTATGAGTTAAAGTAATGTCAGAGTTAAAGTAATGTTATAGTTTTCTTAGAGTTGATGTAACGGTAGAGTTAAAGTTATGTTAGAGTTAAAATTATGGCCAAGTTATGCTAGATGTCAATAATGCTAGAGTTAAAATATCGGCAGACTTACAGAAATGTTAGAGTTAAAGTTATGTTAGAGTTAAAATTATGGCCAAGTTATGCTAGATGTCAGTAATGTTAGAGTTAAAATATAGGCAGACTTACAGAAATGTTAGAGTTAAAGTCATGTAAGAGTTAAAGTAATGTTAGAGTTAAAGTTATGTTAGAGTCACAGTATGTTAGAGTTACAGTATTGTTAGAGTTTTTGTCAGAGTTCAGTAATGGTACAGTTATAGTAATGTTATAGTTTTCTTAGAGTTGATGTAACGGTAGAGTTAAAGTTATGTTAGAGTTAAAATTATGGCCAAGTTAAGCTAGATGTCGGTAATGTTAGAGTTAAAATATCGGCAGACTTACAGAAATGTTAGAGTGACAGTAATGGTAGAGTTAAAGTTATGTTAGAGTTAAAGTTATGTTAGAGTTACAGTATTGTTAGAGTTTTTGTCAGAGTTCAGTAACGTAAGAGTTACAATATTGGCTGAGTTGCAGTAATGGCAGAGTTACAGTATTTGTTAGAGTTAAAGTTATGGTAGAATAAAAGTTATGCTAGAGGTCAGTAATGTTAGAGTTACAATATTGGTACAGCTAAAGTAATGTTAGAGTTAAAGTCATGGCAGAGTTACAATAATGTTAGAGTTAAAGTTATGTTAGAGTCACAATATGCTAGAGTTACAGTATTGTTAGAGTTTTTGTCAGAGTTCAGTATTGTAAGAGTTAAAATATCGGCAGACTTACAGAAATGTTAGAGTTAAAGTTATGTTAGAGGCACAGTAATGTTAGAGTTAAAGTTATGTTAGAGTCACAGTATGTTAGAGTTACAGTATTGTTAGAGTTTTTGTCAGAGTTCAGTAATGGTACAGTTAAAGTAATGTTAGAGTTAAAGTTATGGTAGAGTTAAAGGCATGTATGAGTTAAAGTAATGTCAGAGTTAAAGTAATGTTATAGTTTTCTTAGAGTTGATTGAGTTATGTTAGAGTTAAAATTATGGCCAAGTTATGCTAGATGTCAGTAATGTTAGAGTTAAAATATAGGCAGACTTACAGAAATGTTAGAGTTAAAGTCATGTAAGAGTTAAAGTAATGTTAGAGTTAAAGTTATGTTAGAGTCACAGTATGTTAGAGTTACAGTATTGTTAGAGTTTTTGTCAGAGTTCAGTAATGGTACAGTTATAGTAATGTTATAGTTTTCTTAGAGTTGATGTAACGGTAGAGTTAAAGTTATGTTAGAGTTAAAATTATGGCCAAGTTAAGCTAGATGTCGGTAATGTTAGAGTTAAAATATCGGCAGACTTACAGAAATGTTAGAGTGACAGTAATGGTAGAGTTAAAGTTATGTTAGAGTTAAAGTTATGTTAGAGTTACAGTATTGTTAGAGTTTTTGTCAGAGTTCAGTAACGTAAGAGTTACAATATTGGCTGAGTTGCAGTAATGGCAGAGTTACAGTATTTGTTAGAGTTAAAGTTATGGTAGAATAAAAGTTATGCTAGAGGTCAGTAATGTTAGAGTTACAATATTGGTACAGCTAAAGTAATGTTAGAGTTAAAGTCATGGCAGAGTTACAATAATGTTAGAGTTAAAGTTATGTTAGAGTCACAATATGCTAGAGTTACAGTATTGTTAGAGTTTTTGTCAGAGTTCAGTATTGTAAGAGTTAAAATATCGGCAGACTTACAGAAATGTTAGAGTTAAAGTTATGTTAGAGGCACAGTAATGTTAGAGTTAAAGTTATGTTAGAGTCACAGTATGTTAGAGTTACAGTATTGTTAGAGTTTTTGTCAGAGTTCAGTAATGGTACAGTTAAAGTAATGTTAGAGTTAAAGTTATGGTAGAGTTAAAGGCATGTATGAGTTAAAGTAATGTCAGAGTTAAAGTAATGTTATAGTTTTCTTAGAGTTGATTGAGTTATGTTAGAGTTAAAATTATGGCCAAGTTATGCTAGATGTCAATAATGTTAGAGTTAAAATATCGGCAGACTTACAGAAATGTTAGAGTTAAAGTTATGTTAGAGTTAAAATTATGGCCAAGTTATGCTAGATGTCAGTAATGTTAGAGTTAAAATATAGGCAGACTTACAGAAATGTTAGAGTTAAAGTTATGTTAGAGGCACAGTAATGTTAGAGTTAAAGTTATGTTAGAGTCACAGTATGTTAGAGTTACAGTATTGTTAGAGTTTTTGTCAGAGTTCACTAACGTAAGAGTTACAATATTGGCTGAGTTGCAGTAATGGCAGAGTTACAGTATTTGTTAGAGTTAAAGTTATGGTAGAATGAAAGTTATGCTAGAGGTCAGTAATGTTAGAGTTACAATATTGGCAGAGTAAAGGTAATGCTAGAGTTAAAGTTATGGCAGAGTTACAATAATGTTAGAGTTAAAGTTATGTTAGAGTCACAATATGTTAGAGTTACAGTATTGTTAGAGTTTTTGTCAGAGTTCAGTATTGTAAGAGTTACAATATCGTCAGAGCTACAGTGATGTTAGAGTTAAAGTTATGACAGAGCTACAGTGATGGTAGAGTTACAGTTATGTTAGAGGCACAATATGTTAGAGTTACAGTATTGTTAGAGTTTTTTGTCAGAGTTCAGTAATGGTACAGTTAAAGTAATGTCAGAGTTAAAGTTATGTTAGAGTTAAAGTCATGTAAGAATTGGAGACATGTAAGAGTTAGAGTAATGTTAGAGTTACAGTAGTGTTAGAGTTACAATATTGGCAGAGTTAAAGTAATGTTAGAGTTAAAGTTGTGCTAGAGTTACAGTAATGTTAGTTTTTGTCAGAGTTCAGTAACATTAGAGTTACAATATTGGCCAAGTTACAGTAATGCTAGATTTAAAGCTATGTTAGAGTCACAGTAATGTTAGAGTTTTTGTTAGAGTTCAGTAATGGCAGAGTTACAGTATTGTTAGAGTTAAAGTCATGTAAGAGTTAGAGTAATGATAAGTTGTGTTGAGTTTTGTTAGAGGCCAGTAATGTTAGAGTTGAAGTAGTGTTAGAGGTAAAGTTATGTTAGAGGTAAAATAATGGCCGAGTTATGATTGATGTCAGTAACACAAGAGTTACAATATCGGCAGAGCTACAGTGATGTTAGAGTTAAAGTTATGTTAGAGGTCAGTAATGTTATAGTTACGATATCGGCAGAGTTACAGTAATGTTAGACTTTAAAGTTATGTTAGAGGCACAGTAATGTTAGAGTTTTTGTTAGTTACAGTAATGTTAGAGTTTGTCAGAGTTCAGTAATGTCAGAGTTACAGTAATGTTAGAGTTTTGTCAGAGTTAAAGTTATGTTAGAGTTAAAATTATGGCCAAGTTACAGTAATGTTAGAGTTAAAGTTATGTTAGACTTTTTGTTAGAGTTCAGTAATGTTAGAGTTGAAGTTATGCTAGAGTTAAAATAATGTCCAAGTTACAGTAATGTCAGAGTTACAGTAATGTCAGAGTTACGATAATGTTAGAGATATGTTAGAGTTCAGTAATGGTAGAGTTACAGTAATGTCAGAGTTAGAGCAATGTTAGAGTTAAAGACATGTAAGAGTTAGTGTAATGTTAGAGTTACAGTAGTGTTAGAGTTACAATATCGGCAGAGTTACAGTAATGCTAGAGTTAAAGTTATGTTAGAGTTACAGTAATGTTAGAGTTTGTCAGAGTTCAGTAATGTCAGAGTTACAGTAATGTTAGAGTTTTGTCAGAGTTAAAGTTATGTTAGAGTCACAGTAATACTATACTGTGTTTTTGATGCTTGCAGTATCATGTAATATATATTTTCTTCTCTCTGTGTATTACAGAAACATAAGTAACATTACTTTAACTCTAATGTTTAACTCTACCCTTAGTGTAACTCTAACATTACTGTGACTCTAACATAACTTTAACTCTAACATTACTGTAGCTCGGCCAATATTGTAACTCTAACATTACTGAACTCTGACAAAACTCTAACATTACTGTAACTCTGTCATTACTATAACTCTACCATTACTGAACTCTAACAAAAACTCTAACAATACTGTAACTCTAACAATACTGTAACTCTAACATACTGTGACTCTAACATAACTTTAACTCTAACATTTCTGTAAGTCTGACGATATTTTAACTTTAACATTACTGACATCTAGCATAACTTGGCCATAATTTTAACTCTAACATAACTTTAACTCTACCGTTACATCAACTCTAAGAAAACTATAACATTATCGTAACTCTGACATTACTTTAACTCATACATGACTTTAACTCTACCATAACTTTAACTCTAACAAATACTGTAACTCTAACATTACCGTAACTCTGACATTACTTTAACTCATACATGACTTTAACTCTACCATAACTTTAACTCTAACATTACTGTAACTCTAACAAATACTGTAACTCTGCCATTACTGTAACTCAGCCAATATTGTAACTCTTACATTACTGAACTCTGACAAAAACTCTAACAATACTGTAACTCTAACATACTGCGACTCTAACATAACTTTAACTCTAACATTACTGTAACTCTAACATAACTTTAACTCTAGCATTACTTTGACTAACACTACTGTAACTCTAGCATTACTCTAACTCTTACATGTCTTTAACTCTAACATTGTTGTAACTCTAACATATTGTGACTCTAACATAACTTTAACTCTACCATTACTATGACTCTAACATAACTTTAACTCTAACATTACTTTAACTCTAACATTACTGTAACTCTGACATTACTGAACTCTGACAAACTCTAACATTACTGTAACTCTAACATAACTTTAACTCTAACATTACTTCAACTCTAACACTACTTAAACTCTAAAATTACTGAACTCTAACAAAACTCTAACATTACTCTAACTATTACATGACTTTAACTCGGACATTACTGTAACTCGGACATTACTGTAAGTCTGACATTACTGTAACTCTAACAAAAACTCTAACATTACTCTAACTCAGCCACTATTGTAACTCTTACATTACTGCACTTTGAAAAATAAAAATACAAATAAAAGTATTACATTGACTCTAACATAACTTTAACTCTAACTATTACATGACTTTAACTCTGACATTAATGTAACTCTGACATTACTGTAACTCTACCATTACTGAACACTAACAAAACTCTATCATTACTTTGACTCTAACATAACTTTAACTCTAATATTACTGGAACTCTAACATTACTTTGACTCTAACATAACTTTAACTCTGACATTGCTGTAACTCTGCCGATATTTTAACTATAACGTAACTGTCATCTAGCATAACTTGGAAATTACTTTAACTCTAACATTACTTCAACTCTAACAATACTGCACTCTAACAAAACTCTAACATTACTCTAACTATTACATGACTTTAACTCTGACATTACTGTAACTCTGACATTACTGTAACTCTAACAAACTCTAACATTACTCTAACTCAGCCAACATTGTAAATCTAACATTACTGCACTCTGAAAAAAAAAAAAAAGTAGTATTACTGTGACTCTAACATAACTTTAACTCTGACAAAACTCTAACATTACTGTAACTCTGACATTACTGAACTCTGACAAACTCTAACATTACTGTAACTCTAACATAACTTTAACTCTAGCATTACTGTAACTCTGCCGATATTGTAACTCTAACACTACTGTAACTCTAACATTACACTAACTCTTACATGTCTTTAACTCTAACATTGCTCTAACTCTGACATTACTGTAACTCTACCATTACTGAACTCTAACATATCTCTAACATTATCGTAACTCTGACATTACTGTAACTCTGACATTACTGTAACTTGGACATTATTTTAACTCTAGCATAACTTCAACTCTAACATTACTGAACTCTAACAAAAAGTCTAACATAACTTTAACTCTAACATTACTGTAACTTGGCCATAATTTTAACTCTAACATAACTTTAACTCTGACAAAACTCTAACATTACTGTAACTCTGACATTACTGAACTCTGACAAACTCTAACATTACTGTAACTAACAAAAACTCTAACATTACTGTGCCTCTAACATAACTTTAAAGTCTAACATTACTGTAACTCTGCCGATATCGTAACTATAACATTACTGACCTCTAACATAACTTTAACTCTAACATCACTGTAGCTCTGCCGATATTGTAACTCTTGTGTTACTGACATCAATCATAACTCGGCCATTATTTTACCTCTAACATAACTTTACCTCTAACACTACTTCAACTCTAACATTACTGGCCTCTAACAAAACTCAACACAACTTATCATTACTCTAACTCTTACATGACTTTAACTCTAACAATACTGTAACTCTGCCATTACTGAACTCTAACAAAAACTCTAACATTACTGTGACTCTAACATAGCTTTAAATCTAGCATTATTGTAACTTGGCCAATATTGTAACTCTAATGTTACTGAACTCTGACAAAAACTAACATTACTGTAACTCTAGCACAACTTTAACTCTAACATTACTTTAACTCTGCCAATATTGTAACTCTAACACTACTGTAACTCTAACATTACTCTAACTCTTACATGTCTCCAATTCTTACATGACTTTAACTCTAACATAACTTTAACTCTGACATTACTTTAACTGTACCATTACTGAACTCTGACAAAAAACTCTAACAATACTGTAACTCTAACATATTGTGCCTCTAACATAACTGTAACTCTACCATCACTGTAGCTCTGTCATAACTTTAACTCTAACATCACTGTAGCTCTGACGATATTGTAACTCTTACAATACTGAACTCTGACAAAAACTCTAACAATACTGTAACTCTAACATATTGTGACTCTAACATAACTTTAACTCTAACATTATTGTAACTCTGCCATAACTTTAACTCTAGCATTACCTTTACTCTGCCAATATTGTAACTCTAACATTACTGACCTCTAGCATAACTTTCATTCTACCATAACTTTAACTCTAACAAATACTGTAACTCTGCCATTACTGCAACTCAGCCAATATTGTAACTCTTACGTTAGTGAACTCTGACAAAAACTCTAACAATACTGTAACTCTAACATACTGTGACTCTAACATAACTTTAACTCTAACATTACTGTGCCTCTAACATAACTTTAACTCTAACATTTCTGTAAGTCTGCCTATATTTTAACTCTAACATTACTGACATCTAGCATAACTTGGCCATAATTTTAACTCTAACATAACTTTAACTCTAACATTTCTGTAAGTCTGCCGATATTTTAACTCTAACATTATTGACATCTAGCATAACTTGGCCATAATTTTAACTCTAACATAACTCAATCAACTCTAAGAAAACTATAACATTACTTTAACTCTGACATTACTTTAACTCATACATGCCTTTAACTCTACCATAACTTTAACTCTAACATTACTTTAACTGTACCATTACTTTAGCTGTACCAATATTGTAACTCTAACATTACTGACCTCTAGCATAACTTTTATTCTACCATAACTTTAACTCTAACAAATACTGTAACTCTGCCATTACTGCAACTCAGCCAATATTGTAACTCTTACGTTACTGAACTCTGACAAAAACTCTAACAATACTGTAACTCTAACATACTGTGACTCTAACATAACTTTAACTCTAACATAACTTTAACTCTACCATTACTGTCACTCTAACATTTCTGTAAGTCTGCCGATATTTTAACTCTAACATTACCGACATCTAGCTTAACTTGGCCATAATTTTAACTCTAACATAACTTTAACTCTACCGTTACATCAACTCTAAGAAAACTATAACATTACTATAACTGTACCATTACTGAACTCTGACAAAAACTCTAACAATACTGTAACTCTAACATACTGTGACTCTAACATAACTTTAACTCTAACATTACTTTAACTCTTACATGACTTTAACTCTAACATTTTTGTAAGTCTGCCTATATTTTAACTCTAACATTACTGACATCTAGCATAACTTGGCCATAATTTTAACTCTAACATAACTTTAACTCTAACATTTCTGTAAGTCTGCCGATATTTTAACTCTAGCATTATTGACATCTAGCATAACTTGGCCATAATTTTAACTCTAACATAACTTTAACTCTACCGTTACATCAACTCTAAGAAAACTATAACATTACTTTAACTCTGACATTACTTTAACTCATACATGCCTTTAACTCTACCATAACTTTAACTCTAACATTACTTTAACTGTACCATTACTGAACTCTGACAAAAACTCTAACAACCCTGTAACTCTAACATACTGTGACTCTAACATAACTTTAACTCTAACATTACTGTGCCTCTAACATAACTTTAACTCTAACATTTCTGTAAGTCTGCCGATATTTTAACTCTTACAATACTGAACTCTGACAAAAACTCTAACAATACTGTAACTCTAGCATATTGTGACTCTAACATAACTTTAACTCTAACATTATTGTAACTCTGCCATGACTTTAACTCTAACATTACTTTAGCTGTACCAATATTGTAACTCTAACATTACTGACCTCTAGCATAACTTTTATTCTACCATAACTTTAACTCTAACAAATACTGTAACTCTGCCATTACTGCAACTCAGCCAATATTGTAACTCTTACGTTACTGAACTCTGACAAAAACTCTAACAATACTGTAACTCTAACATACTGTGACTCTAACATAACTTTAACTCTAACATTACTGTGCCTCTAACATAACTTTACCTCTAACATTTCTGTAAGTCTGCCGATATTTTAACTCTAACATTACCGACATCTAGCTTAACATGGCCATAATTTTAACTCTAACATAACTTTAACTCTACCGTTACATCAACTCTAAGAAAACTATAACATTACTATAACTGTACCATTACTGAACTCTGACAAAAACTCTAACAATACTGTAACTCTAACATATTGTGACTCTAACATAACTTTAACTCTAACATTATTGTAACTCTGACATAACTTTAACTCTAACATTACCGTTACTCTGCCGATATTTTAACTCTAACATTACTGACATCTAGCATAACTTGGCCATAATTTTAACTCGAACATAACTTTAACTCTACCGTTACATCAACTCTAAGAAATACTGTAACTCTGCCATTACTGCAACTCAGCCAATATTGTAACTCTTACGTTACTGAACTCTGACAAAAACTCTAACAATACTGTAACTCTAACATACTGTGACTCTAACATAAGTTTAACTCTAACATTACTGTGCCTCTCACATAACTTTAACTCTAACATTTCTGTAAGTCTGCCAATATTTTAACTCTAACATAACTTTAACTCTACCATTACTGTCACTCTAACATTGTTGTAACTGTACCATGCTATATCTATCTACTTTTGTATACATACCTGCACATGATCAGGGAGTAACGATACACTCAATGAAAAAACTATTCAAAAACACAATCTAGGATGCTCTGTAAAACACAAGACATTATAAGACACAAATTATGACAAGATAAAACACATCAAACCAAACTGACTTCACACTTCACACCTCAGACAACCCAACTCACAATAAAACATTGTGATACACATCACTTGAAGCTGCTCCCCTGAGAAGGGGACAAGGCTACACTACTGTAACCTCGTACTAGCATTGAAAAGGAGAGACATAGAGACAGAGAGAGAGCACAAGAGATGAAATTACACTTTATGACACCTCATTGCACTTTATGACACCTACTCTTCACAGATAAGTAGATCCAAACAGACAGACAGACAGACAGACAGACAGACAGACAGACAGACAGACAGACAGACAGACAGACAGACAGACAGACAGACATGTGTACACAGACGGGTAGCCTCCGAGAGCCAACTTCTAGCAAAAAGGTGTGAAAAACCATTGGATGGGGTAAGAGCAATGATGGGAGGGAGGGATGGGGCTAGTGGAATCCCCCTGTCCTAGTTTTTTATTACAAAACCCTTGTCTCATCAGAGCTTGTAGATCTGCTGATTTTCGGAGCATTTTTGAAAATGTGTCTGTACCACCCTTATAACAACACTGTAACACTGTAAGAGTAACATTAAAACACAATAAAATTAATGTCGCTGGTTCATGGTTGGAGTTATTTACTGATCCAGTTTAATAAAAACAGCAACATTTTAAACTTAGACCAACTTAAAACACTGTGTTTGGCATATAATATGTATTATAAACTACACATGAGGATTTATAAAACATGTGCAGTCATATTTTATTATTAATGAGAGATTGCTAGATTATTGTATGTATGCGTGCAGTACCAACTATGACCAATAGTGTTCTATGAGGGAGGGGGGTAGTGGGAGACCCCCCCCTCTAACTAGCTTTAATTATGACACCTCCCATTCAGACACTGCTGTGGGCCCAATAAAACAAGCTCTAACACGTACGTGCGAAAAAGCCCTCAGCTTGTAGATCAGCTATTTTTTCTAATAGCCTAGATATAAAATAAGGCTATAGTGGTTAATGTATGTTTTATAATGTAATCATTTATATTTGCAAAGTATCTAGTAACTAAAGTTTTAAAAATAATTGTAGTGGAGTAAAACAAGACAAAACTACACTATGGGTGGTTGCAGCTGTGGGACCCCAATAAAACAAGCTCTAACACCATAGGTGTGAACACAGCCACTGTGAGAGAAGCCAATGACACTGTTCCCCTACGGTTTGATCCCATTGGTTGGAAATAATCACCCAGCATGCAATTGTGAAATTTGGCTGTGTATGTTGCTTTTCTAAAACCATGCGTCATACTGGTAGTGACGAGAGCCATAGGACAGCATCTCCCCTCTGTTACACTGAACTCGAGTCTATGTTCTGGGCCCCCCATGGGGGGCTAAGTCAGACTCCACCTTTAACTACCATCGCTACGGCCGCTGTTCAAAGAATATTATATATAATTAGTGTTAATTCATTTGTAGAAAAACAAATGAAAAAAATAGATTTATAGAGAAAGATCTATAAGGGTCCATTTGGTTACCAACTCTCCATCATTTAACTGTGGACCCCCTGGAACCCCTATCAAGGACCACTGATGGTCCCATGTTTTGGTATTGCACTATGCATTGTGTCATCATGCTAACGCTATTAGCATATTAGCATATTAGCATATTAGCATATTAGCTTAGCATGTTATCCCCTATGGGTAAGTTTTGGTATTGCACTGTACATTGTGATGTCATGCTAACGCTATTAGCATATTAGCATATTAGCATATTAGCTTAGCATGTTATCCCCTATGGGTAAGTTTTGGTATTGCACTGTACATTGTGAGGTCATGCTAACGCTATTAGCATATTAGCATATTAGCTTAGTATGTTATCC
The DNA here is from genome assembly GCF_963280865.1 of Gymnoscopelus braueri. Taxonomy (NCBI): domain Eukaryota; kingdom Metazoa; phylum Chordata; class Actinopteri; order Myctophiformes; family Myctophidae; genus Gymnoscopelus; species Gymnoscopelus braueri. Next base: position 9,485,754 of record NC_137621.1, read on the forward strand.
CCTATGGGTAGGTTTTGGTACTGCACTGTTCATTGTGACATCATGCTAACGCTATTAGCATATTAGCATATTAGCATATTAGCATATTAGCTTAGCATGTTATCCCCTATGGGTAGGTTTTGGTATTGCACTGTGCCCTGTGACAACACCGATTTTAATTAAATTGACTGAGTAATGAAATAATACATCTGAAATTATTAATTATGGATTATGGATTATGGAATGTCAAGAATGTCAAACATGCCGAGAATGTGAGGAATGTCAAACATGTCAGGAATGTGCTCAACAGCGCCACTATTTCCCCTAGCGGTAGGGTCAGGTACTGGAAAGTGACCTGTGACGTCACACATATTAGCCTGTGGAATGTGAGGAATGTGAGGAATTTCAGGAATGTGCTCAACAGCGCCACTATCTCCCCTAGTGGTAGGATTTGGTATTAGAACAACACCCTACTATACTACTCTTGGTCAACGCTTTGTGATTTAATGTCCTAATGACCTGTATCTCTGTACGATGACCTATATCTCTGTATGACCGGGATATTGTCACTAATTTACTCTGTCAGCTGTCACCCTGTCACAGATAAACCTGCCACATGTCCTATGATATCGAAGGAATAACTTGTTTATGGAACCAAAAGTTTTACACAAGGACACTATAAGATGAACAACAACTTATTATGATGACACCCTGATGCCTGACAGCTCATCAGATATTATCTGACGTCTAAGGGTCTTAACCAATCGTTAGGATCCACCTTATATCTGATGTCCGGACTCCAACTTGTGTATAAATACTATTGCCTGTATTTGTAATATCAGAGAGATATTTTTTGCTGTACGGTGCCTCGTGGATTGATTCTTTCTCTTAATACAATGTCAACCTTTTAATTTGAGAACCGGCCTGTGTCTGTCTTTGATTTCGTCTCATCCTTTTTACACTGGGTTTTCAGCGGTTTAACTACAAATAGTTTTAATTAACATAGAGCAGGATTAACGACCCTTTATCAACTCTATTAGCGGCCATTTCTGCGGTGTCGCGGTGCGGAGCGTTGACACCGCAGCTATGGCTGCCTACAGGCAGCGCGTCTGTGGATTCATCTATATGTAACCGTGTGGAGTTTTTAATGTGTTATGTATTGTAGTCCTACTGGTGTCTATGTGTGGGTGTGTCACTGAGACAAACTAATTGCTTGTTTCATTGATTGCAGGTGTTTGTGGGTGTGGTGCCAGTGCCCTATAAAAGCAATGTGTTCTGGCACAAAGAGAGACTGAACATGGAGCGAGCAGAGTGGGATCCAGCGTGACCGGCAGAGATGGTTTTGTGGTATGGGGTTGATTTGTAAATGATATGTAATGCTTATGGTTAAAAGATGTAACTGAGGCAGCTTTCTGCAAAGGTGCGCTGCCCTCTGCTCGCCCCATGGTAAGTGTTTTTTTTTAGATATTACGTGCACGTAATGTTAGCTTGTTGTTGAAAATATGTATTTGTTTTATCTGGTAATGTTTTAAACCCACTTATTTATTAGAATGTTGGTCCTCCCTCCTTTTTGTGTGCCATATCTCATTGAGATTGCAGTAAACCCTATTTGTAGTGCTGTGTGCTTTGTGTGCTGTGTATTAAGTTATTTGATGTTTTTTAAGTCAAAAATGGAAATGGTAATTTATTGAGGAAGACCATGGCTAATTTATTAATGTGGACTAATATACTGTTTTAAATTGATGTGAATAAAATGTCAACTTTAACCTGGTGTCTTTCCTGAGCCTCCCTACCCAGTTATTTAAAGCTCTGTTACGAACCTCCTTTTCTTAAGTTAAAGCCTTAATTGGTTGTTGGTGAAATTCCAACTGGCATAGTCAGTAGTTTATGTATTTTAGAAACCTCAAGAGTCCATTTGGTTACATATTATAAGTATTTCCTAGGGCGCAACTCCCTAGGTGGCGTAGTTGGCTACCAATCCTCATACTACCCTGTTACACTAGGAAGAGACATTGTAAGAGTTCACAAAGCGAGACAGTAGGTTAACGAACCGGACAATGCCCCTTTCGCACAGAGAGCCCACTTGGGCTGGGTAGTGGTTGGGGAAGTATGTCTTGGAAATGCCCAAAAGCCTAACACAAGCGCCTTCAAGACTCATGTGTTAGAAAATGGACGTCCTTCCTACTTGACTCCCTGCAACAGTTTCATGGACCTGAAAAAGAAAGTGTGTCATGGCAGGGAACAACGTAATAGTTTAATCAGCACTCAAACATCCAACCTGGAGAGAGTTACAGAGCATAACCTGGGTCACAGTTTGTTCCAAACAACTGCAAATGACAGCAAGCTTGCTCTATCCATCGAAGATACTGCCTTTCTAAAGTCGACCTTCATACTACCGGATGAAGGTCCATGTTTTTGGCAACAGCCCTTCCCCTTCCATTGCCATCTATGGGCTTAGACTTGCTGCCAAAGAGGGTGAACATGACCATGGAACAGACACACGTCAGTTTGTACAAAGACACCTCTACGTGGACGATGGGCTCATGTCTCTTCCCATAGACACAGAGGCTGTCAGTCTTCTTCAGGGAACCCAAGCATCTCTCGCTGATTCAAATCTCCGCCTTCACAAGATCGTTTCCAACAGCCCAGCAGTAATAAAGGCTTTCCTTCCAGAGGACCATGCTCAGAGCTTAAGGGATTTGGACTTGAGCGAGACGAGAGATATGGTGAATGGACAGTGTAGCGAGACTCACTCCAGGAGTTGAAGCAGCTGCATATCCCACGCGCCTACACACCAGATTCCCTCTCCAAGGCAAGACACACGGAACTGTGTGTGTTTTCTGATGCCTCCAGTAAGGCAATTGATGCAGTTGCTTACCTTAGGGTCATTGACAAGGATGGAAACAGCAACATTGGCTTCATTCTTCACACCAAGCTATCTCCCCAGTCTGAGCTTACCATCCCTAGGCTTGAACTTTGCGCTGCAGTCCTAGCAGTAGAAATGGCAGAGCTCAACCTTGACGAGATCGACCTCAAGATGGACGCAGTAAAGTTTTACTGCGATAGCAAGGTAGTCCTCGGATACATAAATAATGAAGCCTCCCCCGGTCCCGGCAGAGTAGTTCCGGAGAAGCGGACTGAATGGCCCTGTCTTTCCCTAAGAGGATTGACCGTGGGTAGCTACTGGGACGTAAGTCGGGGCTTGATCAACCCCGGCTTGGTCACCTGGGCGAGGGTGTATGTTGTTGCGAGACCCGAAACACCCTATGACCCCAGGCTACAACACTGATGATACGTCCTAGGTGCATCCATGTGATGTTTTCTTTATAGTAAGTGAAGCGCTTCTATGTGTATGTGCACAATAGAGTCCAGCGGATACGTCAGTCGACCAAGCCAGAGCAATGGTTCTACATACCAACAGAGCACAATCCGGCTGCTCATGCGTCCAGAGCTGTCCCAGCGTCTCACCTTGCAAAAAGAAACATGGTTGACTGGACCAGCTTTCCTTCATGAACCCTACAAGGACATGCAAGAGGAGCTTGAGTCCTTTGAACTCATCAGTCCCGAATTGGATGTCGAGGTGCGGCCTGATGTGTCAAGTTTCCACACTTAAGGGCTAACCCTCACCACAGAACAGTTTGAGCGCTCTACATGGGAATCACTATTGAGAGCCATTGCCCTCCTCATTCACATAGCCTGATGTCACAAGTTTGCAGATTATGCCAAAGAATGTAGAGGGTGGAACTGGTGCAAACAGCCCGCACCCCTGACGAGCATTCTCAAGCTATGGACATCATCTTAAAGCTGTCAAAATGGAAGCTTTCCCAGCAGAATTCTCAGCCCTCACCGATAGCGAAGCCATGCCCAAGAGCAGCCCACTCTTCAAGCTCAATCCTGTGCTCCAGGGAGGTCTCATGAGAATTGGTGGCAGACTAAAACACGCACCACTAGAACATGCTGAGAAGATTCTCATTCTCTTTTTCTCTCTCCTTTTGTCTTTTTCTCTAGTGTGCATAATTATGTGACGCTCTCTTGTTCTCTCTCTCGGTCTCTCATCCTAATCCCATAGTGCTATGTGATGTGAACCTCTGCTGACCTGCAGCCATTTCTGGCATTGCTATTATTATTTTTATAGATTTTTTGGCGCCTGAATCGGGATTGGGCTGATTAATGTACAGTGTGTTATGATTGGGCTCAGGCAGGGCTCGGGTTTCAACTCATTCAGGCTTTCATTTTCCATCCTGTTGAGAACTAAACACCTCGCACTGGGTGAAAAGGGGGATATACCTGGATGTGTGGGCAGGGCATATCCCCGCCCAACATAAATGATCGGTGGGAGTTTTTGAATGAATTCGGGAGAGGACTGTTCACCTTCAAATGCCTTTACCTGGATATGCGTCTCTCTTTTCTCTGCTAGGGAATCTTCCCATACACGTGTGATGTGTATATTTCATAAACATAGATACAAATCTCAGTCATATGTTTGCTTACAGGTAGCCTACAGACAGGGGAGCATATTCAAAGAGGTGGCTGTTGGCTGACCAGGGTGTGGGGTTAAGATTAACATTCTCTTTGTTGTTTACCTGGGAGGTTCTATGCACGTGTCTCCATCCCCTTCCTGTCCCAACAGTTGCAAATGTTTGGACCGGGTGGGGGCTCACCTTTGAAGTCTGACACACCCATACCTGTACCTCCTCTTTCTTTAGATCTCTCTGTTATAAAGACTATACTGAAATGCGACTTGGTGTGTGACACTCAGTGGCCGGCAGGCTGCTGAGAGGACCTCAGGGTCCATGGAAGAGCTGTTTTGTACTGTTTTGTACATATGCAATAAATCGGAAGCAAAGAAACCTCACTGACCAGTGATGACTCCATTCATTCTACCACCATTCATTCTCACCACTGGGACAACAAACTAACTACAATATGGCGTTGTTGGCAACTACAAAAGTGCAATAGAGCCTTTAAGGCCGTGGAAGAGATACTTCACGTGTAAATGAGCTATTTGTTCAAACAATGGGAGGTGTGGGGTTCAGAGTGGGGGGGACTAGTTTACAGAAAGGACATACGAATAAAGCATGACACACACACACACACACACACACACACACACACACACACACACACACACACACACACACACACACACACACACACACACACACACACACACACACACACAGATCAGAGTGCAGTCTTGGGGCAAATATTGTACTTTTGCTCCACTACAATTATTTGAAAACTTTAGTTACTTTGCAGATATAAATGATTACATTATAAAACATACATTAACCACTTTAGCCTTATTTTATACCTAAGCTACGTTTAAGGGTCATTAAATGGATACAATTATATCACAAACAAGGCTTACTTTATGTGTGTTTTCGTGTGTATTTTAGGGGGTAGAGATTTACATGCAGGCACAACATTTGCATGAAAGGTGTTGATGGGTTCAGTGGCCCTATTGTCTCAGGTCTCTGAGACAATAGGAGCACCACCTCTATCACCACATTAACCACTTTAGCCCTATTTTATACATAGGCTATTTGAAAATAGCCAATCTACAAGCTTGTAGATCTGCTATTTTCAAACATTTTAATACTTTCACTTTTGGTACTTTAAGTATATTTTGATGCCAATACTTTTTTTTGCCAGACCCAGAGGGTCGGCCTACATGAGGCTCTGCCCCCTTTCGTCCATACATGGGCGAAAAAGACCGGCTGTATAAAAGGGACCCTTTCTTCTCCATACATGGGCATAAAAGGGACACAGGCTGACACGTAATACGAAGTCCGTCATACGAAGTCCTTATAAAGTACTAGGAATTTATTCTGGGTCTGGCAGAACCAGGTCTCCTGGTCTTGTTACTATTACTCAAGTAACATTTTGAACACAGGCCTTTTACTTGTTTTTATATTTTTTAGTATTTTTATATTGTGGTATTGCTACTTTTACTTAAGTAAAATATCTGAGTACTTCTGCCATCACTGCCAAAAATACAGGTTACCACCAGTCATGTGGTTAATAAACTATTTAGTGTGTTTTCTAGTCTAGGCCCAGTAGTGCTCAAAAGAACAAAATGTAATGGACTTTTACTTGTAACAAGTAAGAGCATTTCTACATTACACTATTGATTCTTTTACTTAAGTATAAAATGTCAGTACTTTTTTTTGTGCTTGTTGTTTAGTGCAAAGCATTAGTACAGTACCTCTACATAGTAACTTTTAACTTGTTAAAACTAACTAAACTAAGTAAATAGTTTATTTCCAGTCTCTCTCTCTCTCTCTCTCTCTCTCTCTCTCTCTCTCTCTCTCTCTCTCTCTCTCTCTCGGTGGGGAGGGGAACCTGTGTCAGATTCGTCCAAACAGAGATTTCAAACGTTCGAACTGTTTGGGCGGTTGGGTGAATTCATTCTTCTCACCCATGTACTGCTGGCCTGTTGATGTTTTCGGACTAGCTTTGTAAATGGTAAGCTGCTATTTTATCTAATTGTAAATCATTAGTAGGTTATACTGTTTATTGTATTTACTTTGATCAGTTCTCTACAGTCTGTTTGATCAGTTGTAGGCTAGTGTTTCTTTACCTGTATGAGTTCAGATTGTTTTAAAACATGTGGCCTAGTTAAGTAGCTATTAGTCAAGTCATATGCCATGATTTAATTTGTCAGCATAATGCAGTATAGTAAAATACACATACTTTATAAATGTTAGTAACTAAAGTTGGATTGCTTTGTAGTTTGTCTTTACTATGGCTACATAGAATACAATGGCAAAGCATTGCTTCATCCCACCGACCCCTAAAATTATATTTGCAGGGAGCATTCATTGATTTCCCCACTGTTGACGAGGAAGTTTTAAAAGGTACTACACACCCACACTCTTCTTCTTCTTCATTTAACTTTTTTTTTTGTGCACTCCTGTTTCAGTTGAAGTTTTCTGAGTTTTAATTGCTGTTATATATTTTACAGTTGTTGGCATCCAGCGGTACATGTGTGAGGACCTTTTGGAGTTTTAACAGGTAATCTCCAGCACACACTCTCTTTTTTTTTTCTTTCTTTCTTCTTTTTGTTTAAGGCTCGCAAATTCAGCAAGAAATTATGTACTTTTACTTTGATAATATAAGTATACTGCTGCTATTCCCTGCCAGTGCAGTGAAACTGTCTCTCAAATAAATTGCAATTTGCATGTCAACAGTCAAAGGACAATGGCTTGGTAGAAGATTCAGCAGACAGTCAGCAGACAAGACAAGACAATACACACACACACACACACACGCACACGCACACGCACACACACACACACACACACACACACACACACACACACACACACTGTAGTGTGGTAGAGTGTGGTAATTGTATTAACATTGTTGTGTTCCTGTTTAAGTGGTTTTGTGGTTTAATTGTAATTCATTTTTTTCCTTCTCTTTTCCTTCAAGGCTTCAAGGACTGCCATTTTGGATCTTCAGCCCTCCAGCAGTCCAAAGTTCAGGAGATCATCTCCAGGACCTCATACCAAACGCTGCATTCTCCAGGACCAGCAACTCCAAAGATGGACTGCCATTTTGGATCTTCAGCCCTCCAGCAGGAAGAAGTTCACAAGATCATCTCCAGGACCTTGTACCAAACGCTGTGTTCTCCAGGACCCAATGCTTGACGACAAAGAGCTTGAGGACCACAAAGTATTTTTCGTGCCGCTCTATGAGCTTGTACATAGCGAGATCTGCTGTAGATCTGCTGTTTTTGAAAATGTGTGCAAATCTTTGAATATATGTTTTTAGTGAGAACATTTTAACTCAAATCTTTGATTCTGGGGTCCCTGGAACAAAATGTATTTCTTTATTTTCTGTATTTCTTCCTGTGGATTATACCAGGGACAAATGACTTGGATTTAGCTCTTCCTTGGACCCACCCACCGTGGATTACACCAAGTAGCCTACAAGTGACTTTGTTTTCCTCTTCCCCCTATTTTTCTTTGCTCTTCCTCATGGCACTACTTGCTGACTATACCAGTGTCAGTCTACTCATGTGGATTATGCGGTCGACACACACTGACATTTTGCACCGTAATCCAGTGTATAACGCACTGACTTTTGTCTTTTATTGTGTTTTTTTCCCCAAGCACCTTAACTAACGTCTATCCAAGGTATATCATGCACAGTATACATTGCTGCTATGTTCACGCACATATCTTATCTCAGGCACTAGTGTGAATATATAGACACGAATTTCACCCACTTTTTTTTATTAAACCTGTGATTTGACAATAAACCTGATTCTGATTCAGAATCTTTGAATATATGTAGCCAGGTGGAAAATAGTGTTCCCACAAATGACCACTAGATGGCACTTTACCGTTGTGGGTTTTCTCAGACTCAGGGTACCTCAAGGGGAGTAGTAGAAGAAACAGGAAGTGAAGCGTCTGCCATCTTACTATCACTGTCCATGCTTGTGAGGAGTTGTGGAGGAGTTGTTGATATTATATAAAGTGGTAAATATACTTAATCTGTTCCTTCTGTACAAAATGATCAACAGATATGCAGTAACATGATTGTATAGAATGTAAGAAATGTAACGTTTGTCAAGGATGGTCATATTATCCATTTGATGTTTACAGATTGTGTTCACATGCACTGATCAGTCAGCACTTTGAGTAAGGCAGCAGAGAAGTGTCATGCAGCTGTGTTCTGCAAGCATTGTAAGTTTATTTCTAGACAATTGTTCTTTTATATGTATTGTTTGAGAATGTTTCATTTTGTCCATTATGCTGAAAGTATATTGTGTTCATTGTATAGTGCTGAAGAAGATTGCTGAAACCTGTGTTACATTGTGCATCTGTGTGAGCACCAAGATTTCATGTAGTGAGTACATTATGAGATATGTTAGCTACTTCAGTTCATATTGATGTACCAAATGTTTACTGTTCTTTGTAAAGTAACTGTATGTGATTGTGTTTGTTTTCTTTTATTTTCGTTTAACAGAGAAGTTATCACTACAGTTATTTTGTGCATTTAAGTTCAGGATCTAAGCTGTCTATATACAGAAGCTGAAGTTATTCAGTCTAGTGACCAAAGACTGTGAAAGGCCAAGAACTGAGAACTGTGACCAAGGCCTGTGGTCAAGGACTGTGTCCTATGAGAATTGTCTGAGACAGACCAATGTGATTTTGTTTGTTTTATTCTTTTATTTTGAACACCGGATTGGAAACTCTAAAACCTTATATTAATATTTCTCTCACCTTCTGAGAGTAATCAGATAATAAAATAACCCAAATACAGTCTTGTGTCCGGTGTCATCCATATCACCAGGTCACATTTTGGTACCAGGAGTGGGGTTATCAATAATTTTTTTGAGTTTCCTGAGTTTTTTTTATAAATTAGACAGATTATTAGAGTGCACAAATAACTGTAGTGGTAACGAGCGGCCCGGTGCTGGAGAGGATTTGAGACGGCGAGGCCAGTCTGGAACTGCTGTGGAGAGCCAGTGACCAGACCGCTGAGATCCACACGCCACTGAGGACGTGGAGGAAGAAGATCATCGTAGGAGAAGGAGACGCAGTCATCACCAACTCCAATCTGCAGCATTGCAAGTGACTGAGTGAGTCAAGACTGCACAGAGACATTTCACCATGGAAGGGGAAGACGCCACTCCTGTTGAGCAGTTGCAAGCCCAGCTTTCTGAACTGAGTAAGAAACATGATACAGCCATGGAAGCTATTGCCACTTTAACTGCGTCAAACAGGTCATATGTTTATGTGCCTAGAGAGCGTCAGATTGAGCCCTTTAGCGGCGACCCAGACAAAGACGGTCGCTCAGTGGAGGAATTTATTGAGGAGGTAAATCGTGTAATCAGGACCAGAGGTCAGAGTCCTGCAGACAAGGTTGATTTCATTCTCTCTCTTCTAAAAGGGTCTGCGTTAGAGGAGATCAGATTATGCAGTGATGGAGATCCTAAAGATCCTAACGAGTTGTTCACTTTGCTACGTGAGGCTTATGCAGAGAAGCGTACCGTAGCTCAGCTGTTACAAGCTTTTTATGGTCGACAGCAGAGAGAGGATGAGGATATTCAGGAGTATTCCCATGCACTCTCCCAGATCCTACGGCTAGCTTTGAAACAAAAACCAGATGCTGTATCGGATGCTAAGATGGCAGTGAGAGACCAATTCATTGAGGGTGTGCAAGATTCCTCTCTTAGAAGGGAGTTACGCAAGATGGTTAGGGAGAAGCCCCAGTCCACTCTGTTAAATGTACGTGAGGAGGCTATTGCCTGGTCCCTTGAAGAGAAGCCCTGTAACACTAAGGTTGCCAAGAGCAGGCAGGTAGTGTGTGACAGTATCAGGGGGGAGGGCCAGTGCTCTGGTAATACATCTCAGAAGTCTACCACACTAGATGACCTTGTCAAAGTGATGGCAGAGCAGAGCAAGGCTATAGGGGAGCTAACCATGGCGTTTAAGGAGAGTCTCACTCTCAAGGAAACATTTAACAGAGACAAGGGTGGAAAGCCTAGACTAAAACCCCAGTTCACAGAGGATGGGAAGCCCATTTGTTTTAGATGTAAGGAGGTGGGACATATTGCCAAGGAGTGTACACAGCGCAAACCAGAGAGCCAGCCTACTACCAACAGTGCATCTAATCAGGGAAACTAGCACCCTCGGAGGCCACGAGCCGGGCAATCCGAGGGCAGACTAAAGGCTCTAAGACCCTTAATCGTGAGCGATTTCTTGAGCGCGCAGTGGGTGAGTGTCGGGAAGTTAAGGTCCAGATTGGGGGGGTTCCAGTGAAGTGCCTGTTAGATACAGGGAGCCAGGTCAGTACCCTTTCGGCATCCTTTTTCAGACAGCATCTACTAGGGAAGGAAGAGGATGTGATCCCCACAGCCAAATGGCTCAAATTGACCGCAGCAAACAATCTGCCAATACCATACTTAGGTTATGTTGAACTGGATATGGAGACTATGGGGTTAAACATAACTGAGTGTGGTTTCTTAGTTGTCAAAGATCCAACCACACAGGAGACAGTGAGGGAAAACACAGAGTTGAGTAAACTAGGAAAGGGTTTTCAGGAACCAGTGCCAGGCCTCATTGGTATGAACATAATAAAAAGATGCAAACAGTTGGTTACGGCTGAGTTTGACATCACTCTTGGAGGAGAACTTGATCCAGACTGGGGGGAAGCCTTCCAGCAAGTACAGACATGTGAGTTAGTAGGGAAGTCATCCACAGCCAGGATAACAGGCAGAGATGCTGTACACATACCTGCTAGTTCTGTTTCCACAGTGTATGCAAAAGGGATCAAACCAGCGCCTGACGATAACACTTACATGTTGTTGGAGCCGGCCAACACACCCTTACCAGGAGGTCTTGTGTTGTTGCCCACTGTAGCCGAGGCCACTAGACATATATTCCCAGTGCAGGTAGTGAATTTTTCTCAGGAGGATGTATGGTTGAATCCTCGGACCAGGCTAGGCATATTGTCTCAGGTGGAGTTTGTTGACAATGACCAGACAGAGGTGCGCTTCCAACGTATTTCAGCTGACCAGGAAGAAGTAACTATTGACCAGAAAGAGAGACAGATCACAGAAAGTGACATTCAGGCAGTACTGGGTCGGCTACACATAGGAGGCACAGAGGAAGAGCAGGCTCAATTAGCTGTACTTCTAGCCCAGTTTTCAGATGTGTTTGCTTTCCAAGATGAGGATCTGGGTTACACTGACCGAGTCAGACATGAGATCCACTTAGTAGATGACGTGCCTGTGGCACAGCCCTACCGCCGTATACCACCTACACAGTATAACGAGGTTAGGGAGCACATCACCAATCTGTTAAAGAAGGGTGTTATCAAGGAAAGCACTAGTGCTTATGCTTCACCGGTAGTTCTAGTCAGGAAGGCTGACGGTAGTCTACGACTATGTGTCGACTACAGGAAACTAAACTCAAAGACCAGACGTGACGCTTTCCCTTTGCCACGCATTGATGAGTGTTTCGATGCCTTGCATGGTGCAAAGTTCTTTTCAACTATAGACCTTGCTAGTGGGTACCATCAGGTCGCAGTACATGAGGAAGATAGACCTAAGACAGCCTTTACAACACCCTTTGGGTTGTATGAATATTCTAGGTTGCCTTTCGGGGTATGCAATGGACCTGCTACTTTTCAGAGATTAATGCAGGCGACAATGAGTGACTTGGTATTCCAAATCATGCTTGTATATCTAGATGATATTCTTGTGTACTCACAGTCCTTTGAGGATCATCTAGTGAGGCTTGAGAAAGTCCTGCATAGACTGAGAGAGACAGGGCTTAAGGTCAAGGTAGAAAAGTGTCACTTTTTGCAATCAGAAGTACGGTTCCTTGGGCACCAGATCTCAGCAGAGGGCATAGGGACTGACCCTGATAAAATAGCTGCAGTGAAGCAGTGGAAGGTCCCCAGTACAGCAAAGGATCTACGGTCCTATTTAGGTTTCTGTTCTTATTACAGAAAGTTCATAGAGGGGTTTTCTCAGCTCGCAGCCCCATTGCATGACGTGGTGAATGCCTGTAACCAGAACACCAGCCCGTCCAGGTCTAAACAGCTGTTTGGTAGTTTATGGACTACAGAGTGTCAGGAAGCTTTTGAGCTGCTGAAGGAGAAACTCACCAGTGCTCCGTTGTTAGGTTATGCTGACTTTTCTCTTCCTTTCACTGTTGAGACAGATGCCAGCAGCCTAGGATTAGGTGCAGTCCTATACCAACAGCAAGGCAAGACTAAAAGAGTAATAGCATATGCCAGTAGGAGACTGCGTAATGCAGAGAGGAATGACAGGAACTACAGCAGTATGAAACTTGAACTGCTTGCCCTTAAGTGGGCAATATCAGAAAAGTTCAGAGGTTACTTACTAGGCTCTAAATTCACAGTCATAACAGATAACAATCCCTTATGCCACCTTAACACAGCTAAGTTAGGCGCCATTGAACAACGCTGGGTAGCTCAGATAGCTGTTTTTGACTTTGAGGTCAAGTACCGCCCAGGCCGCTGTAACACGGCTGCAGATGCCCTCTCTAGGCAGCCGTTAGCAGGGGAGCCCAAACCATACCCAGATGACCTTGAGTTTGATGATTGTATAGCCATTTGTAATCTCAGAAAAGGTACAGCTCTGAGTCCAGAGCTAGCTACTGCAGGGATTAAGAGTTGTACAGTGAGACAGGTTCGTGCCTCAGAGGCCGCTCAGAGTGTAGATGGAAGTGATGGGCAGGGTAACTCCCCCACTTTGCCTGGGTACTCTAAGGAAGAGTTACGCCAGTTCCAGAGCACTGACTCCGCACTCAGTACATTCAGACAGTTCTGGGACAGGAAACAGAAACCCACCTTTAGAGAGAGAACAGGATTAGTCAAGCCTGTAAAGTCCTTACTTAGACAGTGGTCCCGGATTAAGGAGGTAGATGGCTTACTCTATCGTGTGATAGATGATGTTCATGTAGGCAAATGTCACCAGCTCCTCTTACCTACCTGTTTGAAGGAAACGGTCCTTGGGAGTGTGCATGATTGCATGGGGCACCAAGGAATAGAAAGAACACAGAGCCTTCTTAAACAGAGATGTTTCTGGGTAGGAATGTATGATGACGTAGAGCAGTGGGTTAAACAATGTCAGAGATGTGTCCTCACCAAAATGCCACAGCCCAAGATACGTGCTCCTATGCAGTCGTTTTTAGCCACACGGCCTCTAGAGGTGGTTGCTGTAGACTTCACCATCTTAGAACCGGCCTCTGATGGTCGGGAAAATGTTTTAGTAGTGACAGATGTGTTCACAAAGTTCACACAGGCTTTCCCTACCCGGGATCAGAAAGCAGATACTACTGCTAAAGTTCTCCTCCGAGAGTGGTTTATGAAATATGGGGCCCCTGCAAGGCTACATTCGGATCGGGGACGAAACTTTGAGAGTGAAGTTATTGCAGAATTGTGCAAACTTTATGGTGTAAAGAAAACCCGCACCACACCTCACCACCCTCAGGGGAACGCACAGTGTGAGAGGTATAATAGAACACTTCATGACCTTTTACGTACTTTGCCAACAGAGAAGAAGCGCCGTTGGCCTGAGCACTTAGCAGAGCTAGTCTATGCCTATAATGTGACACCTCATGCGACTACTGGTTATGCACCTTACTACCTGCTGTTCGGGGTCGAGCCACACCTCCCTATAGATGCTCTGTTGGGACAGGAGCCAGTGCAGGATAAGAAGCATGATTGGTTAATAGCACATCAGGAGAGACTTACTGAAGCACACGCTAGGGCAAAGGAGTATTCTGAGCTGAAGGCAGCAGAAAGGGTGGAGTTAGGCAAACACAAAGTGTATTGTCCTCAGGTTGATGTGGGTCAGTTGGTGTACCTTCGCCACAGACCTCAGGGCAGAAATAAGATCCAAGATGCTTGGGGTCCTACTGTTCATAGGGTGGTTGAGATCCAAGGTACCACTCATACTGTAGAGCCTGTGGAGGGTGGTCCAATTAAGACGGTCCATAGAGTTGACCTTAGACCATGTGTAGGCCCTGTTCCTGCTCCCAAGAGTGAGAGAGTTAGTGCCCCTACAGTGACACCTGTTCATGCCCCCCCTGAGTCTGTCCTTGTCTATGCAGATCCTGAGTGTGTAGTGTTAGAAGAAGTCTCTTGTCCACAGCTGCACCAGGGGGTAAATATGGACAGAGTTGAGGGTCAGGATGTCAATGGAGAGAGGGGTGAGACATCTGATGGTCAGGACAGAGAGGACACAGAGTCTAGAGATGATGCTGAGCCAGTACATTTGACATCTTCTGATAGTGAACCAGAGGTAGAAATACATGTTCCGATGACCAGAGAGAACTCAGATAGGGATATAGGGGTTAATGTACCTGTTTCTACAGCACGTAGGACTCAGAGAGCAAACGCTGGGATACACCCAAATCCACACCATGTACCTAGATCTGCATGTGATGCCATTTCACCCAGAGTTGATGTAGTGTGAGGTTTTGATGGAAGTTAATAAGATTAATTAAGTCACCGAGGACGGTGACTCTTTTGCAGGGGAGTATGTAGCCAGGTGGAAAATAGTGTTCCCACAAATGACCACTAGATGGCACTTTACCGTTGTGGGTTTTCTCAGACTCAGGGTACCTCAAGGGGAGTAGTAGAAGAAACAGGAAGTGAAGCGTCTGCCATCTTACTATCACTGTCCATGCTTGTGAGGAGTTGTGGAGGAGTTGTTGATATTATATAAAGTGGTAAATATACTTAATCTGTTCCTTCTGTACAAAATGATCAACAGATATGCAGTAACATGATTGTATAGAATGTAAGAAATGTAACGTTTGTCAAGGATGGTCATATTATCCATTTGATGTTTACAGATTGTGTTCACATGCACTGATCAGTCAGCACTTTGAGTAAGGCAGCAGAGAAGTGTCATGCAGCTGTGTTCTGCAAGCATTGTAAGTTTATTTCTAGACAATTGTTCTTTTATATGTATTGTTTGAGAATGTTTCATTTTGTCCATTATGCTGAAAGTATATTGTGTTCATTGTATAGTGCTGAAGAAGATTGCTGAAACCTGTGTTACATTGTGCATCTGTGTGAGCACCAAGATTTCATGTAGTGAGTACATTATGAGATATGTTAGCTACTTCAGTTCATATTGATGTACCAAATGTTTACTGTTCTTTGTAAAGTAACTGTATGTGATTGTGTTTGTTTTCTTTTATTTTCGTTTAACAGAGAAGTTATCACTACAGTTATTTTGTGCATTTAAGTTCAGGATCTAAGCTGTCTATATACAGAAGCTGAAGTTATTCAGTCTAGTGACCAAAGACTGTGAAAGGCCAAGAACTGAGAACTGTGACCAAGGCCTGTGGTCAAGGACTGTGTCCTATGAGAATTGTCTGAGACAGACCAATGTGATTTTGTTTGTTTTATTCTTTTATTTTGAACACCGGATTGGAAACTCTAAAACCTTATATTAATATTTCTCTCACCTTCTGAGAGTAATCAGATAATAAAATAACCCAAATACAGTCTTGTGTCCGGTGTCATCCATATCACCAGGTCACATATATATTTTTAGAGTGAACATTTTTAACTCAAATCTTTGCTTCTTTGCAAAACCAAATGTCCTGGTTCTACCCATGCTGGCCACTGACACTCATACTGCTTTATTCAGACCCACTGGGTGTATCCTATACCTCCTTGGTAATGTGGGATACAGCGGCAAAGTACCTGCCCAACACCACAGTGTCTAGGCCCTAGACACTGTGGTGTTGGGCAGGTACTTTGCCCAACACCACAGTGCCTCCTTGGGACATGTGTTCGGACAGTAACCAGGCGTACTTATTTGGGGCATGTCATTTATTTGTAGCAGATCTACAAGCTCACAGCTAGTTCATCGGGGCATGTCATGGGCATGTCATCTTTGTCACCGTGCTAGTAAGTAGGGTGGAGGCGCTGCAACCTCCCAGTGGAGGCTTCTTACTGGCAAGTGAGCCAGTAGGCACAACCCTAGACTCTTGAACCCTAGACTCTAGGGTTCAAATCCACCATGGTGCATAAGTTGAGGGTGTGATGCCCATATATTAGTCTGGGTGGTTGTGGGTGTGATGCTTTGCACTAATTCTTGCCCTATAGGGGAGCAGGGTGGGGCTGATTGCTCATTGGAGAGCACCTGGGCCCGGTGCCTTCAGGAGGCTATAAAGGCCCCACCCTGGCCAGTCTCTAGGAGAAGCCTGAGAGAAGCAGACCTGTCTCCACCAGCTCCAACCCCTATTCTTCATGCCCTTATTATTATGATTATGTTCTTCCTTTCCATCCACACACCTCGCACTACACCATACTTCACACATCCACATCTACACTACTGATTACTGACTCCACACCTCATATGTTCTTACCATGTTCTGTTCATACCTCCTTAGTTCGTTGTCATTAGGTCTTGTTCAATACATATGTATTTACTTTATACCTTCAACCTGGTCTCCTCCCTAATGTTTGTCACGGCCTAGAGCCAAGCTGTGACAAGGGAAAGAAAGGTACCCGCAAGACTATGCATGGCAGGGGCGTCTACCTCCCTGAGCCAAGCTTTAACCTGACCGCATACCTCACTGCACCAGTTGAGTGTCTTCTGCAGGTTTTCAAATGAGCACCCCCATTCCATCCCTTCTGGCCACTGACACTCATACTGCTGTATCCAGATCCACTGGGTGTATCCTGTACCTCCTTGGTAATGTGGGCTACAGTGGCAAAGTACCTGCCCACCACCACAGTGTCTAGGGTTCAAATCCACCATGGTGCATCCGGCTTGGCCAACAGTTAAAAGAACACAATTGACCATGTATGGGCGAGAAAAGTCGGGCGAGGCGGGCGATCTTTGTCACTGTGCTAGTGAGTATGGGTGTATAGGCGCTGCAACCTCCTGGTGGAGGCTTCTTACTGGCAAGTGAGCCAGTAGGCACTATAGACCATATTCACACGGCGGCCATTTTGGAAGTTAACATTGAAAATGCCACCCGTTGCCGTGGAAACCGGGGTGGCATTTCATTAACTTAATAGCAATGTGGCCGCCGCCAATATGGTCTATTGGGCTCAACAGTATATTTCCAGAGTAACCTCCCATATAAAGATATATATATTTAAATTAATTAATGTATTTATCCATTGTTTTTATTTTTTAATTAGTAGGATTAACTAGCTGTGAGCTTGTAGATCTGCAACAAATAAATGACATGCCCAAAATAAGTATGCCTGGTTTCCACATGTCCCAATTGCTTGCCGTGGCCATGACCCATTTGCTGCTGTACTTCTCTCCTGGCCTGATAAAGTGAATGAAACAAGACCCATGGGACAGTTGTTTTATCTTCTTTCTTGCCTGCTCTACACCATCAACCAACTGTGTCACAATCATGTCACTTGGGTGGGGCAGGGGTAAAGTCATTCATGTCCACTCAGAGAATTGCTATTCCCTTGAAGTTATTTTTTATAAAACAGTGACATGAGAACTGATTCATCATAGTGCTAAGATGTCACATTATCACAAAATCTCAAGGTTTCTCATCATCAATCAACAGATGATTTGAATCAGACAGCCATATAAGATTCCATGCTCCTGTAGTACTTGGCCAGTTTGATAGAAAATAAGATGCTGGGGATGAAGAAGATCAGACAAAAGCCCAGACTAAACCAGAAAGTGTTCAGAGACTCCACCATGTCTTCACAGATGATGCTCTCTACAGAGTCGACGACAGCTCTGGCCACCGACCCACAGCGGCCCACTTGGTGTGTCAGGTTGACCCACTCAGCATATGTGATGTTGAGGTTTCCCAACTGACTTTCAACAAACTCTCTGTTTTCAGTCTTGATGATCTGCGCTGTGTATTTTTTGAGGAAATTTTGTGCAGTTCCCACATTACTCCACACATCGCTGACTGCTCTGAGGATTTCCTCCACATTGGATTGAAGTCCCTCTATGACTATAACTTTGAGCGTTGTTATATTTGTCCATAAATTAGATTCAGGTTTCAGATAGCCCTCTACCATTTGCAGGTGTACATTCGCTGTTTCTAGATCACCCTTTAAACCAAGTTCGTTTTTATATTTTTCAATCAACCTTTTAACCTCGTCTAACATTGCAGTGGCATTAAGGAGGCGGATCCTTTTGATCTGCTGTATAAATAACACTTTGAAGTTCATATGTTCTGCCACAATAGAGATGTTTGAGATCTGATCTTCAACTTCATTGCTCAGCAAAGTGATGGGAGTGATTGTAACGTTCCTCAGGATCTCATTCGATACATTGAGCACCTCCTCCAGGTTTACAAGCTCATTCATGTGCAGTGTGTACCACAGAGACATGTTCTTCTTGCAGTTACTGTAAACATCAGTGAGTGTGAGATTTCTTTTCAGTCCCAGCATCGGTCCTAATTCAAATCCAATCAGCCGTGGGGTGTCAATAAGCTTTAACAAAACTCTGTCATTCCAGGGCTTACACACCAGTGAGTAGATGTTCCCTCCTGGCACAAACAGCAATAGTACCACAACCATGAGCAGCCAGGAGAACAGGAAGATGAAACCTGCACCCATTAACAAGAAGTTGCCTCCATAGTGTGCAGTACCTGACCGATCTTTGGGGTCCGCTTTAGGCTTCACTCCCAGAGGGCCCAGAAGTAGACCCAGGATATTACACACAACCACAAGTAGAACCATACAGCACAGGGCCACACCTACTGCCTTTGTGATATGCTCTGCTCTCTCAACCACTGGAGTGATCATGTTGATGTTTTTCTGCAGCTGTTGCAAAGGGTGGGTCACGTTAGTTGAGACAGAGATGAGGAAGTCACTGGTTACATGGGTGGTGTGTTTTTTTGTGTCCTCCAGTTTGTTCTTAATATCCTGAACTACACCCTTGGTGTCATTGATGACCTTCTGATGAATCATCTCCAAAGAAGTGATTCCTTTCTGGAGGTGAGAGTCCCACATCACTGCACCCACTTTAGACTTGAATTCAGTAAAATTCTGACTAATGTACTCAAACTTGAATGTGTCCTCTAACTGTAGTTTTTCAGGAAACTGTTTAAGTGTTTCACAGTCGTCGCACTGAGACCTGCCCGTTGCGTCATTGATGGCCTTTATTGCTTTATCTGTGCTGTCCAAAAGTTCCCTCACAATTGCTTCTTTCTTCATCAATTCCTCCAGAATGTTTTCAAATTCTATCACTAGGTCATTGGTGGTGTTGGCCTTACTGAAGTTGGCCATAATTCCAAACGAGTCCAGGGCAGGGTGCACTTGTCCTTCTAACCTTGTATTGATCTTTTTACCCAGCTTGGGGACGAGCTGACCAAGGTTTTTGGTCAGCTCGTCAACAATCTTGTAGCTTTCATTCACCACGTGGCCAATCTGCTGTGGTACCGCAGTGAAGTAGCTATGAAGGCTGTTTAAAGTCCCTTCGATCTGGTCCAAATCCACTTTGAAGGCTCCGTTGCTCATGAACATGTGTATGTTCCCGATGAGAATCATGACCGTCGCGATGCAAAGAGCTCTTTTCTTAAATTTGGTGCTGCCGGTCAGTTTCTGCTTGCCACGGTGGCAGCCTACCACAAACCCAGCAGCAAATAAAGGCATCAGCACCATGTACAGGAGGCCTATTCCTGTGCACACCAAGAATCCCATCTGGTACCATAACAATTCCTTCATGGTATTTTCATCGAAGAGTGCGTCTCTTCCGTTCTGGACAATCTTTATCGCCAAATTGGTTGGAAAAGCATTTTGTTGGACAATATTCAGAAACGCCCTCATCAGTTCTCCCATGACGCCCATTCCGGAGCAGCACTGCGTTGCCCTGGTAACGGAGACACAGCTGGATCTGGGGGTTCGTCCGAAAAAATCACTCAATTAGATCTGTCGAATAGATTTCTATAGTTAGTTTTTAATAACCCAGGTTAAATGACAAATCGTCTTTTTTTCGTTTGCAGGCTGTTTTTATAGAAAACTATGGTGGCGATGACGACATTGATGATGTCATTAAGTCGTCATGTGTGTTCTAAACGTCATGGCAACCCAACCCTCTACCAAAGCGTGATTAAACCCGGGAAAGAATCAGTGTTATTTTAGATTTTAGGGTTGGCTATTCAAAAATAGCACATATACAAGCTCACAGCGCGTTACTTCGTGTCGCGCTGCGAGCTTGTATTATGTGCTATTTTTGAACATTTTTGAAAAATCTTGAAAGTATTAACAATTTAGATTTTTTTATATAGTAATAATTATAATAGCTTGAATTCATATAGCGCCTTTCATAAACCCTAGGACTCTTTACATCAAAAACAATGAACAAACAAAACAACAAACAACTATATGCTATAAGCCTGAGAGAATAGGTGTCTTTTCAAGGCTGCTTTAACACAATCTTTTCTTCTGGAGGTTCCTGACACAAAACATTTTCAGATGGGGGTCCGCGGCCAAATACACATCAATTTGGGAGTCCTCGGCATAAAAAAGTTTGAGAACCACTGATTTAGAAGGCATTAGTATAATCGGCCTCAGGTCTTAATGGGTTTAGAGAGTTTTTGTGTTCACGCCCTACACATTCTGGTCCAATCAGAAAGCTGATATTCAGACGACAGAGCGAACATCTTCCAGAGGAAACACAGAGAGACAGAAGTGTGATCAACACTTGACTAATGATGTTCAGGTTCATCTTCACTCAGTAACTTTAAACATAGACTGAGGGCCAGCCTGATGAATCAAGCCTCTCCACACGCACGCACGCACGCACGCACGCACGCACACACACACACACACACACACACACACACACACACACACACTCTATACACACACTCTATACACAGACACTCACACCCAATACACAGACACTCACACCCACACATTCAACTGCACACTAGGTATTTGTTGTTTGTCATATCTTATGTTTGATTATTATGTTTAATGTGATTATTATGTTTAACTACTTGTTTATTATTTTTTAGGTGAGAACCCTTTATAAGCCCTTTATGGGTTTCTTTTCTCACCTGCACTTATTTCTGAATCCCATAGTGCTATGTGATGTGAACCTCTGCTGACCTGCAGCCATTTCTGGCATTGCTATTATTATTTTTATAGATTTTTTGGCGCCTGAATCGGGATTGGGCTGATTAATGTACAGTGTGTTATGATTGGGCTCAGGCAGGGCTCGGGTTTCAACTCATTCAGGCTTTCATTTTCCATCCTGTTGAGAACTAAACACCTCGCACTGGGTGAAAAGGGGGATATACCTGGATGTGTGGGCAGGGCATATCCCCGCCCAACATAAATGATCGGTGGGAGTTTTTGAATGAATTCGGGAGAGGACTGTTCACCTTCAAATGCCTTTACCTGGATATGCGTCTCTCTTTTCTCTGCTAGGGAATCTTCCCATACACGTGTGATGTGTATATTTCATAAACATAGATACAAATCTCAGTCATATGTTTGCTTACAGGTAGCCTACAGACAGGGGAGCGTATTCAAAGAGGTGGCTGTTGGCTGACCAGGGTGTGGGGTTAAGATTAACATTCTCTTTGTTGTTTACCTGGGAGGTTCTATGCACGTGTCTCCATCCCCTTCCTGTCCCAACAGTTGCAAATGTTTGGACCGGGTGGGGGCTCACCTTTGAAGTCTGACACACCCATACCTGTACCTCCTCTTTCTTTAGATCTCTCTGTTATAAAGACTATACTGAAATGCGACTTGGTGTGTGACACTCAGTGGCCGGCAGGCTGCTGAGAGGACCTCAGGGTCCATGGAAGAGCTGTTTTGTACTGTTTTGTACTTATGCAATAAATCGGAAGCAAAGAAACCTCACTGACCAGTGATGACTCCATTCATTCTACCACCATTCATTCTCACCACTGGGACAACAAACTAACTACAATATGGCGTTGTTGGCAACTACAAAAGTGCAATAGAGCCTTTAAGGCCGTGGAAGAGATACTTCACGTGTAAATGAGCTATTTGTTCAAACAATGGGAGGTGTGGGGTTCAGAGTGGGGGGGACTAGTTTACAGAAAGGACATACGAATAAAGCATGACACACACACACACACACACACACACACACACACACACACACACACACACACACACAGATCAGAGTGCAGTCTTGGGGCAAATATTGTACCTTTGCTCCACTACAATTATTTGAAAACTTTAGTTACTTTGCAGATATAAATGATTACATTATAAAACATACATTAACCACTTTAGCCTTATTTTATACCTAAGCTACGTTTAAGGGTCATTAAATGGATACAATTATATCACAAACAAGGCTTACTTTATGTGTGTTTTCGTGTGTATTTTAGGGGGTAGAGATTTACATGCAGGCACAACATTTGCATGAAAGGTGTTGATGGGTTCAGTGGCCCTATTGTCTCAGGTCTCTGAGACAATAGGAGCACCACCTCTATCACCACATTAACCACTTTAGCCCTATTTTATACATAGGCTATTTGAAAATAGCCAATCTACAAGCTTGTAGATCTGCTATTTTCAAACATTTTAATACTTTCACTTTTGGTACTTTAAGTATATTTTGATGCCAATACTTTTTTTTGCCAGACCCAGAGGGTCGGCCTACATGAGGCTCTGCCCCCTTTCGTCCATACATGGGCGAAAAAGACCGGCTGTATAAAAGGGACCCTTTCTTCTCCATACATGGGCATAAAAGGGACACAGGCTGACACGTAATACGAAGTCCGTCATACGAAGTCCTTATAAAGTACTAGGAATTTATTCTGGGTCTGGCAGAACCAGGTCTCCTGGTCTTGTTACTATTACTCAAGTAACATTTTGAACACAGGCCTTTTACTTGTTTTTATATTTTTTAGTATTTTTATATTGTGGTATTGCTACTTTTACTTAAGTAAAATATCTGAGTACTTCTGCCATCACTGCCAAAAATACAGGTTACCACCAGTCATGTGGTTAATAAACTATTTAGTGTGTTTTCTAGTCTAGGCCCAGTAGTGCTCAAAAGAACACAATGTAATGGACTTTTACTTGTAACAAGTAAGAGCATTTCTACATTACACTATTGATTCTTTTACTTAAGTATAAAATGTCAGTACTTTTTTTTGTGCTTGTTGTTTAGTGCAAAGCATTAGTACAGTACCTCTACATAGTAACTTTTAACTTGTTAAAACTAACTAAACTAAGTAAATAGTTTATTTCCAGTCTCTCTCTCTCTCTCTCTCTCTCTCTCTCTCTCTCTCTCTCTCTCTCTCTCTCTCTCGGTGGGGAGGGGAACCTGTGTCAGATTCGTCCAAACAGAGATTTCAAACGTTCGAACTGTTTGGGCGGTTGGGTGAATTCATTCTTCTCACCCATGTACTGCTGGCCTGTTGATGTTTTCGGACTAGCTTTGTAAATGGTAAGCTGCTATTTTATCTAATTGTAAATCATTAGTAGGTTATACTGTTTATTGTATTTACTTTGATCAGTTCTCTACAGTCTGTTTGATCAGTTGTAGGCTAGTGTTTCTTTACCTGTATGAGTTCAGATTGTTTTAAAACATGTGGCCTAGTTAAGTAGCTATTAGTCAAGTCATATGCCATGATTTAATTTGTCAGCATAATGCAGTATAGTAAAATACACATACTTTATAAATGTTAGTAACTAAAGTTGGATTGCTTTGTAGTTTGTCTTTACTATGGCTACATAGAATACAATGGCAAAGCATTGCTTCATCCCACCGACCCCTAAAATTATATTTGCAGGGAGCATTCATTGATTTCCCCACTGTTGACGAGGAAGTTTTAAAAGGTACTACACACCCACACTCTTCTTCTTCTTCATTTAACTTTTTTTTTTGTGCACTCCTGTTTCAGTTGAAGTTTTCTGAGTTTTAATTGCTGTTATATATTTTACAGTTGTTGGCATCCAGCGGTACATGTGTGAGGACCTTTCGGAGTTTTAACAGGTAATCTCCAGCACACACTCTCTTTTTTTTTTCTTTCTTTCTTCTTTTTGTTTAAGGCTCGCAAATTCAGCAAGAAATTATGTACTTTTACTTTGATAATATAAGTATACTGCTGCTATTCCCTGCCAGTGCAGTGAAACTGTCTCTCAAATAAATTGCAATTTGCATGTCAACAGTCAAAGGACAATGGCTTGGTAGAAGATTCAGCAGACAGTCAGCAGACAAGACAAGACAATACAATACACACACACACACGCACACGCACACGCACACACACACACACACACACACACACACACACACACACACACACACACACACACACACACACTGTAGTGTGGTAGAGTGTGGTAATTGTATTAACATTGTTGTGTTCCTGTTTAAGTGGTTTTGTGGTTTAATTGTAATTCATTTTTTTCTTTCTCTTTTCCTTCAAGGCTTCAAGGACTGCCATTTTGGATCTTCAGCCCTCCAGCAGTCCAAAGTTCAGGAGATCATCTCCAGGACCTCATACCAAACGCTGCATTCTCCAGGACCAGCAACTCCAAAGATGGACTGCCATTTTGGATCTTCAGCCCTCCAGCAGGAAGAAGTTCACGAGATCATCTCCAGGACCTTGTACCAAACGCTGTGTTCTCCAGGACCCAATGCTTGACGACAAAGAGCTTGAGGACCACAAAGTATTTTTCGTGCCGCTCTATGAGCTTGTACATAGCGAGATCTGCTGTAGATCTGCTGTTTTTGAAAATGTGTGCAAATCTTTGAATATATGTTTTTAGTGAGAACATTTTAACTCAAATCTTTGATTCTGGGGTCCCTGGAACAAAATGTATTTCTTTATTTTCTGTATTTCTTCCTGTGGATTATACCAGGGACAAATGACTTGGATTTAGCTCTTCCTTGGACCCACCCACCGTGGATTACACCAAGTAGCCTACAAGTGACTTTGTTTTCCTCTTCCCCCTATTTTTCTTTGCTCTTCCTCATGGCACTACTTGCTGACTATACCAGTGTCAGTCTACTCATGTGGATTATGCGGTCGACACACACTGACATTTTGCACCGTAATCCAGTGTATAACGCACTGACTTTTGTCTTTTATTGTGTTTTTTTCCCCAAGCACCTTAACTAACGTCTATCCAAGGTATATCATGCACAGTATACATTGCTGCTATGTTCACGCACATATCTTATCTCAGGCACTAGTGTGAATATATAGACACGAATTTCACCCACTTTTTTTTATTAAACCTGTGATTTGACAATAAACCTGATTCTGATTCAGAATCTTTGAATATATATTTTTAGAGTGAACATTTTTAACTCAAATCTTTGCTTCTTTGCAAAACCAAATGTCCTGGTTCTACCCATGCTGGCCACTGACACTCATACTGCTTTATTCAGACCCACTGGGTGTATCCTATACCTCCTTGGTAATGTGGGATACAGCGGCAAAGTACCTGCCCAACACCACAGTGTCTAGGCCCTAGACACTGTGGTGTTGGGCAGGTACTTTGCCCAACACCACAGTGCCTCCTTGGGACATGTGTTCGGACAGTAACCAGGCGTACTTATTTGGGGCATGTCATTTATTTGTAGCAGATCTACAAGCTCACAGCTAGTTCATCGGGGCATGTCATGGGCATGTCATCTTTGTCACCGTGCTAGTAAGTAGGGTGGAGGCGCTGCAACCTCCCAGTGGAGGCTTCTTACTGGCAAGTGAGCCAGTAGGCACAACCCTAGACTCTTGAACCCTAGACTCTAGGGTTCAAATCCACCATGGTGCATAAGTTGAGGGTGTGATGCCCATATATTAGTCTGGGTGGTTGTGGGTGTGATGCTTTGCACTAACTCTTGCCCTATAGGGGAGCAGGGTGGGGTTGATTGCTCATTGGAGAGCACCTGGGCCCGGTGCCTTCAGGAGGCTATAAAGGCCCCACCCTGGCCAGTCTCTAGGAGAAGCCTGAGAGAAGCAGACCTGTCTCCACCAGCTCCAACCCCTATTCTTCATGCCCTTATTATTATGATTATGTTCTTCCTTTCCATCCACACACCTCGCACTACACCATACTTCACACATCCACATCTACACTACTGATTACTGACTCCACACCTCATATGTTCTTACCATGTTCTGTTCATACCTCCTTAGTTCGTTGTCATTAGGTCTTGTTCAATACATATGTATTTACTTTATACCTTCAACCTGGTCTCCTCCCTAATGTTTGTCACGGCCTAGAGCCAAGCTGTGACAAGGGAAAGAAAGGTACCCGCAAGACTATGCATGGCAGGGGCGTCTACCTCCCTGAGCCAAGCTTTAACCTGACCGCATACCTCACTGCACCAGTTGAGTGTCTTCTGCAGGTTTTCAAATGAGCACCCCCATTCCATCCCTTCTGGCCACTGACACTCATACTGCTGTATCCAGATCCACTGGGTGTATCCTGTACCTCCTTGGTAATGTGGGCTACAGTGGCAAAGTACCTGCCCACCACCACAGTGTCTAGGGTTCAAATCCACCATGGTGCATCCGGCTTGGCCAACAGTTAAAAGAACACAATTGACCATGTATGGGCGAGAAAAGTCGGGCGAGGCGGGCGATCTTTGTCACTGTGCTAGTGAGTATGGGTGTATAGGCGCTGCAACCTCCTGGTGGAGGCTTCTTACTGGCAAGTGAGCCAGTAGGCACTATAGACCATATTCACACGGCGGCCATTTTGGAAGTTAACATTGAAAATGCCACCCGTTGCCGTGGAAACCGGGGTGGCATTTCATTAACTTAATAGCAATGTGGCCGCCGCCAATATGGTCTATTGGGCTCAACAGTATATTTCCAGAGTAACCTCCCATATAAAGATATATATATTTAAATTAATTAATGTATTTATCCATTGTTTTTATTTTTTAATTAGTAGGATTAACTAGCTGTGAGCTTGTAGATCTGCAACAAATAAATGACATGCCCAAAATAAGTATGCCTGGTTTCCACATGTCCCAATTGCTTGCCGTGGCCATGACCCATTTGCTGCTGTACTTCTCTCCTGGCCTGATAAAGTGAATGAAACAAGACCCATGGGACAGTTGTTTTATCTTCTTTCTTGCCTGCTCTACACCATCAACCAACTGTGTCACAATCATGTCACTTGGGTGGGGCAGGGGTAAAGTCATTCATGTCCACTCAGAGAATTGCTATTCCCTTGAAGTTATTTTTTATAAAACAGTGACATGAGAACTGATTCATCATAGTGCTAAGATGTCACATTATCACAAAATCTCAAGGTTTCTCATCATCAATCAACAGCCATATAAGATTCCATGCTCCTGTAGTACTTGGCCAGTTTGATAGAAAATAAGATGCTGGGGATGAAGAAGATCAGACAAAAGCCCAGACTAAACCAGAAAGTGTTCAGAGACTCCACCATGTCTTCACAGATGATGCTCTCTACAGAGTCGACGACAGCTCTGGCCACCGACCCACAGCGGCCCACTTGGTGTGTCAGGTTGACCCACTCAGCATATGTGATGTTGAGGTTTCCCAACTGACTTTCAACAAACTCTCTGTTTTCAGTCTTGATGATCTGCGCTGTGTATTTTTTGAGGAAATTTTGTGCAGTTCCCACATTACTCCACACATCGCTGACTGCTCTGAGGATTTCCTCCACATTGGATTGAAGTCCCTCTATGACTATAACTTTGAGCATTGTTATATTTGTCCATAAATTAGATTCAGGTTTCAGATAGCCCTCTACCATTTGCAGGTGTACATTCGCTGTTTCTAGATCACCCTTTAAACCAGGTTCGTTTTTATATTTTTCAATCAACCTTTTAACCTCGTCTAACATTGCAGTGGCATTAAGGAGGCGGATCCTTTTGATCTGCTGTATAAATAACACTTTGAAGTTCATATGTTCTGCCACAATAGAGATGTTTGAGATCTGATCTTCAACTTCATTGCTCAGCAAAGTGATGGGAGTGATTGTAACGTTCCTCAGGATCTCATTCGATACATTGAGCACCTCCTCCAGGTTTACAAGCTCATTCATGTGCAGTGTGTACCACAGAGACATGTTCTTCTTGCAGTTACTGTAAACATCAGTGAGTGTGAGATTTCTTTTCAGTCCCAGCATCGGTCCTAATTCAAATCCAATCAGCCGTGGGGTGTCAATAAGCTTTAACAAATCTCTGTCATTCCAGGGCTTACACACCAGTGAGTAGATGTTCCCTCCTGGCACAAACAGCAATAGTACCACAACCATGAGCAGCCAGGAGAACAGGAAGATGAAACCTGCACCCATTAACAAGAAGTTGCCTCCATAGTGTGCAGTACCTGACCGATCTTTGGGGTCCGCTTTAGGCTTCACTCCCAGAGGGCCCAGAAGTAGACCCAGGATATTACACACAACCACAAGTAGAACCATACAGCACAGGGCCACACCTACTGCCTTTGTGATATGCTCTGCTCTCTCAACCACTGGAGTGATCATGTTGATGTTTTTCTGCAGCTGTTGCAAAGGGTGGGTCACGTTAGTTGAGACAGAGATGAGGAAGTCACTGGTTACATGGGTGGTGTGTTTTTTTGTGTCCTCCAGTTTGTTCTTAATATCCTGAACTACACCCTTGGTGTCATTGATGACCTTCTGATGAATCATCTCCAAAGAAGTGATTCCTTTCTGGAGGTGAGAGTCCCACATCACTGCACCCACTTTAGACTTGAATTCAGTAAAATTCTGACTAATGTACTCAAACTTGAATGTGTCCTCTAACTGTAGTTTTTCAGGAAACTGTTTAAGTGTTTCACAGTCGTCGCACTGAGACCTGCCCGTTGCGTCATTGATGGCCTTTATTGCTTTATCTGTGCTGTCCAAAAGTTCCCTCACAATTGCTTCTTTCTTCATCAATTCCTCCAGAATGTTTTCAAATTCTATCACTAGGTCATTGGTGGTGTTGGCCTTACTGAAGTTGGCCATAATTCCAAACGAGTCCAGGGCAGGGTGCACTTGTCCTTCTAACCTTGTATTGATCTTTTTACCCAGCTTGGGGACGAGCTGACCAAGGTTTTTGGTCAGCTCGTCAACAATCTTGTAGCTTTCATTCACCACGTGGCCAATCTGCTGTGGTACCGCAGTGAAGTAGCTATGAAGGCTGTTTAAAGTCCCTTCGATCTGGTCCAAATCCACTTTGAAGGCTCCGTTGCTCATGAACATGTGTATGTTCCCGATGAGAATCATGACCGTCGCGATGCAAAGAGCTCTCTTCTTAAATTTGGTGCTGCCGGTCAGTTTCTGCTTGCCACGGTGGCAGCCTACCACAAACCCAGCAGCAAATAAAGGCATCAGCACCATGTACAGGAGGCCTATTCCTGTGCACACCAAGAATCCCATCTGGTACCATAACAATTCCTTCATGGTATTTTCATCGAAGAGTGCGTCTCTTCCGTTCTGGACAATCTTTATCGCCAAATTGGTTGGAAAAGCATTTTGTTGGACAATATTCAGAAACGCCCTCATCAGTTCTCCCATGACGCCCATTCCGGAGCAGCACTGCGTTGTCCTGGTAACGGAGACACAGCTGGATCTGGGGGTTCGTCCGAAAAAATCACTCAATTAGATCTGTCGAATAGATTTCTATAAGTTAGTTTTTAATAACCCAGGTTAAATGACAAATCGTCTTTTTTTCGTTTGCAGGCTGTTTTTATAGAAAACTATGGTGGCGATGACGACATTGATGATGTCATTAAGTCGTCATGTGTGTTCTAAACGTCATGGCAACCCAACCCTCTACCAAAGCGTGATTAAACCCGGGAAAGAATCAGTGTTATTTTAGATTTTAGGGTTGGCTATTCAAAAATAGCACATATACAAGCTCACAGCGCGTTACTTCGTGTCGTGCTGCGAGCTTGTATTATGTGCTATTTTTGAACATTTTTGAAAAATCTTGAAAGTATTAACAATTTAGATTTTTTTATATAGTAATAATTATAATAGCTTGAATTCATATAGCGCCTTTCATAAACCCTAGGACTCTTTACATCAAAAACAATGAACAAACAAAACAACAAACAACTATATGCTATAAGCCTGAGAGAATAGGTGTCTTTTCAAGGCTGCTTTAACACAATCTTTTCTTCTGGAGGTTCCTGACACAAAACATTTTCAGATGGGGGTCCGCGGCCAAATACACATCAATTTGGGAGTCCTCGGCATAAAAAAGTTTGAGAACCACTGATTTAGAAGGCATTAGTATAATCGGCCTCAGGTCTTAATGGGTTTAGAGAGTTTTTGTGTTCACGCCCTACACATTCTGGTCCAATCAGAAAGCTGATATTCAGACGACAGAGCGAACATCTTCCAGAGGAAACACAGAGAGACAGAAGTGTGATCAACACTTGACTAATGATGTTCAGGTTCATCTTCACTCAGTAACTTTAAACATAGACTGAGGGCCAGCCTGATGAATCAAGCCTCTCCACACGCACGCACGCACGCACGCACGCACGCACGCACGCACGCACGCACGCACACACACACACACACACACACACACACACACACACACACACACACACACTCTATACACACACTCTATACACAGACACTCACACCCAATACACAGACACTCACACCCACACATTCAACTGCACACTAGGTATTTGTTGTTTGTCATATCTTATGTTTGATTATTATGTTTAATGTGATTATTATGTTTAACTACTTGTTTATTATTTTTTAGGTGAGAACCCTTTATAAGCCCTTTATGGGTTTCTTTTCTCACCTGCACTTATTTCTGAATCCCATAGTGCTATGTGATGTGAACCTCTGCTGACCTGCAGCCATTTCTGGCATTGCTATTATTATTTTTATAGATTTTTTGGCGCCTGAATCGGGATTGGGCTGATTAATGTACAGTGTGTTATGATTGGGCTCAGGCAGGGCTCGGGTTTCAACTCATTCAGGCTTTCATTTTCCATCCTGTTGAGAACTAAACACCTCGCACTGGGTGAAAAGGGGGATATACCTGGATGTGTGGGCAGGGCATATCCCCGCCCAACATAAATGATCGGTGGGAGTTTTTGAATGAATTCGGGAGAGGACTGTTCACCTTCAAATGCCTTTACCTGGATATGCGTCTCTCTTTTCTCTGCTAGGGAATCTTCCCATACACGTGTGATGTGTATATTTCATAAACATAGATACAAATCTCAGTCATATGTTTGCTTACAGGTAGCCTACAGACAGGGGAGCGTATTCAAAGAGGTGGCTGTTGGCTGACCAGGGTGTGGGGTTAAGATTAACATTCTCTTTGTTGTTTACCTGGGAGGTTCTATGCAC
The DNA here is from genome assembly GCF_963280865.1 of Gymnoscopelus braueri. Lineage (NCBI taxonomy): Eukaryota > Metazoa > Chordata > Actinopteri > Myctophiformes > Myctophidae > Gymnoscopelus > Gymnoscopelus braueri. The sequence continues at coordinate 9,517,500 of NC_137621.1, forward strand.
GTGTCTCCATCCCCTTCCTGTCCCAACAGTTGCAAATGTTTGGACCGGGTGGGGGCTCACCTTTGAAGTCTGACACACCCATACCTGTACCTCCTCTTTCTTTAGATCTCTCTGTTATAAAGACTATACTGAAATGCGACTTGGTGTGTGACACTCAGTGGCCGGCAGGCTGCTGAGAGGACCTCAGGGTCCATGGAAGAGCTGTTTTGTACTGTTTTGTACTTATGCAATAAATCGGAAGCAAAGAAACCTCACTGACCAGTGATGACTCCATTCATTCTACCACCATTCATTCTCACCACTGGGACAACAAACTAACTACAATATGGCGTTGTTGGCAACTACAAAAGTGCAATAGAGCCTTTAAGGCCGTGGAAGAGATACTTCACGTGTAAATGAGCTATTTGTTCAAACAATGGGAGGTGTGGGGTTCAGAGTGGGGGGGACTAGTTTACAGAAAGGACATACGAATAAAGCATGACACACACACACACACACACACACACACACACACACACACACACACACACACACACACACACAGATCAGAGTGCAGTCTTGGGGCAAATATTGTACTTTTGCTCCACTACAATTATTTGAAAACTTTAGTTACTTTGCAGATATAAATGATTACATTATAAAACATACATTAACCACTTTAGCCTTATTTTATACCTAAGCTACGTTTAAGGGTCATTAAATGGATACAATTATATCACAAACAAGGCTTACTTTATGTGTGTTTTCGTGTGTATTTTAGGGGGTAGAGATTTACATGCAGGCACAACATTTGCATGAAAGGTGTTGATGGGTTCAGTGGCCCTATTGTCTCAGGTCTCTGAGACAATAGGAGCACCACCTCTATCACCACATTAACCACTTTAGCCCTATTTTATACATAGGCTATTTGAAAATAGCCAATCTACAAGCTTGTAGATCTGCTATTTTCAAACATTTTAATACTTTCACTTTTGGTACTTTAAGTATATTTTGATGCCAATACTTTTTTTTGCCAGACCCAGAGGGTCGGCCTACATGAGGCTCTGCCCCCTTTCGTCCATACATGGGCGAAAAAGACCGGCTGTATAAAAGGGACCCTTTCTTCTCCATACATGGGCATAAAAGGGACACAGGCTGACACGTAATACGAAGTCCGTCATACGAAGTCCTTATAAAGTACTAGGAATTTATTCTGGGTCTGGCAGAACCAGGTCTCCTGGTCTTGTTACTATTACTCAAGTAACATTTTGAACACAGGCCTTTTACTTGTTTTTATATTTTTTAGTATTTTTATATTGTGGTATTGCTACTTTTACTTAAGTAAAATATCTGAGTACTTCTGCCATCACTGCCAAAAATACAGGTTACCACCAGTCATGTGGTTAATAAACTATTTAGTGTGTTTTCTAGTCTAGGCCCAGTAGTGCTCAAAAGAACAAAATGTAATGGACTTTTACTTGTAACAAGTAAGAGCATTTCTACATTACACTATTGATTCTTTTACTTAAGTATAAAATGTCAGTACTTTTTTTTGTGCTTGTTGTTTAGTGCAAAGCATTAGTACAGTACCTCTACATAGTAACTTTTAACTTGTTAAAACTAACTAAACTAAGTAAATAGTTTATTTCCAGTCTCTCTCTCTCTCTCTCTCTCTCTCTCTCTCTCTCTCTCTCTCTCTCTCTCTCTCTCTCTCTCTCTCTCTCTCTCTCTCTCTCTCTCGGTGGGGAGGGGAACCTGTGTCAGATTCGTCCAAACAGAGATTTCAAACGTTCGAACTGTTTGGGCGGTTGGGTGAATTCATTCTTCTCACCCATGTACTGCTGGCCTGTTGATGTTTTCGGACTAGCTTTGTAAATGGTAAGCTGCTATTTTATCTAATTGTAAATCATTAGTAGGTTATACTGTTTATTGTATTTACTTTGATCAGTTCTCTACAGTCTGTTTGATCAGTTGTAGGCTAGTGTTTCTTTACCTGTATGAGTTCAGATTGTTTTAAAACATGTGGCCTAGTTAAGTAGCTATTAGTCAAGTCATATGCCATGATTTAATTTGTCAGCATAATGCAGTATAGTAAAATACACATACTTTATAAATGTTAGTAACTAAAGTTGGATTGCTTTGTAGTTTGTCTTTACTATGGCTACATAGAATACAATGGCAAAGCATTGCTTCATCCCACCGACCCCTAAAATTATATTTGCAGGGAGCATTCATTGATTTCCCCACTGTTGACGAGGAAGTTTTAAAAGGTACTACACACCCACACTCTTCTTCTTCTTCATTTAACTTTTTTTTTTGTGCACTCCTGTTTCAGTTGAAGTTTTCTGAGTTTTAATTGCTGTTATATATTTTACAGTTGTTGGCATCCAGCGGTACATGTGTGAGGACCTTTCGGAGTTTTAACAGGTAATCTCCAGCACACACTCTCTTTTTTTTTTCTTTCTTTCTTCTTTTTGTTTAAGGCTCGCAAATTCAGCAAGAAATTATGTACTTTTACTTTGATAATATAAGTATACTGCTGCTATTCCCTGCCAGTGCAGTGAAACTGTCTCTCAAATAAATTGCAATTTGCATGTCAACAGTCAAAGGACAATGGCTTGGTAGAAGATTCAGCAGACAGTCAGCAGACAAGACAAGACAATACAATACACACACACACACACACACACACGCACACGCACACGCACACGCACACACACACACACACACACACACACACACACACACACTGTAGTGTGGTAGAGTGTGGTAATTGTATTAACATTGTTGTGTTCCTGTTTAAGTGGTTTTGTGGTTTAATTGTAATTCATTTTTTTCTTTCTCTTTTCCTTCAAGGCTTCAAGGACTGCCATTTTGGATCTTCAGCCCTCCAGCAGTCCAAAGTTCAGGAGATCATCTCCAGGACCTCATACCAAACGCTGCATTCTCCAGGACCAGCAACTCCAAAGATGGACTGCCATTTTGGATCTTCAGCCCTCCAGCAGGAAGAAGTTCACGAGATCATCTCCAGGACCTTGTACCAAACGCTGTGTTCTCCAGGACCCAATGCTTGACGACAAAGAGCTTGAGGACCACAAAGTATTTTTCGTGCCGCTCTATGAGCTTGTACATAGCGAGATCTGCTGTAGATCTGCTGTTTTTGAAAATGTGTGCAAATCTTTGAATATATGTTTTTAGTGAGAACATTTTAACTCAAATCTTTGATTCTGGGGTCCCTGGAACAAAATGTATTTCTTTATTTTCTGTATTTCTTCCTGTGGATTATACCAGGGACAAATGACTTGGATTTAGCTCTTCCTTGGACCCACCCACCGTGGATTACACCAAGTAGCCTACAAGTGACTTTGTTTTCCTCTTCCCCCTATTTTTCTTTGCTCTTCCTCATGGCACTACTTGCTGACTATACCAGTGTCAGTCTACTCATGTGGATTATGCGGTCGACACACACTGACATTTTGCACCGTAATCCAGTGTATAACGCACTGACTTTTGTCTTTTATTGTGTTTTTTTCCCCAAGCACCTTAACTAACGTCTATCCAAGGTATATCATGCACAGTATACATTGCTGCTATGTTCACGCACATATCTTATCTCAGGCACTAGTGTGAATATATAGACACGAATTTCACCCACTTTTTTTTATTAAACCTGTGATTTGACAATAAACCTGATTCTGATTCAGAATCTTTGAATATATATTTTTAGAGTGAACATTTTTAACTCAAATCTTTGCTTCTTTGCAAAACCAAATGTCCTGGTTCTACCCATGCTGGCCACTGACACTCATACTGCTTTATTCAGACCCACTGGGTGTATCCTATACCTCCTTGGTAATGTGGGATACAGCGGCAAAGTACCTGCCCAACACCACAGTGTCTAGGCCCTAGACACTGTGGTGTTGGGCAGGTACTTTGCCCAACACCACAGTGCCTCCTTGGGACATGTGTTCGGACAGTAACCAGGCGTACTTATTTGGGGCATGTCATTTATTTGTAGCAGATCTACAAGCTCACAGCTAGTTCATCGGGGCATGTCATGGGCATGTCATCTTTGTCACCGTGCTAGTAAGTAGGGTGGAGGCGCTGCAACCTCCCAGTGGAGGCTTCTTACTGGCAAGTGAGCCAGTAGGCACAACCCTAGACTCTTGAACCCTAGACTCTAGGGTTCAAATCCACCATGGTGCATAAGTTGAGGGTGTGATGCCCATATATTAGTCTGGGTGGTTGTGGGTGTGATGCTTTGCACTAACTCTTGCCCTATAGATGGGTTTCCCGTTTGTAAACATTGAGGATGATGCGCGCGCAGTGGAGGGAAGAGCCTGTAGAGGGCGCTATTACCCGCAGCATCTCTGGCCACTGTACATTGATAAAATAAATGGTCTTCACCGGGTTTAATGAAAGTAGATTAAATGATGCAGTTTGTAATATCTTCTTTACTCAATAAAAATGATTTGTCGGAAGTTGGATCTGTCTGTATATAATAGCAGCATTATGCCTATTCTGCCTATAATAGCAGCATTATGCCTATCTAAATCCCGAAAATAACAATAGAGTGAATGGCACTTCCGGGTCGTTCTACCTCCCGCATGCGCAGAATGCACACTCTGCTCTGTGATGACGTCGCGCGGAAACCCATCTATAGGGGAGCAGGGTGGGGTTGATTGCTCATTGGAGAGCACCTGGGCCCGGTGCCTTCAGGAGGCTATAAAGGCCCCACCCTGGCCAGTCTCTAGGAGAAGCCTGAGAGAAGCAGACCTGTCTCCACCAGCTCCAACCCCTATTCTTCATGCCCTTATTATTATGATTATGTTCTTCCTTTCCATCCACACACCTCGCACTACACCATACTTCACACATCCACATCTACACTACTGATTACTGACTCCACACCTCATATGTTCTTACCATGTTCTGTTCATACCTCCTTAGTTCGTTGTCATTAGGTCTTGTTCAATACATATGTATTTACTTTATACCTTCAACCTGGTCTCCTCCCTAATGTTTGTCACGGCCTAGAGCCAAGCTGTGACAAGGGAAAGAAAGGTACCCGCAAGACTATGCATGGCAGGGGCGTCTACCTCCCTGAGCCAAGCTTTAACCTGACCGCATACCTCACTGCACCAGTTGAGTGTCTTCTGCAGGTTTTCAAATGAGCACCCCCATTCCATCCCTTCTGGCCACTGACACTCATACTGCTGTATCCAGATCCACTGGGTGTATCCTGTACCTCCTTGGTAATGTGGGCTACAGTGGCAAAGTACCTGCCCACCACCACAGTGTCTAGGGTTCAAATCCACCATGGTGCATCCGGCTTGGCCAACAGTTAAAAGAACACAATTGACCATGTATGGGCGAGAAAAGTCGGGCGAGGCGGGCGATCTTTGTCACTGTGCTAGTGAGTATGGGTGTATAGGCGCTGCAACCTCCTGGTGGAGGCTTCTTACTGGCAAGTGAGCCAGTAGGCACTATAGACCATATTCACACGGCGGCCATTTTGGAAGTTAACATTGAAAATGCCACCCGTTGCCGTGGAAACCGGGGTGGCATTTCATTAACTTAATAGCAATGTGGCCGCCGCCAATATGGTCTATTGGGCTCAACAGTATATTTCCAGAGTAACCTCCCATATAAAGATATATATATTTAAATTAATTAATGTATTTATCCATTGTTTTTATTTTTTAATTAGTAGGATTAACTAGCTGTGAGCTTGTAGATCTGCAACAAATAAATGACATGCCCAAAATAAGTATGCCTGGTTTCCACATGTCCCAATTGCTTGCCGTGGCCATGACCCATTTGCTGCTGTACTTCTCTCCTGGCCTGATAAAGTGAATGAAACAAGACCCATGGGACAGTTGTTTTATCTTCTTTCTTGCCTGCTCTACACCATCAACCAACTGTGTCACAATCATGTCACTTGGGTGGGGCAGGGGTAAAGTCATTCATGTCCACTCAGAGAATTGCTATTCCCTTGAAGTTATTTTTTATAAAACAGTGACATGAGAACTGATTCATCATAGTGCTAAGATGTCACATTATCACAAAATCTCAAGGTTTCTCATCATCAATCAACAGCCATATAAGATTCCATGCTCCTGTAGTACTTGGCCAGTTTGATAGAAAATAAGATGCTGGGGATGAAGAAGATCAGACAAAAGCCCAGACTAAACCAGAAAGTGTTCAGAGACTCCACCATGTCTTCACAGATGATGCTCTCTACAGAGTCGACGACAGCTCTGGCCACCGACCCACAGCGGCCCACTTGGTGTGTCAGGTTGACCCACTCAGCATATGTGATGTTGAGGTTTCCCAACTGACTTTCAACAAACTCTCTGTTTTCAGTCTTGATGATCTGCGCTGTGTATTTTTTGAGGAAATTTTGTGCAGTTCCCACATTACTCCACACATCGCTGACTGCTCTGAGGATTTCCTCCACATTGGATTGAAGTCCCTCTATGACTATAACTTTGAGCATTGTTATATTTGTCCATAAATTAGATTCAGGTTTCAGATAGCCCTCTACCATTTGCAGGTGTACATTCGCTGTTTCTAGATCACCCTTTAAACCAGGTTCGTTTTTATATTTTTCAATCAACCTTTTAACCTCGTCTAACATTGCAGTGGCATTAAGGAGGCGGATCCTTTTGATCTGCTGTATAAATAACACTTTGAAGTTCATATGTTCTGCCACAATAGAGATGTTTGAGATCTGATCTTCAACTTCATTGCTCAGCAAAGTGATGGGAGTGATTGTAACGTTCCTCAGGATCTCATTCGATACATTGAGCACCTCCTCCAGGTTTACAAGCTCATTCATGTGCAGTGTGTACCACAGAGACATGTTCTTCTTGCAGTTACTGTAAACATCAGTGAGTGTGAGATTTCTTTTCAGTCCCAGCATCGGTCCTAATTCAAATCCAATCAGCCGTGGGGTGTCAATAAGCTTTAACAAATCTCTGTCATTCCAGGGCTTACACACCAGTGAGTAGATGTTCCCTCCTGGCACAAACAGCAATAGTACCACAACCATGAGCAGCCAGGAGAACAGGAAGATGAAACCTGCACCCATTAACAAGAAGTTGCCTCCATAGTGTGCAGTACCTGACCGATCTTTGGGGTCCGCTTTAGGCTTCACTCCCAGAGGGCCCAGAAGTAGACCCAGGATATTACACACAACCACAAGTAGAACCATACAGCACAGGGCCACACCTACTGCCTTTGTGATATGCTCTGCTCTCTCAACCACTGGAGTGATCATGTTGATGTTTTTCTGCAGCTGTTGCAAAGGGTGGGTCACGTTAGTTGAGACAGAGATGAGGAAGTCACTGGTTACATGGGTGGTGTGTTTTTTTGTGTCCTCCAGTTTGTTCTTAATATCCTGAACTACACCCTTGGTGTCATTGATGACCTTCTGATGAATCATCTCCAAAGAAGTGATTCCTTTCTGGAGGTGAGAGTCCCACATCACTGCACCCACTTTAGACTTGAATTCAGTAAAATTCTGACTAATGTACTCAAACTTGAATGTGTCCTCTAACTGTAGTTTTTCAGGAAACTGTTTAAGTGTTTCACAGTCGTCGCACTGAGACCTGCCCGTTGCGTCATTGATGGCCTTTATTGCTTTATCTGTGCTGTCCAAAAGTTCCCTCACAATTGCTTCTTTCTTCATCAATTCCTCCAGAATGTTTTCAAATTCTATCACTAGGTCATTGGTGGTGTTGGCCTTACTGAAGTTGGCCATAATTCCAAACGAGTCCAGGGCAGGGTGCACTTGTCCTTCTAACCTTGTATTGATCTTTTTACCCAGCTTGGGGACGAGCTGACCAAGGTTTTTGGTCAGCTCGTCAACAATCTTGTAGCTTTCATTCACCACGTGGCCAATCTGCTGTGGTACCGCAGTGAAGTAGCTATGAAGGCTGTTTAAAGTCCCTTCGATCTGGTCCAAATCCACTTTGAAGGCTCCGTTGCTCATGAACATGTGTATGTTCCCGATGAGAATCATGACCGTCGCGATGCAAAGAGCTCTCTTCTTAAATTTGGTGCTGCCGGTCAGTTTCTGCTTGCCACGGTGGCAGCCTACCACAAACCCAGCAGCAAATAAAGGCATCAGCACCATGTACAGGAGGCCTATTCCTGTGCACACCAAGAATCCCATCTGGTACCATAACAATTCCTTCATGGTATTTTCATCGAAGAGTGCGTCTCTTCCGTTCTGGACAATCTTTATCGCCAAATTGGTTGGAAAAGCATTTTGTTGGACAATATTCAGAAACGCCCTCATCAGTTCTCCCATGACGCCCATTCCGGAGCAGCACTGCGTTGTCCTGGTAACGGAGACACAGCTGGATCTGGGGGTTCGTCCGAAAAAATCACTCAATTAGATCTGTCGAATAGATTTCTATAAGTTAGTTTTTAATAACCCAGGTTAAATGACAAATCGTCTTTTTTTCGTTTGCAGGCTGTTTTTATAGAAAACTATGGTGGCGATGACGACATTGATGATGTCATTAAGTCGTCATGTGTGTTCTAAACGTCATGGCAACCCAACCCTCTACCAAAGCGTGATTAAACCCGGGAAAGAATCAGTGTTATTTTAGATTTTAGGGTTGGCTATTCAAAAATAGCACATATACAAGCTCACAGCGCGTTACTTCGTGTCGTGCTGCGAGCTTGTATTATGTGCTATTTTTGAACATTTTTGAAAAATCTTGAAAGTATTAACAATTTAGATTTTTTTATATAGTAATAATTATAATAGCTTGAATTCATATAGCGCCTTTCATAAACCCTAGGACTCTTTACATCAAAAACAATGAACAAACAAAACAACAAACAACTATATGCTATAAGCCTGAGAGAATAGGTGTCTTTTCAAGGCTGCTTTAACACAATCTTTTCTTCTGGAGGTTCCTGACACAAAACATTTTCAGATGGGGGTCCGCGGCCAAATACACATCAATTTGGGAGTCCTCGGCATAAAAAAGTTTGAGAACCACTGATTTAGAAGGCATTAGTATAATCGGCCTCAGGTCTTAATGGGTTTAGAGAGTTTTTGTGTTCACGCCCTACACATTCTGGTCCAATCAGAAAGCTGATATTCAGACGACAGAGCGAACATCTTCCAGAGGAAACACAGAGAGACAGAAGTGTGATCAACACTTGACTAATGATGTTCAGGTTCATCTTCACTCAGTAACTTTAAACATAGACTGAGGGCCAGCCTGATGAATCAAGCCTCTCCACACGCACGCACGCACGCACGCACGCACGCACGCACGCACGCACGCACGCACGCACGCACGCACACACACACACACACACACACACACACACACACACACACACTCTATACACACACTCTATACACAGACACTCACACCCAATACACAGACACTCACACCCACACATTCAACTGCACACTAGGTATTTGTTGTTTGTCATATCTTATGTTTGATTATTATGTTTAATGTGATTATTATGTTTAACTACTTGTTTATTATTTTTTAGGTGAGAACCCTTTATAAGCCCTTTATGGGTTTCTTTTCTCACCTGCACTTATTTCTGAATCCCATAGTGCTATGTGATGTGAACCTCTGCTGACCTGCAGCCATTTCTGGCATTGCTATTATTATTTTTATAGATTTTTTGGCGCCTGAATCGGGATTGGGCTGATTAATGTACAGTGTGTTATGATTGGGCTCAGGCAGGGCTCGGGTTTCAACTCATTCAGGCTTTCATTTTCCATCCTGTTGAGAACTAAACACCTCGCACTGGGTGAAAAGGGGGATATACCTGGATGTGTGGGCAGGGCATATCCCCGCCCAACATAAATGATCGGTGGGAGTTTTTGAATGAATTCGGGAGAGGACTGTTCACCTTCAAATGCCTTTACCTGGATATGCGTCTCTCTTTTCTCTGCTAGGGAATCTTCCCATACACGTGTGATGTGTATATTTCATAAACATAGATACAAATCTCAGTCATATGTTTGCTTACAGGTAGCCTACAGACAGGGGAGCGTATTCAAAGAGGTGGCTGTTGGCTGACCAGGGTGTGGGGTTAAGATTAACATTCTCTTTGTTGTTTACCTGGGAGGTTCTATGCACGTGTCTCCATCCCCTTCCTGTCCCAACAGTTGCAAATGTTTGGACCGGGTGGGGGCTCACCTTTGAAGTCTGACACACCCATACCTGTACCTCCTCTTTCTTTAGATCTCTCTGTTATAAAGACTATACTGAAATGCGACTTGGTGTGTGACACTCAGTGGCCGGCAGGCTGCTGAGAGGACCTCAGGGTCCATGGAAGAGCTGTTTTGTACTGTTTTGTACTTATGCAATAAATCGGAAGCAAAGAAACCTCACTGACCAGTGATGACTCCATTCATTCTACCACCATTCATTCTCACCACTGGGACAACAAACTAACTACAATATGGCGTTGTTGGCAACTACAAAAGTGCAATAGAGCCTTTAAGGCCGTGGAAGAGATACTTCACGTGTAAATGAGCTATTTGTTCAAACAATGGGAGGTGTGGGGTTCAGAGTGGGGGGGACTAGTTTACAGAAAGGACATACGAATAAAGCATGACACACACACACACACACACACACACACACACACACACACACACACACACACAGATCAGAGTGCAGTCTTGGGGCAAATATTGTACTTTTGCTCCACTACAATTATTTGAAAACTTTAGTTACTTTGCAGATATAAATGATTACATTATAAAACATACATTAACCACTTTAGCCTTATTTTATACCTAAGCTACGTTTAAGGGTCATTAAATGGATACAATTATATCACAAACAAGGCTTACTTTATGTGTGTTTTCGTGTGTATTTTAGGGGGTAGAGATTTACATGCAGGCACAACATTTGCATGAAAGGTGTTGATGGGTTCAGTGGCCCTATTGTCTCAGGTCTCTGAGACAATAGGAGCACCACCTCTATCACCACATTAACCACTTTAGCCCTATTTTATACATAGGCTATTTGAAAATAGCCAATCTACAAGCTTGTAGATCTGCTATTTTCAAACATTTTAATACTTTCACTTTTGGTACTTTAAGTATATTTTGATGCCAATACTTTTTTTTGCCAGACCCAGAGGGTCGGCCTACATGAGGCTCTGCCCCCTTTCGTCCATACATGGGCGAAAAAGACCGGCTGTATAAAAGGGACCCTTTCTTCTCCATACATGGGCATAAAAGGGACACAGGCTGACACGTAATACGAAGTCCGTCATACGAAGTCCTTATAAAGTACTAGGAATTTATTCTGGGTCTGGCAGAACCAGGTCTCCTGGTCTTGTTACTATTACTCAAGTAACATTTTGAACACAGGCCTTTTACTTGTTTTTATATTTTTTAGTATTTTTATATTGTGGTATTGCTACTTTTACTTAAGTAAAATATCTGAGTACTTCTGCCATCACTGCCAAAAATACAGGTTACCACCAGTCATGTGGTTAATAAACTATTTAGTGTGTTTTCTAGTCTAGGCCCAGTAGTGCTCAAAAGAACAAAATGTAATGGACTTTTACTTGTAACAAGTAAGAGCATTTCTACATTACACTATTGATTCTTTTACTTAAGTATAAAATGTCAGTACTTTTTTTTGTGCTTGTTGTTTAGTGCAAAGCATTAGTACAGTACCTCTACATAGTAACTTTTAACTTGTTAAAACTAACTAAACTAAGTAAATAGTTTATTTCCAGTCTCTCTCTCTCTCTCTCTCTCTCTCTCTCTCTCTCTCTCTCTCTCTCTCTCTCTCTCTCTCTCTCGGTGGGGAGGGGAACCTGTGTCAGATTCGTCCAAACAGAGATTTCAAACGTTCGAACTGTTTGGGCGGTTGGGTGAATTCATTCTTCTCACCCATGTACTGCTGGCCTGTTGATGTTTTCGGACTAGCTTTGTAAATGGTAAGCTGCTATTTTATCTAATTGTAAATCATTAGTAGGTTATACTGTTTATTGTATTTACTTTGATCAGTTCTCTACAGTCTGTTTGATCAGTTGTAGGCTAGTGTTTCTTTACCTGTATGAGTTCAGATTGTTTTAAAACATGTGGCCTAGTTAAGTAGCTATTAGTCAAGTCATATGCCATGATTTAATTTGTCAGCATAATGCAGTATAGTAAAATACACATACTTTATAAATGTTAGTAACTAAAGTTGGATTGCTTTGTAGTTTGTCTTTACTATGGCTACATAGAATACAATGGCAAAGCATTGCTTCATCCCACCGACCCCTAAAATTATATTTGCAGGGAGCATTCATTGATTTCCCCACTGTTGACGAGGAAGTTTTAAAAGGTACTACACACCCACACTCTTCTTCTTCTTCATTTAACTTTTTTTTTTGTGCACTCCTGTTTCAGTTGAAGTTTTCTGAGTTTTAATTGCTGTTATATATTTTACAGTTGTTGGCATCCAGCGGTACATGTGTGAGGACCTTTCGGAGTTTTAACAGGTAATCTCCAGCACACACTCTCTTTTTTTTTTCTTTCTTTCTTCTTTTTGTTTAAGGCTCGCAAATTCAGCAAGAAATTATGTACTTTTACTTTGATAATATAAGTATACTGCTGCTATTCCCTGCCAGTGCAGTGAAACTGTCTCTCAAATAAATTGCAATTTGCATGTCAACAGTCAAAGGACAATGGCTTGGTAGAAGATTCAGCAGACAGTCAGCAGACAAGACAAGACAATACAATACACACACACACACACACACACACGCACACGCACACGCACACGCACACACACACACACACACACACACACACACACACACACACACACTGTAGTGTGGTAGAGTGTGGTAATTGTATTAACATTGTTGTGTTCCTGTTTAAGTGGTTTTGTGGTTTAATTGTAATTCATTTTTTTCTTTCTCTTTTCCTTCAAGGCTTCAAGGACTGCCATTTTGGATCTTCAGCCCTCCAGCAGTCCAAAGTTCAGGAGATCATCTCCAGGACCTCATACCAAACGCTGCATTCTCCAGGACCAGCAACTCCAAAGATGGACTGCCATTTTGGATCTTCAGCCCTCCAGCAGGAAGAAGTTCACGAGATCATCTCCAGGACCTTGTACCAAACGCTGTGTTCTCCAGGACCCAATGCTTGACGACAAAGAGCTTGAGGACCACAAAGTATTTTTCGTGCCGCTCTATGAGCTTGTACATAGCGAGATCTGCTGTAGATCTGCTGTTTTTGAAAATGTGTGCAAATCTTTGAATATATGTTTTTAGTGAGAACATTTTAACTCAAATCTTTGATTCTGGGGTCCCTGGAACAAAATGTATTTCTTTATTTTCTGTATTTCTTCCTGTGGATTATACCAGGGACAAATGACTTGGATTTAGCTCTTCCTTGGACCCACCCACCGTGGATTACACCAAGTAGCCTACAAGTGACTTTGTTTTCCTCTTCCCCCTATTTTTCTTTGCTCTTCCTCATGGCACTACTTGCTGACTATACCAGTGTCAGTCTACTCATGTGGATTATGCGGTCGACACACACTGACATTTTGCACCGTAATCCAGTGTATAACGCACTGACTTTTGTCTTTTATTGTGTTTTTTTCCCCAAGCACCTTAACTAACGTCTATCCAAGGTATATCATGCACAGTATACATTGCTGCTATGTTCACGCACATATCTTATCTCAGGCACTAGTGTGAATATATAGACACGAATTTCACCCACTTTTTTTTATTAAACCTGTGATTTGACAATAAACCTGATTCTGATTCAGAATCTTTGAATATATATTTTTAGAGTGAACATTTTTAACTCAAATCTTTGCTTCTTTGCAAAACCAAATGTCCTGGTTCTACCCATGCTGGCCACTGACACTCATACTGCTTTATTCAGACCCACTGGGTGTATCCTATACCTCCTTGGTAATGTGGGATACAGCGGCAAAGTACCTGCCCAACACCACAGTGTCTAGGCCCTAGACACTGTGGTGTTGGGCAGGTACTTTGCCCAACACCACAGTGCCTCCTTGGGACATGTGTTCGGACAGTAACCAGGCGTACTTATTTGGGGCATGTCATTTATTTGTAGCAGATCTACAAGCTCACAGCTAGTTCATCGGGGCATGTCATGGGCATGTCATCTTTGTCACCGTGCTAGTAAGTAGGGTGGAGGCGCTGCAACCTCCCAGTGGAGGCTTCTTACTGGCAAGTGAGCCAGTAGGCACAACCCTAGACTCTTGAACCCTAGACTCTAGGGTTCAAATCCACCATGGTGCATAAGTTGAGGGTGTGATGCCCATATATTAGTCTGGGTGGTTGTGGGTGTGATGCTTTGCACTAACTCTTGCCCTATAGATGGGTTTCCCGTTTGTAAACATTGAGGATGATGCGCGCGCAGTGGAGGGAAGAGCCTGTAGAGGGCGCTATTACCCGCAGCATCTCTGGCCACTGTACATTGATAAAATAAATGGTCTTCACCGGGTTTAATGAAAGTAGATTAAATGATGCAGTTTGTAATATCTTCTTTACTCAATAAAAATGATTTGTCGGAAGTTGGATCTGTCTGTATATAATAGCAGCATTATGCCTATTCTGCCTATAATAGCAGCATTATGCCTATCTAAATCCCGAAAATAACAATAGAGTGAATGGCACTTCCGGGTCGTTCTACCTCCCGCATGCGCAGAATGCACACTCTGCTCTGTGATGACGTCGCGCGGAAACCCATCTATAGGGGAGCAGGGTGGGGTTGATTGCTCATTGGAGAGCACCTGGGCCCGGTGCCTTCAGGAGGCTATAAAGGCCCCACCCTGGCCAGTCTCTAGGAGAAGCCTGAGAGAAGCAGACCTGTCTCCACCAGCTCCAACCCCTATTCTTCATGCCCTTATTATTATGATTATGTTCTTCCTTTCCATCCACACACCTCGCACTACACCATACTTCACACATCCACATCTACACTACTGATTACTGACTCCACACCTCATATGTTCTTACCATGTTCTGTTCATACCTCCTTAGTTCGTTGTCATTAGGTCTTGTTCAATACATATGTATTTACTTTATACCTTCAACCTGGTCTCCTCCCTAATGTTTGTCACGGCCTAGAGCCAAGCTGTGACAAGGGAAAGAAAGGTACCCGCAAGACTATGCATGGCAGGGGCGTCTACCTCCCTGAGCCAAGCTTTAACCTGACCGCATACCTCACTGCACCAGTTGAGTGTCTTCTGCAGGTTTTCAAATGAGCACCCCCATTCCATCCCTTCTGGCCACTGACACTCATACTGCTGTATCCAGATCCACTGGGTGTATCCTGTACCTCCTTGGTAATGTGGGCTACAGTGGCAAAGTACCTGCCCACCACCACAGTGTCTAGGGTTCAAATCCACCATGGTGCATCCGGCTTGGCCAACAGTTAAAAGAACACAATTGACCATGTATGGGCGAGAAAAGTCGGGCGAGGCGGGCGATCTTTGTCACTGTGCTAGTGAGTATGGGTGTATAGGCGCTGCAACCTCCTGGTGGAGGCTTCTTACTGGCAAGTGAGCCAGTAGGCACTATAGACCATATTCACACGGCGGCCATTTTGGAAGTTAACATTGAAAATGCCACCCGTTGCCGTGGAAACCGGGGTGGCATTTCATTAACTTAATAGCAATGTGGCCGCCGCCAATATGGTCTATTGGGCTCAACAGTATATTTCCAGAGTAACCTCCCATATAAAGATATATATATTTAAATTAATTAATGTATTTATCCATTGTTTTTATTTTTTAATTAGTAGGATTAACTAGCTGTGAGCTTGTAGATCTGCAACAAATAAATGACATGCCCAAAATAAGTATGCCTGGTTTCCACATGTCCCAATTGCTTGCCGTGGCCATGACCCATTTGCTGCTGTACTTCTCTCCTGGCCTGATAAAGTGAATGAAACAAGACCCATGGGACAGTTGTTTTATCTTCTTTCTTGCCTGCTCTACACCATCAACCAACTGTGTCACAATCATGTCACTTGGGTGGGGCAGGGGTAAAGTCATTCATGTCCACTCAGAGAATTGCTATTCCCTTGAAGTTATTTTTTATAAAACAGTGACATGAGAACTGATTCATCATAGTGCTAAGATGTCACATTATCACAAAATCTCAAGGTTTCTCATCATCAATCAACAGATGATTTGAATCAGACAGCCATATAAGATTCCATGCTCCTGTAGTACTTGGCCAGTTTGATAGAAAATAAGATGCTGGGGATGAAGAAGATCAGACAAAAGCCCAGACTAAACCAGAAAGTGTTCAGAGACTCCACCATGTCTTCACAGATGATGCTCTCTACAGAGTCGACGACAGCTCTGGCCACCGACCCACAGCGGCCCACTTGGTGTGTCAGGTTGACCCACTCAGCATATGTGATGTTGAGGTTTCCCAACTGACTTTCAACAAACTCTCTGTTTTCAGTCTTGATGATCTGCGCTGTGTATTTTTTGAGGAAATTTTGTGCAGTTCCCACATTACTCCACACATCGCTGACTGCTCTGAGGATTTCCTCCACATTGGATTGAAGTCCCTCTATGACTATAACTTTGAGCATTGTTATATTTGTCCATAAATTAGATTCAGGTTTCAGATAGCCCTCTACCATTTGCAGGTGTACATTCGCTGTTTCTAGATCACCCTTTAAACCAGGTTCGTTTTTATATTTTTCAATCAACCTTTTAACCTCGTCTAACATTGCAGTGGCATTAAGGAGGCGGATCCTTTTGATCTGCTGTAGAAATAACACTTTGAAGTTCATATGTTCTGCCACAATAGAGATGTTTGAGATCTGATCTTCAACTTCATTGCTCAGCAAAGTGATGGGAGTGATTGTAACGTTCCTCAGGATCTCATTCGATACATTGAGCACCTCCTCCAGGTTTACAAGCTCATTCATGTGCAGTGTGTACCACAGAGACATGTTCTTCTTGCAGTTACTGTAAACATCAGTGAGTGTGAGATTTCTTTTCAGTCCCAGCATCGGTCCTAATTCAAATCCAATCAGCCGTGGGGTGTCAATAAGCTTTAACAAATCTCTGTCATTCCAGGGCTTACACACCAGTGAGTAGATGTTCCCTCCTGGCACAAACAGCAATAGTACCACAACCATGAGCAGCCAGGAGAACAGGAAGATGAAACCTGCACCCATTAACAAGAAGTTGCCTCCATAGTGTGCAGTACCTGACCGATCTTTGGGGTCCGCTTTAGGCTTCACTCCCAGAGGGCCCAGAAGTAGACCCAGGATATTACACACAACCACAAGTAGAACCATACAGCACAGGGCCACACCTACTGCCTTTGTGATATGCTCTGCTCTCTCAACCACTGGAGTGATCATGTTGATGTTTTTCTGCAGCTGTTGCAAAGGGTGGGTCACGTTAGTTGAGACAGAGATGAGGAAGTCACTGGTTACATGGGTGGTGTGTTTTTTTGTGTCCTCCAGTTTGTTCTTAATATCCTGAACTACACCCTTGGTGTCATTGATGACCTTCTGATGAATCATCTCCAAAGAAGTGATTCCTTTCTGGAGGTGAGAGTCCCACATCACTGCACCCACTTTAGACTTGAATTCAGTAAAATTCTGACTAATGTACTCAAACTTGAATGTGTCCTCTAACTGTAGTTTTTCAGGAAACTGTTTAAGTGTTTCACAGTCGTCGCACTGAGACCTGCCCGTTGCGTCATTGATGGCCTTTATTGCTTTATCTGTGCTGTCCAAAAGTTCCCTCACAATTGCTTCTTTCTTCATCAATTCCTCCAGAATGTTTTCAAATTCTATCACTAGGTCATTGGTGGTGTTGGCCTTACTGAAGTTGGCCATAATTCCAAACGAGTCCAGGGCAGGGTGCACTTGTCCTTCTAACCTTGTATTGATCTTTTTACCCAGCTTGGGGACGAGCTGACCAAGGTTTTTGGTCAGCTCGTCAACAATCTTGTAGCTTTCATTCACCACGTGGCCAATCTGCTGTGGTACCGCAGTGAAGTAGCTATGAAGGCTGTTTAAAGTCCCTTCGATCTGGTCCAAATCCACTTTGAAGGCTCCGTTGCTCATGAACATGTGTATGTTCCCGATGAGAATCATGACCGTCGCGATGCAAAGAGCTCTCTTCTTAAATTTGGTGCTGCCGGTCAGTTTCTGCTTGCCACGGTGGCAGCCTACCACAAACCCAGCAGCAAATAAAGGCATCAGCACCATGTACAGGAGGCCTATTCCTGTGCACACCAAGAATCCCATCTGGTACCATAACAATTCCTTCATGGTATTTTCATCGAAGAGTGCGTCTCTTCCGTTCTGGACAATCTTTATCGCCAAATTGGTTGGAAAAGCATTTTGTTGGACAATATTCAGAAACGCCCTCATCAGTTCTCCCATGACGCCCATTCCGGAGCAGCACTGCGTTGTCCTGGTAACGGAGACACAGCTGGATCTGGGGGTTCGTCCGAAAAAATCACTCAATTAGATCTGTCGAATAGATTTCTATAAGTTAGTTTTTAATAACCCAGGTTAAATGACAAATCGTCTTTTTTTCGTTTGCAGGCTGTTTTTATAGAAAACTATGGTGGCGATGACGACATTGATGATGTCATTAAGTCGTCATGTGTGTTCTAAACGTCATGGCAACCCAACCCTCTACCAAAGCGTGATTAAACCCGGGAAAGAATCAGTGTTATTTTAGATTTTAGGGTTGGCTATTCAAAAATAGCACATATACAAGCTCACAGCGCGTTACTTCGTGTCGCGCTGCGAGCTTGTATTATGTGCTATTTTTTAACATTTTTGAAAAATCTTGAAAGTATTAACAATTTAGATTTTTTTTATATAGTAATAATTATAATAGCTTGAATTCATATAGCGCCTTTCATAAACCCTAGGACTCTTTACATCAAAAACAATGAACAAACAAAATAACAAACAACTATATGCTATAAGCCTGAGAGAATAGGTGTCTTTTCAAGGCTGCTTTAACACAATCTTTTCTTCTGGAGGTTCCTGACACAAAACATTTTCAGATGGGGGTCCGCGGCCAAATACACATCAATTTGGGAGTCCTCGGCATAAAAAAGTTTGAGAACCACTGATTTAGAAGGCATTAGTATAATCGGCCTCAGGTCTTAATGGGTTTAGAGAGTTTTTGTGTTCACGCCCTACACATTCTGGTCCAATCAGAAAGCTGATATTCAGACGACAGAGCGAACATCTTCCAGAGGAAACACAGAGAGACAGAAGTGTGATCAACACTTGACTAATGATGTTCAGGTTCATCTTCACTCAGTAACTTTAAACATAGACTGAGGGCCAGCCTGATGCGCACGCACGCACGCACGCACGCACGCACGCACGCACGCACGCACGCACGCACGCACGCACGCACACACAAACACACACACACACACACACACACACACACACACACACACACTCTATACACACACTCTATACACAGACACTCACACCCAATACACAGACACTCACACCCACACATTCAACTGCACACTAGGTATTTGTTGTTTGTCATATCTTATGTTTGATTATTATGTTTAATGTGATTATTATGTTTAACTACTTGTTTATTATTTTTTAGGTGAGAACCCTTTATAAGCCCTTTATGGGTTTCTTTTCTCACCTGCACTTATTTCTGTATTGTTTTTAATGATGTTACCTTTGTAATGTTTTTTTTATTGTGCGAATAAATCAATCAAAAATCAAATCAGGTTGTGAGTACAATTCCCTTCGGTCATGCCTTAACCACTTAAAACCATCGATTCTCAACCTGTGGGCCGGGGGGGATATTGTACAAGTAAGACGCGCGAACGCTGGAAGCGAACGCAGCTCGGAAATATTGTGTATTTACGGACTTGTAATCCGTGTTATGCCACCGTGATGGGGAGAGAAGTGTGTGTGTGTGAGTGTGTGTGTGTGTGTGTGTGTGTATGTGTGTGTGTGTGTGTGTGTGTGTGTGTGTGTGTGTGTGTGTGTGTGTGTGTGTGTGTGTGTGTGTGTGTGTGTGTGTGTGTGTGTGTGTGTGTGTGTGCTGTTGTGCATTTTCATTCCTGCACTCTGCCGCCTCTGGGGGCCAGAGTGCACAGTGCATGCACACAGAGACGCAGAGACGCAGACACACAACCCGAGCACGTTTACATAGTAAGCTCCACTTGGTCGGAGGCGCCTCCTTCCGCGTTCGCAATGAGGGCCCCTAAATAATTGTCAAAACAAAGATTTTATTGATCATATAACTTCATCTCTTACTCCCCTCAAGAGACAGTGGGGGCAGTAGCATGCCACTTGGACACAGGGCGGGGTCTGATCAGCCTCGGCCGGGTCTGTTGCAAGACTCGAAACACCCAGTGACTCCAGGAAACAACACAACACTGATGATGTGTCCAAGTTTGTGCATCAGTAGATGTTTTTATTTATTAAACACAACGTTATGTTTTCTTTAACTGAGTTTTCATGGTGATATATAAGAGCTTAAAGTATATTGATCCAAACCGGAACATAATCGATTAATTGCTGCTCTAAACAAGGTCTTAAAGTGCTCGTGGCTCGTGTTAAGTGGTCAGATGGGTGGGCCGTGAACGGAACGCTTTTCAGATTTTCAAGTGGGCCCTGATCCAGAAAAGGCTGAGAATCCACGGTTCATTTTGATTGATTGATTGATTGATTGATGTAGGCTACTTTATTTAGTAAGACATGAGAACAACATGGAAGTACAGATTCACAATACAAGGTCTACTAAACTGGAAGGCTCATAAAGCATTAAAGCTTGTTTAAAATGAAGTCCCCACGCACACAAATCATGATGACATAGATATACAGTAAGAGACTGACAGATATACACACTACTATACAGAACGTCACATCTAATCAGACTTTAGTGTTGCTCCCCAGACAGTTTTTTTTTTAAGTTGCTTAAATCGATATTTAGATATTCCATATTAATTTGATCACAACCGATGCATTTGTGAGTTTGTAGATCTTCTGGATTTCCACCAAGGATATTTAGTCTATAATTTATTTATGTTTTAATTTGTATTTTATATTTACTTTACACACACACACACACACACTTCAAAATACTTATTTTTAATTGTGTGGTTAGAATATGTTCAAATGTGAAACATGTTAACATTTTAATTAAGGATATTATTAATTATTAACTAAAATGTGACAGTTTCCCACATTTTCAATGGTTGGTTGGTGTGAACAGTGAACCCGAAAACACCATTAACATACCTGTTAAAACTGCGGTGTGGAAAGGTTTCTGAATATTTACATTTTATTGTTTAAACAATTATAATAATAATTTAAAAAGAAAATAAATGATGAAAGCATTTAGTCCTATAACTCTATTGGTTCACACCTCTCTCCATCTTGTATGAGACATTTCTAGCATCCACATCAAAATGACAAAGATTAGTTTGGAATGCGGTCAGCTGAAAGGTGTTTTCATTCCATAGTCTCTGTTTCCCTCCAGTGGACAAAGTGAGACTTACAAGTAAAATTCTCATAACCCAAAACAGCATGATTTAATTAAAACAAACTACAAAGAACATGTAATAAAGAGCAGTGGTGTAAAGTAAATAAGTACATTTACTCAAGTACTGTACTTAAGTAAAATTTTGAGGTATTTTTTACTTTACTGGAGTACTTCCAATTTTCAATAATTGTACTTCTACTCCACTACATCTCAAAAATGTTGTACTCCACTATAATTATTTTAAAACTTTAGTTATAGTAACTTTGTAGATTTTAATTGTTACAAAACGAATTCAGATCTATATATACATTGGCAAATTGAAAATAGTCTATCTACAAGCTCATAGCGTGTCAAGTGATGCGTTATGAGCTTGTAGATCTGCTATTTATTTGAAAACATGTTAAAATATTCTGCATAATGACTACTTGTACTTTTGGTAGCCTACTGTAAGTATATTGGATGACAATAAATACTTATGTAGCCTACTTTTACTCAAGTAAATTCTGAATACCGATCTTGTAGGCTACTAGTAACAGACTATTTCTACAATATGGGTATTGATACTTTTACGACTTTTAAACTGTTTATATGATGTTCTGCATATCTGTCTGTCATTTAATGTCACTATGAATTGAGTGAATTTTATCCTATTAGCTGACCTTGAACTGTACTTTTCATGTGCTTTGTTCTGCAAACTTCAAATAAAGTAATCAATCAATCAATCAATCAATCAATCAATCAATCAATCAATCAATCTATCACTTAAGTAAAATATTTGAGTACTTCTTCCATCACTGATAAAGAGCTCTTATTCCTTTATCGGTTTCTTTGATCGTATTTGCAGTATTTTTGCATTTACTGATTGATTGATTGAATACTTTATTAGCAGTTTGACAAAAAAATAAGCACATGAACGTACAGTTCAATACAAGGTCAGCTAATAGGATTTTAAACTCAAGAAAGCCTATGGCTTGTTTCCATTGTGGTCCATTGTACTCTCTCTCTCACTCTCACACACACACACACACACACACACACACACACACACACACACACACACACACACACACACACACACACACACACACACACACACACACAGGGGGGGGGGACTGGAATCCCCTCAAGGACCCCTGGCGGTCCTCGGACCCCAGTTTGAGCATCGTTTATTGTCGCGTAACAAATAACGTCACTTCCAGGCGACAACGACTCACGCTCTGGACGCAGAGCATCAACCAGTAGTTCTAGTTCTAGTTCTAGTTGTTGTGAAACATCTGATGAACATGAACGTTGACATGCCGTCCGACGTGGAGTCCTACGGGATAGAGGAATGTCCCAGTGATGAGGAGAGAGCAGCCAGCAGGTTAGCATTAGCAACACCTTTTATACACATCAATACTGTAGCATGATGCTATGCTAATGCTAATGCTAAACCACTGCTAACATGTAAACAAGGTGGACAGTAGGGGGGAAAGGCAGATATATGTATCAATTCAAGGGTCCTCCTTGACTATAATAGCATAAAGTTGCTTGCAGATAGTTCTTGACATACACTACCTTATATGGATGGACACTTTGAAACAGGGACAATCCCAGTCAATCCCAGACAATCCCAGTCAAAACCTTATGACATGCCCCCAAATAATATTCTTTGAGATAAGAGATACAGTTATTACACACACACACACACACACACACACACACACACACACACACACACACACTTATTTGGGGGTGTGGTCAAGTCCCCGCTTTGAGGAGATGGATCATTCATACAGTGCATGTATTTTTATGTCTTAGAGCAAAATGATGGTTAAGTATTGCTCTTCATGGATGTGCAACATGAAAGATCACCACAGGACGGCCATAATACATTTTTTAAGTACTCGAGTCACAAAAAGGTGCCAAATCCATTTATTCCCTTCCCCTATTGTGTACAGTGACACGTGATGTCACTGTAGCTAAGAGGATGGCTGCCAGGTTTAGTTGAAAGTAGGACAAAAAGAGACATTAGTACTCTTTAGCCTATGTCATGAAGTGATATTGAGAGTATGTTGTTATCATTTAGAAAGAAGGGCTCGCAACTAATTTCTCTAATGATCCAAACTTTATTAGACATGATGTTTTCGACCCTCACAGGCTGGAAGATTAATGTTGCATAACTTGCATGATATGGTGTCCATTTTCAGCTGTTATGCAATGTGTGGTACCTCACCTGCTCACTAGGTGGAGCCGATACCTAATTTGTGTGTCTTTATAAAGAGATGTCAATTCCTTTAATGTTACTTTTTAACCCTATATTGTTATTAACCACTTAAACCCTAGCATGTGTATTTAGTTGACCGGGGTCCCCCAGGGCTCAATACCAGTAGTTCTCAAACAGTTTCATATCAAGGATCTCGGACCCCCATCAGAAAATATGTTATGCCAGGGACCCCCATACAACATTTGTGTTGTTAAAGTGTTTCAAAACTATTCCAAATCTTTCACATTTTTTCCCCTGATTATTTGAAAATAGCTGATGCATATATAAGTGGTTAAACTGATTGTTATGCTATATTAACTCATTTAGCTGGTGGGACCCCTAGGGACCCTATTCGTCAAACGTTTGGCCCTGAGAATAGGGACACTATAAGGTTCACATGTTCACAGTGAATTCAAAATCAAAGCAGTTAAATTCAGAATGGAACCGAACAATGACTTTGTGCTGTGGTTCCAGTTCAGAGGACGAGCTGGAGGTCCTGTTGAACGGCACTCCAGACCAGAAGAGGAAGCTGATCCGGGAATATCTGACCGGAGAGAGCGAGTCGTCCAGCGGAGACGAGTTTGAGAAGGAGATGAACGCTGAACTCAACTCCACCATCAGGACCATGGAGGGCAGCTGGGGAGCCACAGCCACACGCACAGGTCTGATGACCGCACACACACACACACACACACACACACACACACACACACACACTCACACAACCCTGGGGATGTTAGTGTTCATGTGTTTTCAAAACGGGGCGGGGGGGGGGGCGTTTACACTTTGGGTGGCGATACCACTTAAGCTAAACTAAAGGTCCGTTACAGATTACATTAAGGTGTGTGTGTGTGTGTGTGTGTGTGTGTGTGTGAGAGAGAGAGAGAGAGGGAGCAGGGGAGTAGAGAAGGTCAGAAGAATGTAGTAGCAGAAAGAAAAAGGTAATTTACACTTCACAGAAAAAGAGTTGGATAGGAACTAAAGAACAAGCAATCTGGGAACCCATCGTCAAATAAAATGAAAAAGCAGCACCCCCAGCGCAGCTCTGAATCTGTTCTTGAGAGATTAAAGAACAAGAGACATACAAATGCCACATGGAAGGGGAAGAATAATGGAGACGGAACAGAACAGAGACATTTGGAGAAGAGGAGAGAGAAGTAGAGACGTTGTATTTATTGATCTGATGTTTTTACCGAGCGGGATTCCCTTCAGATGTATTTATATTTAAGCCAGATAATGTATATATATATATATATACTGTATATAATTGTTACCCACCCTGGGGAAAATGCCTTCAAAGCCTAGTTTACAACCAACAGTTCAAGATGAGACGAAACAGTTTTTAGCCTGATTTATACTTTATTATTAGACGGTATCGTCACGCCCCAAAATATCCTCCCTGCACCTACAAGCTTGCAACGTACGACAGAGCATACATTTAATTTATTAGAACTTTGCTTCTCTGTCCCGGTTTGGGTGTTTGTAAATATGGTCACCCTAGGAAGATGGAGCCAGATGGATGATGACACACTCACATATGTCTGTCTGTCTGTCTGTCTGTCTGTCTGTCTGTCTGTCTTCCAGCAGAGCCAGTGGGACAGGCAATTGTCCCAGTGGGACAGACCAATGACCCAGTACCCCCAACTCTGTATGACGATGTCTATTTTGACTCTGACTCTGAAGAGGAAACCGGTCCAAGTACGTATTTATTTCCATTTATTTGTGCATATAATGTTGTTTTTTCTCACCTAACCCATTAAGACCGGGAACGCATCTGTGTAACCACATGAACCATTATTTTATACTTTGAATATTAAGAAAATAGCAGATATACAAGCTCTATGCGCTTGTAGATCTGCTATTTTTATCCTGCAGGTACACACTGCAGGATATTTGGTCCGATTATGCTGTCTCAGACCTTTTTTGGCGCTCGCCGACAAAACCTCCCGATCTGACGCAGATCGGCCTTTGATCGGCAAGGTTTTGGTCGCTGTGTGTGAAAGGCTCTGCGAGAGGATGTGGCCACGATAATTACGCTCGGCGATGGCTTCCCGACCGTTTTCAAATATCTAGCAGGTTAGATATTCGGCTTTGTCGGCGACTAGACATCATACAGTATCAAACAGTATGAAAGGGTCTGAGATAAATCTGCGAGGAGATGCACGCTACAGCCAATGAGAACACATAGCCACCCTGGCTATGGAGGGTCGCTGCCTGGATCTGACCACAACAAACAGATCCCCCGCATATTTACCGTCCAGTCCTGTATTAAGTGAAACATTATTATAAAACAGAATGAGAGTGAGCGAGCGTGCTCGAAGGGGGATGTTTATTTGAGAAGAATTGCACAGAGAGAGAGAGGGAGAGACAGAGAGAGAGCTCGCAGCCGCTGCCTCGCACACGGAGCCTGTCTGTAATGTTGTGAAATTTTGAGAGAGAAATAAACAACCAGATCTATGAAAACAATCCCAACAAAAGCGACCACAGGAGCACTTTAAACCTATACAAATACATTGCATATTTGAAAATAGACGATCTACAAGCTCACGTTTTCAAAGAAGAAAATCTTGGAAAAAAATGAAAATTGTGGAATATTTTCCAAATCCACACAGATCTTGTATGGATGGGGGTCTACTATGGCACAATATATTGTCAGAAGGGGGGAGGTCTGCGGACAAATATTATTTTGGGGGTCCTTGCCATTAAAATGTTTGAGAACAACTGGTTCAAACAACATTAGGAAACAAGGCCAAATAAGCAACTACACTTTCAAGCAACTTTACAGAAAAAACAAGCCTGAAGTCGCTTATAATAAGCGGACATGGCAACACTGCTTCTGTGCACTTGACGAGAGAGATAGATGCGCATATATCACGGGAGACGTCTGTTAAATGAATTGGAATAAAAACAAATGTATGTATTGGGTCTGACCCTGGATAGCATCCTAGTGAACTATCCTACAGTGTGTAATCCCTGGTCGGAGATCAATCTACCGTAAATCCTCTAATAGTGACCCGGGCTTGTATTTGTTTCAACTGTAGTGTGTACTGGGCTTTTATTGAAAGGAGGCATGTATAAGAGAGAGGCCTATATTTCTATTTTTCAAACAGATCAGAATGAATACATCAATATTTTGTGTCATTTACAAGTGGTCACTGGTTATTTTAACCTTTTCATTACTCACCGTTGGGTAGATTTCCTTCGCTTTGTTTTGTATTATTTTCCTTGACGGCTTGATCACTCAGCTGTATCCCCTCAAACCTAATTTATGCTCCGCCGTGCGGACGTGTTGCACGCTGAGAACGGCAGAGAACAGCAGACCTACAAGCTCACAACGGTTGCATCTGCAACGCGTTGTGAGCTTGTATGTCAGCTGTTCTCGGCACACAATACCGTTGCGGGGTGGAGTATATATGTCTTGCTAGGAGCGTCTCACCAGCCAACACACAAGGGGAGGTTGAATGAAAACCAGCGCTCCCCAAAACAGGTTTGGACCATGCAGTCTCAATGTTTGTAAACAAGAAACCCGTCTATAAGGAAGTATAAAATCAGGGGCGGGTCATGCATCTTCATATAACTCTATGGGTATCTTAGTAAACAGCGCCCCCTCTTGAGACTTAAAAAAAAAGGAAGGAAAAAAAGAGGCTTCTATTAGAAGACCGGCTTGTATTTGCTTTTTTCAACAACGCCCCCGGTCATTAATAGAGGCCCAGTTTTACATTGAATAGGGGTTACTATTAGAGGAAATACGGTATACGGTGAAAACCACAACGGTATATGACCGATTTCAAGAAATAAACTCCTGCAGTGTGTAATGCTCAACGATCAGGTGACTCCCCGACCACTTTAAAAGTCCTACAGTGTGTACCTGCCCTTAATGGGTTAAAGCACTATGGTGTTGTGTAAATTCAGTCATTAATATCATGCAGCTCTTCAGATTTCGTAGTGCTTTGTGAAAGTGTTTTTAAACATGACTCTTGTTAGATTCTCTTCTCTTCTATTTCTGTTCCCAGCCAGTTCTACAGGAAAGAGGAGGAGCCAGCGGAGGATTCTAACCAATGATGAGCTATTATACGATCCTGATGAGGATGACAGAGACCAGGCCTGGGTCGATGCCAAGAGGAGAGAGTACGACGCATCTTTATTGTCTTAGAAGAATCTAGCACACTGTATAACTATCTATAAGCAGGGGTGCACATACCAAAATAAATAATGCGCGGCACATCAGACGACGCGAGGCGCTTTTGCGTACCAACAGCTGGGACAGGAATTTCCAAGCTTTTATTTTTTAGCAAAACTAAAAAATAAAATCCTGGAGATCGAGGCTAGGAATTTACTTCCTGAAGCCACACTCACACAATCACGCTAAAGCACGCGTTGGCCCCATGTACAGCCATTAGGCGCAGGGGGAGGGGACGCATGCTGCACGTGATTGTGTGAGTGTTGCCTCGCAGCTTGCTGCACGCAGCCAGCAGCGGCTGTTAGAGGCACTCGTCACCGCTGATGAACGCACCGTAATGGTGCAGAATATGCCATGAACGTCCCAATCTGGCGGATAAAAGCAGCGCAGCACAGGGCACCAACCTTGGGGGATTCACCAAACGGCGTGAGAAAAAAAAACGGTGAAAATGGCGGAATTTGGAAGTCCAGGTGCTCTTCTGAGTACTAGACCTAAAAAGTTATGTGCACACCTGTCTATAAGCTCACATGTCTTTGCTGTCTTAGAAGAATCTAGCACACTGTATAACTATCTATAAGCTCACATTTCTTTACTGTCTTAGAAGAATCTAGCACACTGTATAACTATCTATAAGCTCACATTTCTTTACTGTCTTTGAAGAATCTAGCACACTGTATAACTATAAGCTCACAACCCGACGCCAAGTCAATCTGTCGATCAATCTCAAGATATTTCGGGAGACAGACACACAGACGGATAGATATTCTGTGCATTTCTAGAGACATGGCAGCATGACGTCACCAAAACAATAACGACATCGGTATTGGCAATTTGAAAAAGTGATTCGTTGATGTATGAAAATAGGAAGAAAGAAATCAAGCAAAACTTCTCGATTCATTGAAATATAAACTGTACACATGCTGCTGCATTCACAGCTATGCTGCCAATTCTCACCGTCATGTTCGACTTGCCTGGTTGGAAAGTAAAGTTTGTCTGTACAGAATGACAAGTATAAGGTAAACTAAACCTTGTATGTCTGTCTGTATTGTCCAGGTACAGTGGAAAGCGTGCCAAGTTGTGTAAAGAGTCTGTCCAGAATCTGTCCAGCAGTGACGCGGTCCTCAACTGTCCCTCCTGTATGATCACACTCTGTCTGGATTGTCAGAGGTCAGAATAATCACAATGATATTAATAATAATGATGTGAATCTAACTAATTTAGACCTGTTACACCTCTATGTTGTTATACATTTCAAGCCAGGAACGGCTCTGTGTCATTTAAGGTGTGGCTATACAGGTATATAGCAACATTATAAATGTTTCTTATAAAGATTTGAATTTCATCAGGTCTGAATTTCCCTGTTTTCTTGAGAAAAGACATCGTGACAGGATACCAATTTCATCCAGTCAGGAGAGAGAACTCATACAGGATTAACAAATGAAATAGGTGTTGAAAAGTGATGAAACAAATACAAAACAATGAGCAGACAAAATTGAACTTGGAGTACTATAAAATGTAAACTGATAAATCGTCTCTTGATTGGATTGGTGACCCACCTGAACGTATTTTTTTTCTGTTAAAGAGCTGTAGAGACAGGGAGACTTATTGAACAAACGCTCTATTGCAATGATTACTATCAGAATATAGAGCTTTAACTTTGTATCAAAACATATCACTTGTTTTAACCAAAAAATATAACTTGGAGCATCTTCAACTGTCTCCTCTGCTGAAGGAACTCTGTATTTCCCACATGATGCTGCATTGATCAAATGTGATCATGTTGTCTTTTTTGATTACATAGGGTCCCCTTAGAGATAATTAGGACGCTAATTAATTATCACCCTGCCGTTCGTTGTTACCTTTATTAACCAACCTCAGGAAACAACAAATGCCAGAGTTAATAATCTGTATGTATTATGTATATTTTAGCCGATTGGAACTTTTTAGCCTCCCTGCTTGGCACTCAGCATTAAGGGTTGTTTTGGGAGTAAGTCCCTGACCCTGACACATACTAGC
Organism: Gymnoscopelus braueri; assembly: GCF_963280865.1. Classification (NCBI taxonomy): domain Eukaryota; kingdom Metazoa; phylum Chordata; class Actinopteri; order Myctophiformes; family Myctophidae; genus Gymnoscopelus; species Gymnoscopelus braueri. Next base: position 9,547,444 of record NC_137621.1, read on the forward strand.
GTCATGTCCAGGGGGTGTACTTGTACATCATGGCTGGGGGATGTACTTGTACATCAAGCTACCTCACGCTTCAGAAACAGGAGATGGGCTCCTAACCCTATGCGCCACTTGGCTTGGGAACCAACAAGGCTACTTATTTATTATATTTGATTGTTTTGCTATTATATTTTAATTGTTATATGTTCTACTGTTGAGGTATCATGTTGTATTCTGATTGCACTGTGACATTGTAGTGTATTTTCTTCTGTTCCAGACATGAGAGGTATCGCTCTCAGTACAGAGCCATGTTTGTTCTGAACTGTAGCGTCAACACCGCTGAGATGCTTCGATACAAAACACAAAACCACAGGAGAAACCGGAACAGGAAGAGGAAGAATACGCCGGCAGCATCAACAACAACAACAACAACAACGTCAGGAGCATCAACGTCAGAAGCCGCAACAACAACAACAACAGCAGCAGTGTTGGACTCAGAGGAGGTCTATCATCCTGTCCTGTGTACAGAGTGTTCCACCGAAGTGGCCGTGTTTGATAAAGACGAAGTTTATCATTTCTTCAACATCCTGGCTAGTCACTGCTAAACTAGAAGGAGTGAATGCGAGCACAACTTCGAACCGCACTCAAACAATAACGACATGACAAACTTACTGGGTTTCACGGCTCTAAATAGTTCTACATAAAGAGAATAACGCCAGCACTTTCTCACTTTTATTTTAAAGTGAGAACAGACATTTTGCCATGTCGCCCGCTAAAAACACACCTGAACACACACTGAACACTGACTCTGCTCAACACAGTGTTTGTACAGTGTTTTGTAAAATCAGACTGTTGAGTTTGTTGAGTCCAACATTAAACCCAGGTGTAGAGCTCCCAGATCCTGACCTGGAAGAACGGTCAGCAATACATCATGCACTTCTTTGAGAACATGTTGTCCAAATTTAATCTACCCTGGAAAATGGAATAAAAAATAATCAACTACAGTGACAGAATTATCTGTGTTTTGTTTTGGAGGTCTTTGAAGAGGTCCCTGCTTGACAACAGACTAGCCAATAACTGTGACAGTGAGTTCCTCTTGACTATGGGATCTACACTCCACCATCTCTTGCTTTTAGCCGACGCTCTTTTCTAGATTAGTGGTTCTCAAAGTGGGGTCCAGGGACCCTCAGGGTTCCATGAGGGGGGTTCCTTGAGGGCGGTTCCATAACATTGGTATGCACTCAGAGTTATACAGGTCAAGTTTGAGAAATACTGATAATGTGAAGGGGCGGCCATAGCTGAGTGGTTAGTGAGCCCGCCTAGGGAGCCAGAGGCCCTGGTTGCCCCAGGTACAATTCCAGGCCAGGCCAGCAAATGTGTCGATGAAATGAAATTTGTCCCTGAGCAAGACTTTTAATTGCTCACAGGCCCTCATTGGAAACAAGACCGCAAGGACTTTCATGAACGAACCTGTTAAAGGAATTATCCTTATCGTTATCCTTGATCTCTAGAGCGACTTATAAAGTACAAGATCAGTACAAGATCAGAGTTAAGTTAACTTAATTAATTTGAGTGGGCCGACAACGGGGTCAGAGATTAAGGGAAGAGAATGACAGGAGAATAATGAAGTGCTACTAAGTAACTAGGATAGTAGCCCCTCCCCACATCAGTGACGTCACCACCCACCCACCTGACGTTGGGCCTTTGGCCCCTAGATTCAGTCACATAAGGTTACCGTACCTGGTTTGAAATAGAGCTTGGCAATTAACCAAAGATCTATCAAACCCATATTTAGAACCAATAAACAACTTAATCTTACTCATGTAGGTTAATCGAATAATGAGAAGCAGTTCTTTTATGTCGTTGTTTGGGGTAATGTCATAGTAATCATACATATATCAACGAATCGACACAAAAGCGATTAGTCTGATAGTACAATGGTGGCATTAATAAATGGTGAAAATAGCTGATCTGCAAACTGACAACATGTGAGCTTGTAGAATTGGCATCTTTAAGCATCCCTTCGTTGGGCATGTCATATTGTCAAAAATAGTCCGAATATGGTGCCCGGATTTGGAGAGGTGAAAACAAGTGAACTACACTGTTGGTGTAATTGATGGATTCAGGGACTTTATGAGAGCAATGAGGAAGCTACATCTGATGATATCAGGTCTTTATTGAAGTGCACTTTAGTCACCCCATGCATCACTGCAGAGTGAAAGGGGAATCAGCCAAATTAATCAAATTATTATTATATCCGAGATGAGGTTCCACGTTTGTCGGTGCCGTTTGAGCAGGACATTGTTGCACGAGAGAGAGAGAGAGAGAGAGAGAGAGAGAGAGAGTACGAAGTATCGAATCATGTAAGTGTTGCCTTTATAAAAATGTAAATCTGAATAAGTAAACTCTTGATATCAAATGTGAAACGCATTTGAAGCAGTGGTGGAAAGTAACTAAGTACATTTACTCAAGTACTGCACTTAAGTACAATTTTTAGATATGTTTTACTTTACTGGAGTATTTCCAATTTTCTGTACTTTTACTTCTACTCCACTACATCTCAGAGGCAAATATTGTAGCCTACTTTTACTCCACTACAATTATTTGAAAACTTTAGTTACTAGTTACTTTGTAGATTTTGATTATTATTACAAAACATACATTAACCACTTACTTCAGCCCTATTGAAAATAGCAGATCTACAAGTCGCAAGGTGTGCTTGTATAGATCTGCTATTTTCAAAAGATTTTTATACAGTTTGAAAACTTGAAATGGGACATTTCTGCATAATGAGTACTTACTTTTGGTACTTCAAGTATATTTTGATGCCAATACTTTGGAACTTTTACTCAAGTACGTTTTTAATACCGAACTTGTACTTGTAACTTGTACTTGTATATTGATACTTTCATTTAAGTAAAAAATGTGTGTACTTTTTCCACCACTGATTTGAAGTGAATGAAATGCGACATTGAATGATGAATGCATTGTAATGGCATTAAAGGAGCTGATATATATATTGTGTCATTTGATTAAACCTTGTTGCCAAGTTATGCCATTATTTTGCATTTGTGCGCAATAGCATGTTTTGATAGTTTGTAAAACTAATTTCAGTGTTCAGTTATTAATAATAATTATATATATTTTTTTTAAGCGAACATTTTCTACTCAAAATCTTTGCTCTTGGGGGTCCCTGGAACTAAATATGTTCAGATGGGGGTCCGCAGATTTAGAAGACATTTTTAGAATCGGCCTCAGGTCTTAATGGGTTAAATGAATAGAATGGTATAGAGTGTGGGATGTTTCTCACCTGAAGAAGAGGCAGGTATAGTCTCTGTGGAGATGGAATTTTGTATCTTGTAACAGAGTATATTTCTACATTGCTACTTTTACTTAAGTAAAAACAAATCTGAGTACTTTTACATTGCTGGCTACTGATGTCTCTTTCAGTGCATCTTTGTAGTCTTAGACTGCCATCTACTGGAAACAATTGGTAGCTGCTGTTACCAATATTACATTTGATTACATTACAATATGGATATATCTTATATAACTTGAAAGAAACCCACGACCCAGTAGTCGACAGATGATGTACGTGTAATTATTGCTGTCCGAGCAGCATGTAGTTTGGAATATATTTCATATTGTGGATGATTGTTTTCCCTTGATTTATTTTTGCCAGGGTTTCTTTGGTAATGTGGGATTTGATCTTGGTCTTTGTTTCTAGAAACCACTCATAACTCAGAGAGAGAGAGAGAGAGAGAGAGAGAGAGAGAGAGAGAGAGAGAGGGAGGGAGAGGTGGAGAGAGAGGGAGGGAGGGAGAGGTGAGAGAGAGAGAGAGAGAGAGAGAGAGAGAGAGAGAGAGAGAGAGACCTTTAACCAGGCCTTTATTAACCTTCCTTTACACTCAAAACATACATCAGAACATTCCTACTTCTTCAAGAGAGGACACTCTAAAAAAGTACATTCTTTTGACACCCTCCATTTCATTTAAAAGCACATTCGTGTAATTTAACCCCCCCCCCCCCCCTTAAAGAGACAAAACCAGTGACTCCTGCTCAATGCTACACAAGATGTCCCTTCGTCCCCACATCTCAACAAATTCCTCTAGACAAGAAATCATTTTGTAATAGGCAAACTGAACTCTATTCTGATACGAGCTGCTACAAGTCCTTTTGCCATGGGTTCAGCTTCAACTGAACCCGCTCCCTGGATCTTGTTCCTTCTCGAAAGCCAGATACTCATTTTTACCTGCCCTGCCAGAAAATTAAGCAATCCAACCGTCTCTTTTGTGACACTTTGTACCTTGGCCCAAAAATAAACATTTCATCACTTAGCTCTTCATTAAACCTGTTAAGAGAGAGAGAGAGAGAGAGAGAGAGAGAGAGAGAGAGAGAGAGAGGGAAGGGGGGGAGAGAGAGAGAGAGAGAGAGAGAGAGAGAGAGAGAGAGAGAGAGAGAGAGAGAGCACAGAATATACTGTATCATATACTGTACATAGGTAATGTACTCCACTCCACACACTCTCTAGTGCAGTGGTCCTCAAACCTTTCTACTTTCAATGATGCCCATTTTTTTTACTGTATAAGGGCCCCATTTGGAACCACCCCCCTCCTACCCCAAGGTGGGCAGTTGGTACTCGCTCATTTTATTTAGGCTCAGCTGTTTGTCGCTGAGACTTTCTTCACAGCGAGACGAAATGGATGCAAGTGAAGTTATAGTTTGGCATCTGACTTTTGGGTGGGCAAACAATGTATTTGTTTCGGTTGTTGATTGATTGGATGCTTTATTAACAGTTTGCAAAAAAAGCACAGAGATACAGTTTTATACAAAGGATACTAAAAGGATAAACCTAAGAAAGCACTATGGGTTGTTTCCTAAGTGCTCTTATTGCTGTTTATAATAATCAAAGTGTTCATGTAATTTTAGATGGCTTTTCACCTCATCCTCGTTATGATGCTTGGCTTGCCTATTACTACATGCAGTCCACGCAACATGAAACATCCGACTTTTTTTTAACTTTTATGACACCTTTATTTTAACAAGACCTGTGTTTACACACACTATACAATATGTTCATTCAATATTCTCACATAAAGTACAATAATTTAAAAAAAATGCTCTAGTCTAGGCACTTTTCATCTAATGACTTAAGAGGCATTCATAACCTTCACCAACAGCAGTGCATGATGATGCATCTGGGCGTGCATGATGATGTGCATGATGATGTGCATGTGTGTGTGTGTGTGTGTGTGTGTGTGTGTGTGTGTGTGTGTGTGTGTGTGTGTGTGTGTGTGTGTGTGTGTGTGTGTGTGTGTGTGTGTGTGCGTGTGTGTGTGTGTGTGTGTGCGCGTGTGTGTGCGCGTGCGTGGGCGTGCATGCGTGTGTGTGCATTACATTACAGTTTATCAGTTCTGTGGAACGTGTCTTGACTCTCAATCAAAAACAACCAGGATTAATTGTGTTCTGGAACAGAAATCGGGGGATGAGTTCCACTGACAGCTGAACTGAGGTCAGCTCAGGAACACGTCACTGGTTGACGTTCAGACGTACAACTGAACCCAGACCAGCTACAGTACAGTCCCAGTACAGAAAGTAATTGGACCTGGTTGAAGGCGACTCTAATTCTTGTGACGAGAACCCTCTTTAGTGACCGACTCCGAGGTCGCCCCTGGATCACCCCGAAGGTCACGCCAGCCGCCAGGGTAACAGAAATGTAAGGGTGACCCTGGGAGTGAGGGTCCCCAAGGATGGGAGTGAGGGTCCCCAAGGATGGGAGCCATAAACGTGTTAAAAGTGTTAATCGTCTTCCATGTTTAAATCGTGTAGAGAAAGTGGTTCTCAGAGTGGTTGCTTGAGGGGGTTCCAATGGACCCTTACAGGTCTGTATGTGAGAGAGAGAGGGCGGGGAGAGTTCCCTCTGATGTCAAAACACTTCGTCCCAGAATGTATTCTTCTTCTGCTGTTCATCGAACTTCCTGACGTCTGTCCGTCCGTCCGTCCATCCGTCCGTCCGTCCGGAGACGGACAGACAGACAGACAGACAGACAGACAGACAGACAGACAGACAGACAGACAGACGGAGGGGTGCTGGGAGAGAAGCCGTCTGTCTGCTTGGAAGAGACAGACAGTTAACTGTCTCCTTTCAAAACGCCAAGGCAACTCTGCAACAACTGAAGGTTCCCCTGGACACACAGAATTAATTGATATTAGTTTTAGTTCAATTCAATTATTTATTTATTTTAACTTAAAGACACCCTGGGCAATGCTGCAAGTGTCCTAGACTCTTCAACACCCCCTAGCACTCACCTCTTCAGACTGCACCTCACCCCCTAGCACTCGTCTCTTAATTGGGAAGGCAACAGAACACAGAGTTCCAGAGATGACATGTGAACCCAGAGGATACAAATCAAACGACCATTATGGTTAACGGCCCCCTTATCTGTGTGTTTACATTCTTTGCTGGAACATTTAGAGAACTTTGACGGACTGCAGCAGTGCACTAGCTGGAGCCTGAACGAGATCTGCTACCAGATATTCTGTGCCGGAATTTCTCTTACTTCATCCAGCCTTTTATATTAAACTCGTGTTAACTGATGAGTGAGCAGACACATGCTATTATATGGGCACATTTCCTAATAACGATGACCACAATTCCACTTCTTGAGATTCCAATTCCCTTTTCTGTGGAAGCTCCAGTGACTGCTGTCAACAACATTGACGTGTCATATTAGGTCACCAGGTCATTGAGTGAATTGTTTCTCAACTAGTGGACCATGACATGATCACAGGTGGTCCATGTTTGGCTCTTCTTGGCTATATAGTGGAGTTTCATGTCATTTTCTGTCTCGAACCTTGCCCTGTACATATTTTCCAGGTTTGCCAGCATGAATATATTACTGTCACAGAGATACGTAGTTACAAAAGGTCAAAACACATTTTGCTTTTACTGCAAGCTCTGGGAATTGTGCTTGACAACTCATCCAGAACTTCACAAGGGACTGTGTTTCATACATGTGCCTCTTGATACAGTCTGTGTCTCAGAGGAGGGCTGTGGACAGTTCAGAAACCTGTCTGTCTACCAGTGACATCATCGATGCGGAATCTAACCTAATAGAAACTACAGGCTTTCTATTCCTAGAAAGTTAGCATGCTATAATGGAAGCCTCTTCTTCACCTCTCTTCCACACTCCCCAATATTTTGGATAGTTGACCCCAGGTACCACCTCCATTCCTTGCAACCTCGCTGTTCCACTGTCCTCCCTCTCGTTCAGGCGAGAGAGAGAGAGAGAGAGAGAGAGAGAGAGAGAGAGAGAGGGGTGGGGGGAGAGAGAGAGAGAGAGAGAGAGGGGTGGGGGGGAGAGAGAGAGAGAGAGAGAGAGAGAGAGGGGGGGAGAGAGAGAGAGACAGAGGCAGACAGAGAGAGAGACAGAGGCAGACAGAGAGAGAGACAGAGACAGAGGCAGACAGAGAGAGAGACAGAGACAGAGGCAGACACACAGACACACACAGATCTAATGGACAGCCCAGGGTCACCGTTGAGACAATATTCCTACAAACACATCATTCATTCATATCATTAATCCATTAAGACTGGGAACGCATCTGTGTCATCTTAAGATTTATTTGGCTATTCAAAAATAGCAGATATAAAGCTCACAGATATGCTATTTTTGAACACTTTTTGAAAAATCTTGAAAGGGTTTGATTTTTTTTTCATAATGTAAAATTTTTGAACACAAATCTTCTCTTTTTAATACTACGATATTACCACATTCCTACGATAAAAACTCTGTCAAAATAAGTAGGTATTTGCACTAGTTACTTTATAGGTTATGTTGAAGCTACTTTGTACCTAATGTAATGTGGCTGAGGACATTGAATATTGAATAAAATATACGACTGTAAAGCAACAAATGGATTCAAAATGGGTCCTAACCAAGTATAGTGTGTAATTATTTTCTTTTTATATACAGTATATAAACACATTTTTGTAGACTACAGCTAACTCATGGTGTAGTTAACAGTAGGCTACTGTTGACATCATGAGTAAGTATAAACTTAATTTAACCACTGACAGGAAATTCTGCCACTTGACATCTTTGGTGACATTTGCTTAGAAATGTGTCATAGATCACGTTACACAGCTATTCCATCCAGCAGAAACATACTTTTAAACACTAGATCATGGCACACACGATGCACTAAGTAGGCAACTCCTGCGCCAGATTAGAGACAGGGTTAAATAACCTGGCCCTGACCATGCCCTGCAGTGACGTCATCGATATCATTATGATTATCATTATCATTATCATTATCATTATTGTTATTGTTATTGTTATTATATTATACATAAAAATGTATAACATCTTTTGAAAATAGCAGATCTACAAGCTCACAATTGTGAAATGGGACTCATTGTGAGCTTGTAGATCTGCTATTTTCAAATTGCCAAAAATCTACAAAGTAACTAGTAGGCTAACTAAAGTTTTCAAATACTTGTAGTGGAGTAAAAGTACAATATTTGCCTCTGAGATGTAGTGGAGTAGAAGTAAAAGTACTGCAAATTGGAAATAAAGTACTGTACTTAAGTACTTGAGTACATGTGCTTGCCTGTGTAGTTTTGATTTTAGTCGAAATGACCATAGACCAGGGGTCCTCAACGTTTTTCAGGCCAACGATTTCATGCAATGTGCATGTATGTAAGTCCATGGAGCAATTAGCACACAGTCATGAGTTCAACAACCCTCAAAGGCACAATGTGTACCTCATAAATAAACAATAACATTTTCATACGCCAAACATTATTGATCCTGCCATGGAAGGACATGAATTGTTGTCCTTGGCACAAGTTAGCAGGATCAATCAGTGTTGCATTGCTGAATTGGAACGGGGATGCGCTCTATTTTAATGATGTCACGCGCACGTCGCTTAACACCTACACTACAGGGCACACAATGGACATTTGATGCATCTAGGTTCCTTCCTATGTTAATCCTATGTTAATTCATGCTGGTGTGGCAACTGGCAACCGGCGGTCGGCAGCCTTGGTTAACTTTGTGGCACACACACGCACACACACACACACACACACACGCGCACACACACACACACACACACACACACACACACGCACGCATGCACGCACGCACGCACACACACACACACACACACACACACACACACACACACACACACACACACACACACACACACACAACAGACACACACACACACACACACACACACACACACACGACGCACACACGCACGCAGCACGCACGCACGCACACACACACACACACACACACACACACACACACACACACACACACACACACACACACACACACACACACACACACACACACACACACACGCGCGGGGGGTATGTGGGTGTGTCTTAGGTTGACAGACAGGAACACAGAGGGGAGGGGTGTGTTTGGATCGGTTTGGATATAACTAGGCACCAAGCCCACTGGTCCAATACGTGAGTCAACCCTATCCGAACGCACCTTCAGTTGGGGCATAGAGAGAGACAGAGAGAGTACGAAGTATCTTATAATGTAAGTGTTGCCTTTATAAAAATGTAAATCTGAATAAGTAGACTCTTGATCAAATGTGAAACGCATTTGAAGCAGTGGTGGAAAGTAACTAAGTAGGCCTAAATTTACTCAAGTACTGCACTTAAGTACAATTTTTAGATATGTTTTACTTTACTGGAGTATTTCCAATTTTCTGTACTTTTACTTTTACTCCACTAATACATCTCAGAGGCAAATATTGTAGCCTACTTTTACTCCACTACAATTATTTGAAAACTTTAGTTAGTTAGCCTACTTTGTAGATTTTGATTATCATTACAAAACATACATTAACCACTCCAGCCCTATTGAAAATATAGCAGATCTACAAGTCGCAACACGTGCTTGTAGATCTGCTATTTTCAAAAGATTTCTATACAGTTTGAAAACTTGAAATGTGACATTTGTGCATAATGAGTACTTACTTTTGGTACTTTAAAGGGGAAATCCACCCATTTTCAATATTTAACTATGTCATTAATATAGCATAAAGGAGTTGTGTGGAAATAAGAAAAAATTAAAAAAAAGAATAACATTGCAAAAAAATGTAACATTGCAAAAAAATTAACATTGCAAATTACACTGTGATGACTCATCATGGTGTAATTTGCAATGTTATTTTTTTTGCAATGTTACATTTTTTTGCAATGTTAATTTTTTTTTAATTTTTTTCTTATTTCCACACAACTCCTTTATGCTATATTAATGACATAGTTAAATATTGAAAATGGGTGGATTTCCCCTTTAAGTATATTTTGATGCCAATACTTTGGAACTTTTACTCAAGTACATTTTTAATACCGAACTTGTACTTGTAACAGAGTATTTTGTGGTATTGATACTTTCATCTAAGTAAAAAATTGGTGTACTTTTTCCACCACTGATTTGAAGTGAAATGAAATGCGACATCTGAATGATGAATGCGTTGTAATGGCATTATTATTATATATAGAGCTGTTTATTGTCAACTTGTGTGCAGTTGCTTGCTATATATTGTGTCATTTGATTAAACCTTGTTGCCATTGTTATGCCATTATTTTGCATTTGTGCGCAATAGCATGTTTTGATAGTTTGTGAAACTAATTTCAGTGTTCTGTTTTCAGTTATAATTAATAACAACTGATCCACAAAACAGAACACAGAAATACTTTTAATAACTTATTATGGTAGGCTACCTGACTCAGAAGCGCAATAACTTCCGACTAAACTTGCAGTCATTGGAAAATTACCCAGAAGAGAAAGAAATAATAACTGTGATGCTGCAAACAGAAGGGTGTTTTAAAAGGCAATCTAAGAACTAAGAGTGGCTGCCGACCCATGGCGTTATATAATAAATATAATACTTGCGCTTTTTAGTCTCGCTAAATTGTAGGATAATATTTATGACTGGGCCAGTCTGGTCTATACTGCCCTGCCAAGGTATAGCAGTAACTATGTTTTTGGACACACCGACTTATTTGTGTATCCCAAAGGTCAAATTAGCCTTTGTGATTTTGGGGGATAAACTATTACCTCAAGAACAGATGTAAAATTAGTGTAATATCACTTATTTGCCGATATCTCATTTGGTTGACCAGTTGAATCACTTTTAAACCCATTTTTCAGTGTTTTCCCCCCCCGTATAGTTACTGCACTTTACCTTGGCAGGGCAGTATATGCCACCTGATGTAATATTACAATGTAGAATGGAGTACCCTATATAATGCCCGCATCTTCTATACAGTAGGGCCTATAACCACCTGCCTAAATAGGTCTGTGTGTGTGTGTGTACAGGTAGCGTCGCCAGGCTGTCTTAGCTCTGGTCCATAGCGTTAGAAGGAGTTCTCCTTAAGGCTCGAAAATACCACAGCGTTATGGAGAACTTCTTCAGACGCTATGGACCAGAGCACCATATGCAGTGATGTAAAGTAACTAAGTACATTTACTCAAGTAGGCTACCTACTGTACTTAAGTACAATTTTGAGGTTTTCAAATGTTCAATACTTGTACTTTACTCCACTACAATTATTTGAACACTTTAGTTACTAGTTACTTTGCAATTATCGATTATTATATTTGAAAACATACATTAAGCACTTCAGCCCAGTGGTGTGTTATAAATTTCTTTTGAGGGTATGCTATAATTATTCCCTCCCTCCCACACGCACGGCACGTGCACATGCGCGCATATATAATTAATTAAAACATATAACTCCTTGATTCTCACAATCCAAATATTGTAATGTTTATTTTGTTACTGTTGACTCTGTTGACTCTGTTACTGTAATGCAGTCAGAGTCTGTTACTTATTATTAACAATAAGCCTTGTTGTAAAATGTAAACCCTTTCCAGTGAAAGTGTATAATGTTTATTTTGTGTGCGGGGGGATCTGGATTCTGACAGTCCAAGTTGGCAGCCCTGCTCTTAGCTTTTATTGCCCATCTTCTTGGCAAATAAGTCATAAGGGAAAAATGGACCCCTCTCTCTCTCTCTCTCTCTCTCTCTCTCTCTCTCTCTCTCTCTCTCTCTCTCTCTCTCTCATATATTTTATACATTGGCTATTCAAAAATAGCAGATATACAAGCTCATAGCACGTCACTTCGTGCTGCACTACAAGCTTGTAGATCTGCTATTCATGAAAAATCGTGAACATTTGGGACAAATCTTTATACATATATATTTTTTTTTAAAGCGAACATTTTCAACTCAAAATCTTTGCTCCTGGGGGTCCCTGGAACTAAATATGTTCAGATGGGGGTCCGCAGATTTAGAAGACATTTTTAGAATCGGTCTCAGGTCTTAATGGGTTAAATGAATAGAATGGTATAGAGTGTGGGATGTTTCTATTCTCACCTGAAGAAGAGGTATAGTCTCTGTGGAGATGGAATTGTGTATCTTGTAACAGAGTATATATCTACATTGCTACTTTTACTCAAGTAAAAACATCTGAGTACTTTTACATTGCTGGCTACTGATGTCTCTTTCAGTGAGTTCATCTTTGTGGTCTTAGACTGCCATCTACTGGAAACAATTGGTAACTGCTGTTACCAATATTATATTTGATTACATTACAATATGGTTACATCTTATATAACTATATAATCTGATATTTTCAATGGATCTGTATACATTTGAACTTGTGAAATG
>NC_137621.1:9560329-9582829 GCF_963280865.1 Gymnoscopelus braueri
ACAGAGAGAGAGAGAGAGAGAGAGAGAGAGAGAGAGAGAGAGAGGGATAGAGAGGGGGGAGAGAGAGAGAGAGAGCTGTAATCTGAGATCCAATGGACCCATCAGATCCTTCTGAAAAGGACACGTTGTGAGCTTGTAGATCTGCTATTTTTTATTAAATGTAGTACTTTTATTTTGGTACTTTATTATATTTATATTTTATTTTCAAAGTACATTCTGAATTCCGGACTTTTACTTGTGACTGAGTATTTCTACATTGCATAATTGCTACTTTTACTTAAGTAAAATATCTGAGTAGGCCTACTTCTTCCACCACTGTAGAGGACCCCTTAGCTGAGAGAGAGATGAAGCAGGGACCCCACAACTAATATAAAAAGTAAACTTGACATTTGTCTAATAAGTACTTGGTGTTATTTTTGCCTCTACACCAAACCTCTTCACCAAAAATAGCAGATCTACAAGCTGCGACAGTTGTCAGCCTGTAGATCGGCTATTTTGGCCTATTTTAGATAGGTCGGCTATTTTTATCGGTAGATCAGCTATTATCTATTTCAAACGCATCGCGCTGTGAGCTCACGTTGTAGGGTGGTGCATAGCCTACATTAAGACGAGGTATATAGCATTTCACTAAATGGAATATTCATATTTCTCTCTTCCAGAAACATCGAGGCAAGGACCTTGAAAGTCCAGTTTGGACCTGGATGTTTGTCCCTGGATGAGGAGGGGGATGTGGAGGGCAGTGAAGAGGAGGATGTGGAGGGCATTGAGGGCGGTGAGACAATGAAATATATATGTATAAGGGGTTAAATATTGTAACAGAACTTTTTCATACAACTGTAAAACTGTTTCTCTCCCCGATGTCTTGTTCTCAGTTATTGACATTGGCGACTTTGACCCCGAGGGTGAGAATCGGACCCCAGAACCAACTGTCGAGATCACTGCAGACCACGTCAGCCGTCAGAAAGTTGGTAAATAATTCAGTTTGCAGGACAGGTGCACCTCTGAGAAACATCTCACACACGCAGATGGGTTAACCGCTTCAACCCTGGTGTACCTGTTTTCATTAATTACCCACTTCAACCCTGTTTTCATTTAACCCCACTGAGGGGTTTGGTTGTGTGTTTGTAGAGTTTCGTTAATTACCTCGGTCTACATATTACCCACTTAAACCATAGAGTTCAAAATAATAGCGAGGGCACCGGAAATCCCCTCCCATCCACTTATAGCCAAATTCCATTCCCCAAAGTTCGGTCACTCGCTCACTCTCCTCGCTTCCTCCACTCGCGCCTAAGCCCCGCCCCTGCAAGGAGCCGAGGATAATTTGTGAGGACGGAGTGGTCGAGCGGTTGCCGTCAAAGGATCGGACTGCACTTAGCGTCATTTCAAAGCGACGGCAAATTCCGCGATCACTTATGACGTCTCAAACAGCTGGACCAGAGCCGTGGATGAAAATATACATGCATAGAATAATATGCAAGTATAGAATAATACAGAATAGAATAGACAATTCATCAATGTGGATGGCCACATTGTTATCTTTATAGTTAACATTTTGTGCAAAGCCATTTATTCCTGAAATAGTGAACGAAGCGCCAGGATGAGCAAACTTACATTTATGAATTAAATCCTGACCCGTCCCTCTTTTTGCTCGTACAGTCAGTGGCGGACTTAACTGTAGGCAAGGTTAGGCGACCGCCTGGGGCCTCAAGAGTTAGGGGGGCCTCATAAAAAAAAAAAAATACATTTCTGTAGCCCTACTTTTAGCTTTTTAATGGATCCCATGTTAGTAAAGTCTGATAAAAGTATCAAACTCCCAAAATGCACCAGAATACTGGAAATTACATCTATTCTGTTAAAAAATAATCTGTGGAGGGGGTCTCATACTACCGTTTGCCTGGGCCTCCAGATCCTTAAGTCCGCCCCTGCGTACAGTCCCCAGACCCCCCACCCCCCGCAGCAGTCCCGCACGGCACTGCTGCGTATAACAGCCACCGTATATTGAGTATGTCTGACTCTGAATTACATCATTCATGCAGGGTGGCCATACGTCCTCTTTTACCCGGACATATATTATTTTGGGGGCTGTCTGGGGGGGGTTTATAAAATCCTTCAAATGTCCGGGGTTTTGAGAGTTTGGGTGATATCCTCCCCACTTCTGGACGAAGAAAAAAGAAAAAACTCAGACGATTTTGTGATTTTGCTTGATATTGTTTGATAGCGAAATAAATCATGACTGATAGACATGAAAGAAGACCCTTCACAGCAAATACAGAATTTTAAAATTTAAGAATCGGTTCAGAATTGAATGAGTACGGCTATAGTTAAATAGCGTAAAGTGTCCTCTTTTTGGGAATTCAGAATATAGTCACCCTATATTCAGACTATATATAAATACAATACATTATTTTAAACATAATCTTTGTCACAGTAATTTATAGTAGTCCATGCACTGCATTGAGGCATGCACGGAGAGAAATGAACTATCAGCTTTTGAGACAGTGTGCACAATATATTACAATGTATATAATTGTATTATACTTTATATCATACAAAGCAATAAAGCCAGTGGCTTGTTGCGTCTTTTCAGTTAATTTACACTGTGTGTGTGTGTGTGTGTGTGTGTGTGTGTGTGTGTGTGTGTGTGTGTGTGAGATGGGCAACGAGTGATCGGCGGGGGCGAGGGGGGGCAGCCGGTGTTTTCGGGGCATGGTTTCGGTTTCAAGCATTGTTTGTGTGGCCACATGTGGAGGAGGACCATGTATACGTCACGGGAGAAGGGAAAAAACAAAAAAAAACGTCTACACGACGTGATGCGGAAGTCTGCCGCGGAGGAGCTGTGGAGAGTGGTCGAGCCCATAGCTATATATAAAGGCTAGATGGCTCAAGGGGGCGTTGCAAGCGTAGCTCAACCGCGGCCATCTTGCGACGGTCATTCATAACATTATGTCTATGGGGCATATACTTTGAAATAACCATAGCGTGCTCAATTTTCTTCCGATTTTCAAACGGTTTGGTGTTTTGTAAACACCAAAGATGTAGTTTTGATACCGCATACTTAATTTTATTAAAAAAAAATAAACATGATTATAATTATAAGTATGCAGTGTCATAACTACATCTTTGGTGTTTACAAAACACCAAACCGTTTGAAAATTGGATGAAA
Source organism: Gymnoscopelus braueri (assembly GCF_963280865.1). Lineage (NCBI taxonomy): Eukaryota > Metazoa > Chordata > Actinopteri > Myctophiformes > Myctophidae > Gymnoscopelus > Gymnoscopelus braueri. Next base: position 9,563,493 of record NC_137621.1, read on the forward strand.
ATTGAGCACGCTATGGTTATTTCAAAGTATATGCCCCATAGACATAATGTTATGAATGACCGTCCCAAGATGGCCGCCATGTGGCAACGTTGTACTCCATTGGCCAGCAGCGCGGGTGAGTCATCTAGCCTTTATATATATCTATGGTCGAGCCTACACTTGATGTACACTCGCTAAATGCGGAAGTAGAGAGCCTCCTCGGCTCCTCCACTCGACTCCACTCGCCTCCTCCAAGAAGCAACTGAATAATTGGACCCTGAGCACATCCGGTTTGGAGTCGGAGTGACCGAGTGGGAGTGAGCGAGTGGCCGAGATTTACGGGTATGGAATTTGGCCATTGAGTTGCTCAGCCAGCGCATGAAGCGAATTCACCCCTTCTTCCGGGTTGGAAAGTGTGATGGGCGAGGCCTATTTGGGGCCACTGTGACACGTTCTGCGTCACAGAAGTGACGCGTTTTGCGTCACAGAGTGCACAAGCTTGTGAGTCGAGCCCATTGGTCTAAACCGTTTTCGCTCGTTCATGTACAGTGGCCCCATCCGTTTTAAGCTGCAGTACCTATGAATGACCAGCATGTCCAATTCCCTTCAATGCAAACACTGGGTTCTGGGGGCTTGACTTAAACCCATTAAAACCGGGAAAGCATCTGTCATTTTATATTTTAGCGTTGGCTATTGAAAAATAGCAGATCTATAAGCTCACAGCACATCACTTCGTGCCAAGCTGCGAGCTTGTACATCTGCTATTTTTCTTTTTACATATTTGATCAATTTTGAAATGTTTGAAAACATGTATAGATTTATAGAGGGAAAAAGGGAAGGGGCCATGTACAGACTCCTGGGGGACCCCGGTCAATGAAATATATAATGTGTAAGGGGTTAAATAATGTAACAAAACGTTTTCACACAACTGTAAAACTGTTTCTCTCCCCCATGTCTTTTTCTCAGTGATTGACTTTGGTGAGATGGTCACCGACGATTATGGTTGGGGCCCAGAACCAACTGTACCTTGGCAGGTAACATTTTGCTGTTTTTCTCCATTTGTACACTCTGATTTACAGTGTATATTCCATCCCAGCACGCACGCACGCACAGGGTCCTTGAGGGACAAAATGAGGAACAATTAAAACCCCATTTTGATTTTGGCTATTCAAAATTAGCTAATCTACAAGCTCACAACGCTCCCTATTCTAATTGTATAAAGTTCACACGGTGAGCTTGTAGATCTGCTAGTTTCCCTGGCACAACATATTTTCAGATGAGGGTCCATGACCTAATAGCTAATACATATAAATTTGGGGGTCCTTGACATGAAAATGTTTCAGAAACCATTGTTATACAATGCAGATAGTGCCCGGCAGCAAAATGTTTTGGAACTCTGCTAATGCCAGGTCATTTACTTATAGCTTAACTCGAAAACCATGTTGTGTTTGTGTCAGATCTCTCTTCAGGCTCTTCTAAATTATTATGGACTAATAAACTATGGTCTATTGATTGATTGATTGATTGATTGATTGATTGATTGTACTTTATTTAGTAAGACATGAGAACATCAGTACATGGAAGTACAAATTCACAATACAAGGTCTACTAAACTGGGAGGCTCATTAAGCACTGAGCTTGTTTAAGATGAGATCCCCATGCACACAAATCATGATGAATAATTGAATTATTGAATTATTATTACATATTGCCTTTCTCTTGTTCATCTGTTTTCAGACCACAAACTAAGGAGGAGAAGAATCAGATCACAAAACCAGCTCGATTTCAAAGAATCAAAGTCAGAATACTACACCTATAAAGCCCTCAATAACCTACAGTAGCTCCCCCTACCTATCCCACCTACTCCTCAAGCATGTCCCTCTCTGCCCACTCACTCAGGTCCGGTGAATGCCAGCCAACCAACTGGAAATTCCAAGGACCGAGCGAGGTGATGAGACATTTTCAGTTGCTGTTTGTACACTCCCTAACCTCAAAAGAGGCCCCCACCTCAAAACTGCCCCCAAAAGCCAACTTCATTACAAATTCTAGCTGTTGCAAGAGTTAAATGCTTGTACATCTGCTACTTTTGAACATTTTTGAAAAATCTTGAAAGTGTTTGAAAACATTTTTGAATAATTTAGATTTTTTTTTACACAAACCTTCTCTTCTGGGGGGTCCCTGGCACAAACCATTTTGAGATGGGGGGTCCGCAGCCGAACACATATAATTTTAGGGGTCCTTGGCACGAAAAAGTTTGAGAACTACTGATTTAGAAGGCATTTGTAGAATGCCTCAGGTCTTAATGGGTTAAACCCTGGTCTACCTGTTTTCATTGAATTAACCACTTAAACCCTGGTCTTATTTTGGTCATAATTACAGAAGTGTAAAGCTGATGAGACACATAATGGGAGTTAATGAGAACAGTAGTGGAAGCTGGTGAAATCTTTTTCTTTTTTCAACTATACCTTTATCATTGTGTGAATAATACACTACACACAGAAAAATAATAGTGCTTAAATGGTTCTTCTTCTTTATTTGGTGAATGGTCCCTCATGTTCCTCATATGGTTCTAGAGAACCTTTTCTTCTCTAATTATTTGAGGGACCTTAAGGGTTCTTTATAGAACCCTTCATTTAAATGGTTCTTTAAATAACCTTGGTCTGAAAGGTCCTTCATGGAACCAGTTTTGGTTCTAGTTGACACCTTTATTTTTCTGTGTGTGTATAAACTAAACTAACAAGTTTGATTTACATAGCTGTAGTAATTACACAGGTGTAAAGCTGATAAGACACAGTCATGTAATGAGACAGCTGTGCTGATTGTATACCTGTGTGATTGTGTGCAAATACTAAACTAAACTAAAGTGAGGGAGAGGAAGGGTAACTGGAACACTGGGCCCCTGACAACACTGGGCACCATTTTATTTTTAATATTTGTTTACAAATGTGGGGCAAAATATACATTTAATATACATTTAAGGCCCAATATTTCTAGAAATGCTAGAAAACCTGTGATAGCCACTAGCCAGTCATAAACAAGAAGTTGAAGAGTAAATCTAGGTCTGATAATGATGTACCGTGCACGTTAAAATTATTTGTGACCATTTTACATTACATTTATTCTTTATTTTATAGATTTAAGGAAAAAAACTGCCAATTTAATAACCAGTGTATCAGTATCTGTCCTGAGTTTGAACTGAATTTCAATAAATCTCTCTCTCTTTATGTACTTTGTACGTGTTTATTTTGAAGATTTTACCATGACATAAAAAACTAAGACTTTTTAAGTGTAACCTCTTAATTATGGGTTGCTACGCTATCTATGGAAGTGATTCCTGTCAGAGAGTCCTTTATACCAGAGGCTTATTTCGTAAATGAAATGAGTCCAGCATACAGGAGTTAAAGGGGGTGATAATAGGTGTTTGTTGTATGTTCTGTATGTGGTCTGAAATAAATAACACAAATAAAAGGTCTTTGAGTTTAAGATAAATCAAACATCTATGTGGCAGTTGTAGTTATATCTGTGGGCACAGATCAAAGAACAAATTGTCGACATGGGGAATAAAACTTGATTGATTGATTGATTGAAAACTTTATTTATAAGTTTGCAAGTCCCAGAAAAGACGCGCTAAGATCGGCTAGTAGTCAGGAAGCTTGCCTTCTCCAAAATGGCGCCCGAGATACAGACGCCTCAGAGCGTCCCCAGTTCAAAATTATGATTGTTTTAGGGGGTCCCCAGTTCAAATATGATTATTTTGGGGGGCCTCTGCCTGAAAAGGTTGAGAACCACTGCTTCAAAGCGTCAATTATATATATATATATATATATATATATATATATATATATATATATATATATATATATATACACACACTGTATAAAATCGGGTGCTGACCTATTTATGCAGATATAGTGTTATATATCCTTTTATAATAAATGATTCATCACACTTTATCTGTAATAAATAGGGCGGGCCCTGGTTTCTTGCAAGAGTTGGGCCCCTAGTTTTTGCTAAAACTAGGGGTTTTTATGTTTATGTAAGGCATCTCACTTGTTTGCCTTACACTAGTAACACAAATACTTAAAGGACCATACAGTCAAGTGTTATATGATGCTATAGAATGAATGAGGGGGCCCCATTTAGATAAATCGGAGTAGATAACATACAGTTATGACATTATGTTATCTACCCCGATAACCCATTTATCGGGGTAGATAACATAATGTCCACGCATTACAACAAAATGAGGGGGCCCATTATGGGCCCCCTCATTTTGTTGTAATGCGTGGACATTAGAACATCTAATTGTTGTTGTTTTGCACATGCTTTTTGGATCCTTCCCTCTGAAGTCACACGCAGTGTGCGTGCACATTGCACTTTGCAGGGGCCCCTGCACATTGCACTTTGCAGGGGCTTTGCAGGGCACTTTGCAGGGGCCCCTGCAGGTCACGTGGATTGATTGATTGAATTGATTGATTGAATATTTTATTAGGCAAAAATGTACAAGTTAAAAACACTTTGTCTAAAAGGTCTGTCCAAAAATGTCCTTGCAGTCTTGTTTCCATTGAGGTCCTTGGTATTCAATTCATAAACATATATAGTAGCACCAAACAGTTCAATATCATCACAAAAAAAAAATATATATATATATATATTTAGCTCAGGGGCCCCCCTAGCTCAGGGGCCCCTGGGCCTGGGCCCACTAGGCCCGTTGGATAATCCTACCCTGCGCACACACACACACACACACACACACACACACACACACACACACACACACACACACACACACACACACACACACACACAAAGCATAATTTCACATATAAGATCTACAAGCTCACAACGTGTCGCATCGGTATTCTGAATATTTTTTAATATAGTGCTTAAGCAGTAAGCACCCCTCCACGAGTTAAGAGACAGGCCGCGGTCGAAGGACCGCAGCAGGGACCTGGTGGTACAAACCGCGAGGCGCGCCCCTGGGATTATGAGGGATTTACGCGTTGATATCAAGAGCTTGAATGGCACCTGCGGTTAAAAGAAGAGCCACTAGATGGCAGAAGAGTACAGTACAACAACTTGAGTTTCCTCGTCTGCAAAATGATTGAATTGTCTTCTTCCAATATAAACAATGTTCTTTACAATCTAAATCTGATTGAATAGTTTTCTTCTAATCTAAACAGTGTGCTTTAAAATCTAAATATGATTGAATTGTCTACTTCCAATCTAAACAGTGTGCCTTAAAATCCAAAATCTATTGCTTTTTTGTATACAATGTAGCCTACCGGTATATATTTTACACCACATACTCAAATTAGGCTAAATTATATGAATATGTGACGTTTCTGGCTTGATGTCCTTGTTTCTTGCCATCTCTGTTCTTTAACCCTTTCTTGGAACTGCAAATTCATGTTGTGAGCTTGTTATTGTACACAAAGAATTTCACAATTTTCACCCACTTATTTACACCTGTAAACCTTCGATGTGATGTGATGTGATGTGATGTGATGTGATGTGATGTGATGTGATGTGATGTGATGTGATGTGATGTGATGTGATGTGATGTAATGTGATGTGATGTGAACACTGTTGTTCATTGTCTTCAATTGATCATGCACTTGTGGGGCACACAATGGACAGGTGCGTTGCGATTGGTGTGGGGTAATTAATCACACGTGACGTAACCTAAGTAATTGATAACACCTGTCAATTGTGTGCCCCATACCACAGTTGGTCAAAATGTATGCTGCCCATACTCAATATACCACTCCCCAGTCCCCAAAGTCAGTTTTCACACACACACACACACACACACACACACACACACAGACAGACAGACAGACAGACAGACAGACAGACAGACAGACAGACAGACAGACAGACAGACAGACAGACAGACAGACAGACAGACAGACACACACACACACACACACAGTCACACAGACACACACACACACACACACACACACACACACACACACACACACACACACACACACACACACACACACACACACACACACGTAGCAAGGATCATAGTTCGAATACTCCTGTCTTTCTTGTCTCATGTCTCCCTTCAGTCAGTCAGACCTTAGTTTCAAGTCTCTCTAGTGCCCCAAAAACGGCAACAGACTTTTTTTTACAAGCCATTTAGTCCATGGGCCAGATCCCTAATTTTAGTATATCGGTTTTTGATTGATTGATGTACTTTATTTAGTAAGACATGAGAACATCAGTACATGGAAGTACAAATTCACAATACAAGGTCTACTAAACTGGAAGACTCATTAAAGGGATATTTCACTTTCAAAAAAACTTTTGGTCATTTTATCATCTACTCAGGCCTTTGTTAACCCCCAGACAGTTTTTAAGTTGCTTGATTCATTATTTAGATATTTGATATTCATTTTATCAGACACGCCCCCTTCCTATACAAACCCATTGTAACTTCAAACTTCATTTTAACTGTCACCCGTCCTTGGTTCTGGTGCATCCTGCCCTCCTAATGCGTGAGGGGGCCGTGTTTTTTCAATTACTTTTTTCATTTATTGGGCGGTGAAACCGCCCCTATATGTGAGGTTTGGACATCGTCATTCGCTGCACTGTGATTGGCCACCATTGTACCCCCCCACCTATTGTACCCCCCCTAACCCTGCACCGTGATTGGCCACCATTGTACACTATGGTGGCCAATTCAGGACTATTCAGGACTGTGATTGGCTAGTGAACACATGACACATGTGCATAGCCTATATGCACCTATAAGCAGTGACTCTTACTCAGGCACTTGGTTTGTACAGTTCTGGAGTTTGCAGAGGTCTGAACATCTCAACCCATTGCTGAGACAACTGTGGTCAAGACGCTTGCATAGTCGTGCACTTTTACAAGCCTACAACTCAAGGACTACATCTGGAGGGGCTGTGTGCATCCAGTGAATTGATAACTGTCAACCAACCATCAACAGTTGTCCATCCACTCTGTATGGGATCTGGTGGTGCAGATGGGTGAGTCTGCAGAGAGCTAGGCTGGGAGCTTGGCAGAGCTGTGTTCCGTGAGCAACGATAACGGAGCAACAATAAGACTTCCGGTGGACGATCTCTTCAGAATAAGAGTACCCTCTGGAGCAAAAAGGAGCCATTGAAAAACGGTTAATTTGCACATTAAGACTATAAATTAAGCATTTAAACGACATATTATGTTTCTATACAACACATATTATGTTTCTGTGTAACAAAAACGGTTTTTAAAAAATTAATAATTTATCTAAATGGATAAATGGTCAGAAAAGGTCAGAAAAGTGCCGTTTTCAGACAACAGTGGACACTGGACAGGCGCCGGTGGACGCTGCCGACACTTCTGACATACGCACGTGTGCGGGGACACCTCCCCTACAACGCCACACTCTCGTATAAGCCCGAGAGGTGTAAAAAAAAGTGTGGCGGACCGTCCAGTGAGGTCAGAGGTCAGAAAAGTGCCGTTTTCAGACAACAGTGGACACTGGACAGGCGCCGGCGGACACTGCCGACACTTCTGACATACGCACGCGTGCGGGGACACCTCCCCTACAACGCCACACTCTCGGATAAGCCCGAGAGGTGTAAAAAAAAGTGTGGCGGACCGTCCAGTGAGGTCAGAGGTCAGAAAAGTGCCGTTTTCAGACAACAGTGGACACTGGACAGGCGCCGGCGGACACTGCCGACACTTCTGATTTACGCACGCGTGCGGGGACACCTCCCCTACAACTCCACACTCTCGGATAAGCCCGAGAGGTGTAAAGAAAAGTGTGGCGGGCCGTCCAGTGAGGTCAGAGGTCAGAAAAGAGACGTTTTCAGACAATAGTGTATACAAATTGGACACTGGACAGGAGACAAGGCTTTGAAAGTTTAAAAAAATACCTTTTAATTACTCTTTACTAATAAAACAGTGTACAAATTATCAAAAACAGAATATATATATAAATAAAGTTTCCAATATTTGTTTTTAAACATTGCCAATTGTCTTAAGGTGGACTGAGAGGCTACTTTAGTAGTTTAGTAGTCACAGATTTGATCAATTTACTTTATGTGTGTGTGTTAATAACAGCAAACATTATTCAAACACAATCATCATGCAAAACTGTAAAAATGTGGCAGTTCTAGGAAGTGCAAACCACACTCAAAAGTATAAAATGGTACTGCGTGCAACGTACCTCAGTGCATCACTCAAATGTATAATAAACGGGTACAACATGCAATGTACCAAGTGCAAACATCACTCAAATGTATAAAAAAGTATAACATGCAATATACTTTGGTGCAAACATCACTCAAAAGTGCAACACAGCAAACATAAAGTGCAAACATTGTACACACACACGCACGCAAATTGATCAAAAGATAGATGTACGTATATAAAGCAAAACCAGCTCAGACCAAACATTGCATAGTTGCATAGATGATCACAGTAAGCACAAAGAAAAAAGAAAAAGAAAAAAAAAAACATTTGTTTAAATCAAAACCTAAAGGAAAAAAAAGAAGACCAAAATGATGTTCCCTCCTGGTGTCTTGGGAACATGTCAGTTCTGGTCCCTCACATCCTCCATTGGTGACATTCTCCTACAACAGACACAACAGAGCCTTTTAGGTAGTATGTCCAAGATACAGTAAATCACAGTACATGCTTAAACTTTGTACTCAGATAAATAACTTTTTCCTTGACAACTCATCCATAACACAATCTCGCTTTTCACGGTGGCTTTTGAAAGTGTTGAGGCTCACATCAAACAGAACAGCTTTGGAAAACAAACAAGTGAAAATACCACAGCTGCTGCCGTCAGTTTGTTCTATGAAATTGGGACAACTGTGATAACACTCATATCTAAATGTAATACCCATACCTCTACCATACAATGCAAAGTACTGTAATGCTAAGTACCTTTGCAGTGGAAAAAATACCTTAACCAGGTCTTGCTCATGCACACGTAGTGAATCCATTATCACAACATCTAATACTATAACATTACCCTTCACTGTCTTTTTGATGAAATCTACCGCGATGGCTCCCCAATGGGACTTATTTGCGTTGACGGGCAATATCACCAACTCATAGTTCCACCAGTTGCATGATGCTCGTTGTACATCTGGGAGGACACTGATGTCATCATACCAAAAACTCTGTAACTGTTGGCTTACAAAAATGCTGGGACAAATTTGTGCATTTTTTTTCAACACTCGAAAGCAAGAGCTTATGGTACTCATCGATCATCTTATCACTCAGCCACTCGTTATTCTCCACAGCTGGCTTTGGAATGGATCTCACTGTTGTAGCCCGTGTCTGCTTGTGTTGTTTGCATCTGTCTGTGCATTTATGTTTTTGTTCGACCTGCTGAAAGTTGATTAGTTTAACACTATTAGTTTTCTCGTATGACACGACAAAGAAACTAGCTGTGGTCAGTATTTTTAGCATCAGCTCAAAGGTATAGCCTGCTGTGTCATTGGATGCATTTGTCATGATATGCCATTGCTGGTCTTTACAGGTGTACAATGACACATATGGTGACTTGTCAAAAAAATGCACAAATGCTGGACAAAGCATAATCATTTTGGTGGTACAGACAGGAGAGAGTGAACGTTTTGGGAATTTCTGCACCAGATCTTAGCAGGAGAAGTAAAGTCTGTGGGCTGTGAATTACTTGATAGGTTGATAAGCTTAAGTCCTGCTTACATGTTTCACATTGGTCAAGTTGAGCAGAACCTATTTTTGCAACTGTGTCCAAGATGCCTAGCAGTATTGATACTTTTACTTAAAGGCATACTAGGTAACGTTTTCAACAAAACTAAAGTTAAATTGTATATATTTTGTGAGTGGCAAAAGTTTCACAACACCCACTCCATGAATTTCACCCCCGGAAGCCTTTTATTTATATATTTTCTATTGAACGTGGACGGGGGGGACTTTCCCGGGAAAATGACGTTCCTGGCCAACGTCATGACGTCGTGGCCGACGTCCTGGCCGACGTCATGACGTCGGCCAGGAACTACCGCAACGGTTTCCTGTTTGGCCAGGAACTACCGCGCTAATAACAAAAAGGAACCTCACGCTGATTTTAAGAGAATGTAGGATTGGAAGATTGAAAAAGAACAGAAAAAGAAAGCACAGCTCATGGTAACTAATGCTCCACTGGCTAAGAGAAACGATCCTTAGATAGTATAAAACAATTAAAAGATCGCTTTTTGAAACGCTTCCGGCTTCCGGTGAAAACGAATGGAATTCTGGGTAATCGAGGACTACGGAAATTGTATGCAGTGACGGTAGTGACCAGCAGAGGTTGCTAAAAATCGTTATTTGTGATTCTGCATTGTACAACTTTAAGTAAAACATTTGAGTACTTTTTCCATCACTGTGGAGAAGTGGCCAGAGGGGGCAGATAGTACGCCCTTGAAGTCTCTGCTGGAGCTGGCTCAGGATGTTCATTGTGCTTAGATGACATGTCTAGCTATCAAGCTACAAAAGTTTGGTAAATAAAAACACAGTTTAAGGTTCTTTTAATATTTTAATAAAAGCATGTAAAAATGTTACAGCAGATATTGAAAGAAGCATTCGTTGCTCCTTTCAATCCATTACAAAATGCCTTTTTAAATTGCACTTATCTGAACACCACGCAGAATTTGTTGAAACAGTTATTGACTAAAAATGAGAAATAAATAATTCTATATTTATTTGTTATTTTAATCTGTTAAATAAAATGGCTTAAATAAAAACATATCTTGGAAAATAAGTCATAAACAATAAGTGATTTGTTCAAATTGAATAGCTGGGTAGAGTGGACCAAAAGCAACTGTGAATCCTTTGTTTCAGTTTCACTTCATTCACCTCTACCAATGTAATTAGTATTTTGTTTGCTTCTACCTCTGACACACAAGCATGGTGTCATTTCACCTCAGGGTGCAGATGCAGCTATAGGTTCACTGGCGCAAGTTGTCTTTGAGTGTTTAATTCAGGGACAACTTGACAAGAATAAATGCAATAGTTATTTACTCTTTACCCAATGCTGCAAAGTTTGCCTAAAAAAACCCCTTACTTTACAACCTTCTAATCAGCTGTGACCTGCTCAAATCCCCTGCTCATTATAATCACAGACACAATACCGGCAGCATAATTAATTTTTTGTATACATTTCAACAAAACATTTTAACATACTGTACAACAAGATCAATGATGCACTAACCAAACAGTCAAATATTCACAACCTCTGTAGAAAATATAGGTTTAGTCTGTGGACTACAGTGGCTGGATTCAGACAAAACTGTTTTTTAACTACTGTAGTTGTTGCATTGACACACACACACACACACACACACACACACACACACACACACACACACACACACACACACACACACACACACACACACACACACACACACACACACACACACACACACACACACACACACACACACACACACACACTGTATTGTATTGTTATGTTATAAACCCCCCACATGTTACACCTGTACAAGCTACTATTATCATTTATAGAAAGGGGATTACCATCTTTGGCATTCCAATTTAAATCTGAAACCTGTTTACAGTCTAATCACAGTGGTTAAACATGGGTGTATGGAAAATGTGCTAAGTGCCCATTGAATGTGGATCAAAGGCCAATTTCAATAACGACCTGTTAGGACGTAGGCTAATTCTTTATAAATACATCCATCAATGCAGTGGTGGAAAAAGTACTAAAATGTTTTACTTAAGTAAAAGTATCAATACTGCAATGTAGAAATACTCTGCAAAAGTAAAAGTCCTGAATTCTAAATGTAATTGAGTAAAAGTACTGGTATCAAAATGTAAATATAAAAATATTTTGCTTGTAGATCGGCTATTTTCAAATTGCCAAAGTTTAAATAGGGCTGAAGTGGTCTTGTATAAATATAAAAATCTTTTGCTTGTAGATCGGCTATTTTCAAATTTCCAAAGTTTAAATAGGGCTGAAGTGGTCTTGTAATAATAATAAAAAATATACAAAGTAACAAGTAACTAGTATAATATCTGCCTCTGAAATGTAGTGGAGTAGTTTTCGAAATGCATGTATGTGTTTCATAAAACATTAAATGCGATGATCTTACTTTGAAGGCAACCGGAAACCTTATTGTTGCTAGCTCAAAAACCGGATGTCTTATCGTCGCTCCCGGAACGGAGCTCGGAGAGAGAGAGTGTGCAGTCCTCCACCAGCGAGTCAAACTAAAACACCAACGAAGAAGAACAACATGCATTCATGTTCCATTCGTGCATTCGTGCATTCGTGATCCAGGGTCGCCCCTGGATCACCCCGAAGGTCACGCCAGGGTGACAGAAATGTAGGTGACCCTAGCAGTGAGGGTCCCCAAGGATGGGAGTGAGGGTCCCCAAGGATGGGAGCCATAAACGTGTTAAAAGTGTTATTCGTCTTCCATGTTTAAATCGTGTAGAGAAAGTGGTTCTCAGAGTGGGGTCCATGCAGGGACCATCTAGGTTGCTTGAGGGGGTTCCAATGGACCCTTACAGGTCTGTATGAGAGAGTGTGTATTAATGTACAAATGTTGTACACACAGAGTTATGGGGGCACCACTGTACTGGTGTAGAGAGGTGGAGGGGAAAGGCCGGGGGAGGGAGGGAGGGAGAGAGAGAGAGAGAGAGAGAGAGAGAGAGAGAGAGAGAGGGAGGGAGGGAGAGAGAGACAGAGAGACAGAGAGACAGAGAGACAGAGAGACAGAGAGACAGAGAGACAGAGAGACAGAGAGAGACAGAGAGAGAGAGAGAGACAGAGAGAGACAGAGAGAGACAGAGAGAGACAGAGAGACAGAGAGACAGAGAGACAGAGAGAGAGAGAGAGAGAGAGAGAGAGAGAGAGAGAGAGAGAGAGAGAGAGGGTGGGGAGAGTTCCCTCTGATGTCAAATACTTCGTCCCAGAATGTATTCTTCTTCTGCTGTTCATCGAACTTCCTGACGTCTGTCCGTCCGTCTGTCCGTCCGTCCATCCGTCCGTCCGGAGACAGAAGACAGACAGACAGACAGACAGACAGACAGACAGACAGACAGACAGACAGACAGACAGACAGACAGACAGACGGAGGGATGCTGGGAGAGAAGACGTCTGTCTGCTTGGAAGAGACAGACAGTTAACTGTCTCCTTTCAAAACGCCAAGGCAACTCTGCAACAACTGAAGGTTCCCCTGGACACTCAGAATTAATTGATATTAGTTTTAGTTCAATTATTTATTTATTTTAACTTAAAGACACCCTGGGTAATACTGCAAGTGTCCTAGACTCTTCAACACCCCCTATAGCACTCACCTCTTCAGACTGCACCTCACCCCCTAGCACTCGTCTCTTCAGACTCCAGTCTCTTAATTGGGAAGGCAACAGAACACAGAGTTCCGGAGATGACATGTGAACCCAGAGGATACAAATCAAACGACCATGATACGTGAATGCTGGGCAGGTGGCCCCCTTATCTGTGTGTTTACATTCTTTGCTGGAACATTTAGAGAACATACGCCCTTGTACTGGGGGGGGGGGGGAGAGATAGAGATAGAGAGAGATAGAGATAGAGATAGAGATAGAGATAGAGATAGAGATAGAGATAGAGATAGAGATAGAGAGAGAGAGAGAGAGAGAGAGAGAGAGAGAGAGAGAGAGAGAGAGATGAACTGCTGCCAACACATCAGCCTGCCAAGGACCCCCAAAATGAATGACATTTATTTGGCCGCGGACCCCCCCATCTGAAAATGTGGGGACCACCAGAAGACTTGAATGACACTTTCGAGATTTTTCAAAAATGATCAAAAATAGCAGACAAGCTCGCAGCATGGCACGAAGTGACATACTGTGAGCTTGTACATCTGCTATTTTTGAGAACCACCATCAGCGATAATACCTGCTCAACAGAGATGGACCCAGAAACTCAGAAGAAGCTGTGAGCTTGTATATCTGCTATTTTTTTAAAAACATTTTTAGAAAAATCTTGAAAGAGTCAGAGCTACTAATTTAGAAGACATTTGTAGAATCGGCCTCAGGTCTTAATGGGTTTATGTCATAAGCATCTGGTGCACAATCTGTAATTGTTACTTTTGAAGATACTGATGTAATAGTTCTCTGTTTTAGACAAAAACACATCCCTTGTCCCATCTTTCAAAAGTGTGGTACACAAAACCACACACCATTTGTGGACATACACACAGAAAAACCTTGAATTTCAGGAGACATTCAAACAACTTGGCCAGACAGGATGTTTCAACAGCTCTTTGACGGACTGCAGCAGTGCACTAGCTGGAGCCTGAACGAGATCTGCTACCAGATATTCTGTGCCGGAATTTCTCTTACTTCATCCAGCCTTTTATATTAAACTCGTGTTAACTGATGAGTGAGCAGACACATGCTATTATATGGGCACATTTCCTAATAACGATGACCACAATTCCACTTCTTGAGATTCCAATTCCCTTTTCTGTGGAAGCTCCAGTAACTGCTGTTAACAACATTGACGTGTCATATTAGGTCACCAGGTCATTGAGTGAATTGTTTCTCAACTAGTGGGACCATGACATGATCACGGGTGGTTCATGTTTGTCTCTTCTTGGCTATAGTGGAGTTTCATGTCATTTTCTGGCTCGAACCTTAACCTGTACATATTTTCCAGGTTTGCCAGCATGAATATATTACTGTCACAGAGATACGTTGTTACAAAAGGTTAAACACATTTTGCTTTTACTGCAAGCTCTGGGAATTGTGCCTGACAACTCATCCAGAACTTCACAAGGGACTGTGTTTCATACATGTGCCTCTTGATACAGTCTGTGTCTCAGAGGAGGGCTATGGAAGAGTTCAGAAACCTGTCTGTCTACCAGTGACATCATCGATGCGGAATCTAACCTAATAGAAACTACAGGCTTTCTATTCCTAGAAAGTTAGCACGCTATAATGGAAGCGTCTTCTTCACCTCTCTTCCACACTCCCCAATATTTTGGATAGTTGACCCCAGGTACCACCTCCATTCCTTGCAACCTCGCTGTTCCACTGTCCTCCCTCTCGTTCAGGCGAGAGAGAGAGAGAGAGAGAGGGGGGGGGGGGGAGAGAGAGAGAGAGGGGTGGGGGGGGAGAGAGACAGAGAGAGAGGGGGGGAGAGACAGAGAGAGACACAGAGAGACAGAGGCAGACACACAGACACACACAGATAATGGACAGCCCAGGGTCACCGTTGAGACAATATTCCTACAAACACATCATTCATTCATATCATTAATCCATTAAGACTGGGAACGCATCTGTGTCATCTTAAGATTTCTTTGGCTGTTCAAAAATAGCAGATATACAAGTTCGCAGTCATGCTATTTTTGAACACTTTTTGAAAAATATTGAAAGTGTTTGAATTTATTTTAATAATGTTGATTTTTTAATACTACGATATTACCACATCCCTACGATAAAAACTCTAGGTCTAGTTATATTGAAGCTACTTTGTACCTAATGTGTTTGGTAATGTGGCTGAGGACATTGAATATTAAATACAATATACGACTGTAAAGCTACAATGGATTAACCAAGTATAGTGTGTAATTATTTTCTTTTTATATATATAAACACATTTTGTAGACTATAGCTAACTCATGGTGTAGTTAACAGTAGGCTACTGTTGACGTCATGAGTAAGTATAAACTTCATTTAACCACTGACAGGAAATACTGCCACTTGACATCTTTGGTGACATTTACTTAGAAATGTGTCACACATTACGTTACACAGCTATTCCATCCAGCAGAACCATACTTTTAAGCACTAGATCATGGCACACGATGCACTAAGTAGGCTATAGAATTAATTTGACCAATGAGGATTATTAATGAATGGACAAAATGAGGCTCAAATGAATTGGGTCATTATGTTTATACCTTTAGACTTAGTTCTATCTCCATCTGTAGTGCCCAAGTCCGATAAGGGACTGCTAGTTGCCGAGGAAGTTCAGACCTGTGCTAAATAACTGATGTCCAAAACGTCCGTTGAGTTCATAAACAAACGTTATGTATTCTCTGTAGCCAATCTGTCACTTCAGCATACAGTAAATACATAAATAAATAAACAGTCAAACGCACAGGATATGGACCACCAGCTCTCATGAATCATAGTCAAAAACTGTTGGCAACACCTGCGCCAGATTAGAGACAGGGTTAAATAACCGGCCCTGACCATGCCCTGCAGTGACGTCATCGAACCAGAAACACCATCTATCTGTCTAAGTTTGAGTTGTTTCACCTGTAGACAGGCACAGAGCGTCCTCCATAAATTATTTTATTTTATTTGTGCCAGTCTGTGCTCAGGGTTTTGCACATGGGCTGTGTGTGTGTGTGTGTGTGTGTGTGTGTGTGTGTGTGTGTGTGTGTGTGTGTGTGTGTGTGTGTGTGTGTGTGTGTGTGTGTGTGTGTGTGTGTGTGTGTGTGTGTGTGTGTGTGTGTGTGTGTGTGTGTGGATGGGTGTGTGTGTGTGTGTGTGTGTGTGTGTGTGTGTGTGTGTGTGTGTGTGTGTGTGTGTGTGTGTGTGTGTGTGTGTGTGTGTGTGTGTGGGTGGGTGGGTGGGTGGGTGGGTGGGTGTGTGTGTGTGTGTGTGTGTGTGTGTGTGTGTGTGTGTGTGTGTGTGTGTGTGTGTGTGTGTGTGTGTGTGTGTGTGTGTGTGTGTGTGTGTGGGTGGGTGGGTGGGTGGGTGGGTGTGTGTGTGTGTGTGTGTGTGTGTGTGTGTGTGTGTGTGTGTGTGTGTCTCATTATTATTATTATTATTATTATTATTATTATTATTATTATTACCCTTATTATTATTGTTGTTATTGTTATTGTTATTATTATTTGTTGTTATTGTAGATCGGCTATTTTCGGTGTACAACGCAGGCGTGCAACGCAGGCGTGCAACTAAGTATAAATCAGACATAACTCCAACACTAACCCCTACTAGCTAACCTCTAAATGCCTAACCCTAACCCCAACCTGAATCTTTTTGTAATTGTAAGTCTAATTCTGCAAATCATTTTTGAACCATAAAACAACCATTTCTCTTGTGAGGACCAGGACAATTGATAGCACAATGTCTATTTTTCTAATTCTGCTACACTTGTGGGAACATTTGGTCCTCACAAGTGTAGTAATACAAGTGCACACACACACACGCACACGCACACGCACACGCACACGCACACGCACACGCGCACACGCACACACACACACACACACACACACACACACACACACACACACACAAACAAACACCCCAGGGGTCTTCAATGTTTTCCAGGCCAAGGACCCCCTAGCTGAGAGAGAGATGAAGCAGGGACCCCCCCAGCTTTTCAGCATTCATGGGACCCTTTCCCAATCTCCTGTCCACTGATATGTCCTGGAGAGGCCACAAATCTAATACCAATAATACATCAAACTAATAGAACTAATAACGCTAAATAATAACAACTACAATAATGACAATAATAATAAACAAAAACAGTGAAATGGCTTCTACACTTTTTTCTGCATAATGAGTACTTTCTACCTTTGTTACTTTAAAGTAATACTAGGTAACGTTTTCAACAAAACTAAAGTTAAATTGTATATCTTTTGCGAGTGGCAAAAGTTTCACAACACCCACTCCGTGAATTTCACCCCCGGAAGCCTTTTATTTATATATTTTCTATTGAACGTGTACGGGGGGGACTTTCCCGGGAAAATGACGTTCCTGGCCAACGTCATGACGTCGTGGCCGACGTCCTCAGGAACTACCGCAACGGTTTCCTGTTTGGCCAGGAACTACCGCGCTATTAACAAAAAGGAACCTCACGCTGATTTTAAGATAATGTAGGATTGGAAGATCGAAAAAGAACAGAAAAAGAAAGCACAGCTCATGGTAACTAATGCTCCAATGGCTAAGAGAAACGATCCGTAGATAGTATAAAACAATTAAAAGATCGCTTTTTGAAACGCTTCCGGCTTCCGGTGAAAACGAATGGAATTCTGGGTAATCGAGGACTAGGGAAATTGTATGCAGTGACGGTAGTGACCAGCAGAGGTTGCTAAAAATCGTTAGTTGTGATTTTGCATTGTACAACTTTAAGTAGTACATTTTGTACTTTTTACTCAAGTAAATGTTGAATTCCGGACTTTTACTTGTAACAGAGTATTTCTACATTGCAGTGTTGATACTTTTACTTAAGTAAAACATGTAAGTACTTCTTCCATCACTGCAAAAGTGTTTGCGGCCCACCCATCTGACCACTTAACAGGGCAGCCGTGTTAAGACTATAGTCTTATCTGTTTGTCTTGAGAGGCCTGTGGTGGAAAAAGTACTCACATGTTTTACTTACGTAAAAGTATCAATAGTACTAATAGTATTAGTATCAAAATGTTTTCAAATTTATAAAATGTATAACATCTTTTGAAAATAGCAGATCTACAAGCTCACAATTGTGAAATGGGACTCATTGTGAGCTTGTAGATCTGCTATTTTCAAATGGCCAAAATGTTTATATAGGGCGGAAGTGGTTACTGCATGTTTTGTAATAATAATCAAAATTTACAAAGTAACTAGTAGGCTAACTAAAGTTTTCAAATACTTGTAGTGGAGTAAAAGTACAATATTTGCCTCTGACTAGACCAGGGGTCTTCAACGTTTTTCAGGCCAAGGATTTCATGCTCGTGCATGTGTACAGTAAGTCCATGGAGCAATTGGCACACAGCTCATCCAGGTGCCTGTGTGTGTGTGCGCGCGCGCGTGCGTGTGTGTGTGTGTGTGTGTGTGTGTGTGTGTGTGTGTGTGTGTGTGTGTGTGTGTGTGTGTGCATGGGGGGGGGTATTAGGGGGTGTTTAGCCTTAATGAGTTCAACATCCCTGAAAGCAAGGCACAATGTGTACCTCATAAATAAACAATAACATTTTCATACGCCAAACATTATTGATCCTGCCATGGAAAGAAATCACACATGGTGCAATTGTTGTCCTTGGCAGGATCAATCAGTGTTGCATTGCCGAATTGGAACGGGGTTGCGCTCTATTTTAATGATGTCACGCTGTCTGGTGTGACAACCGGCGGTGGCAGCCTTGGTTAACTTTGTGGCACACACACACACACACGCACGCGCGCGCACGCACGCACGCACACACACACACACACACACACACACACACACACACACACACACACACACACACACACACACACACACACACACACACACACACACACACACACACACACACACACACAGACACACACACACACTTTTACCCCGAGTGAATAGCGCTCTCTCAATTGTGGGCGTGAAATTGTAGGCACCCGTGTGTCTCTATTGGGCAGCAGCGTGGGTGAGT
>NC_137621.1:9587829-9675851 GCF_963280865.1 Gymnoscopelus braueri
TTAATGGAGCATTTCACCCACTTTCAACCTGATCTGAGCGCTGGAGAGTGAACAATGCTTACTTGTGTCTCATCAGGGCGACGCAGGAGCTGTCCTGATGGTCCAACAAGGCGATGATCAGATCGTGGCCGGATTCGTCGTCAGAGCCCCCGGTCCATGTGGCGCTCCAAACATGCCCACTGTTTACTGGACGCCGACCAGCAGCGAGAAGTTCGTCACATCTGCCCTCGAAGGTGTGTTGATGTTTTAATGTCCTGGCACACAGTCATTGAAGTTAGTGTGTGTGTGTGTGTGTGTGTGTGTGTGTGTGTTAGTGCTGCACGATTCTTGCTCAAATGTGAATCACTATTTTCCTCCATAAGAATTGAGATCACGATTCTCACACGATTCTCATACAATTCTCTTGTAAATATAAAAATATTAAGCAAAATGTTTTTTTTTTTTTTTTTTTTTTTTTGAAAAAGAAATCGTCATAATTTAAAATCGAGATTGCATAGGTGTCTGAATCGAGATCACAATCTTTTTTCGATTAATTGTGCAGCACTAGTGTGTGTGTGTGTGTGTGTGTGTGTGTGTGTGTGTGTGTGTGTGTGTGTGTGTGTGTGTGTGCAGCAAATTGATCAATTACACACCCCATGAAGCCTTGAATTCATTCAGATTGTTTTTGTTTTTGTCACATTCCTGAGCCAATACTTTGATGACAGGTGGAGTCTCCGGTAGGATACTCAAAGAGTCTCCTACTGAGTCTCCTACTGACTGATGAACCGTCATCAAATTATTGGCTTAGGAATGCGACAAAAACTAAAAATACTCCATGAATTCAAGGCTTCATGGGGTGTGTAGATAACTAGTCCTTTAAACCCCTAAAAAAAGCTTGTAGATCTGCTATTTTTGCCAAATGCTCACCCCAGTATAGGGATGGTGGGGTTATTAGTGATATACAGTGCATGTACACACACACACACACACACACACACACACACACACACACACACACACACACACACACACACACACACACACACACACACACACACACACACACTTAGAAAAACCTTCTCTCCTCCTCAGGGCATCTCTGTATCTGAAGGACATTGTCACCTTTTATATTGAGATGACGCAACACACACACACACACACACACACACACACACACACACACACACACACACACACACACACACACACACACACACACACACACACACACACACACACACACACACACACACACACACACACACACACACACACACACACACACACACACACACACACACACACACACACACACACACACACACATACATTAAATGTAAGCTATTTCATTGTATTTATTTAGAGCTGTCTGGGTGTGTTTTATCATAATGTAGAGATGAGAGATCCACTTCCACATTGTGGGATTCGGGACAAGCCTTCGGGAGTGAGGGACTCGGGACGTATCGAGAACGTTCAAGTGGCTGCTCCACATTCCTGGCCCTGGATGGTGGCTATCGTGGTAAATATACATTATACATATAAATGTACAACAGGTCAGCAGTGGCTCAGGAAGTCTTGGAAGCAGAAGGTTCCCGGTTCGATCCCCAGCTCCTCCTGGCTGAGTGTCGAAGTGTCCTTGAGCAAGACACTGAACCCCTAACAGTTAGGGGTTCAGTGTCTTGCTCAAGGACACTTGAAAGTGTCATTCACACACACACACACACACACACACACACACACACACACACACACACATTTACATTACATTACAGTCATTTAGCAGACGCTTTTATCCAAAGCGACTTACAATAAGTGTATTCAACATAGGTAGGGAACGAAAACTACTAATCACCAGAAGTCTTTAGTGCATTTTCTGCAAAAACAAGCAACCAAGAGTATACCTAGCCCTAAGGTAAAAGTGCAATATATCAGCTACCTATTTCCTTAAACAGATGAGACAAAATAGCTAAATCAAATGAGCATGAGCTAAAACAAATAAGTGTATCGACTAAACAAGATCCAATAAACAATACAACAATAGAAAACAAGCGTTCGTACAACTAGTTAACAACAAGTAGGTCAGGCAGAGAGGAAGGGTAGTGTTTCCTGAAGAGGTGAGTTTTCAGCCTGCGGCGAAATATGGGCAGTGACTCTGCTGTCCTAACATCAGTGGGAAGTTCATTCCACCACTGTGGGGCCAGAACAGAAAAGAGTCGTGACCGTGTGGATCGGCCAGAAGGACCCTTGAGTGACCAGGCAATCAGTCGCCCCGAGGTGGCAGACCGAAGTGGTCGGGCAGGGGTGTAGGCATCGACCATAGCCCGGAGGTAGGAAGGAGCTGTTCCTTTCACTGCCCTATAGGCTAGCACCAGGGTTTTGAACTGGATGCGAGCCGCTACGGGGAGCCAGTGTAGAGAGCGGAGAAGGATGGTTGTGTGGGAGAACTTGGGCCGGTTGAACACCAGACGAGCCGCAGCTTTCTGAACAAGCTCCAGAGGTCTGATGGCAGATGCCGGAGCACCAGCAAGGAGGGAGTTGCAGTAGTCCAGGCGGGAGATGACAAGAGCCTGGATGAGCACCTGGGCTGCCTTCTCCGTGAGGAAGGGGCGAATCCTCCTGATGTTGTAGAGGAGGAATCTGCAGGACTTTGTCACTGATGCGATGTTTGCCGAGACACACACACACACACACACACACACACACACACACACACACACACACACACACACACACACACACACACACACACACACACACACACACACACACACACACACACACACACACACACGTGCATGCATGACAGCAGGCTATCTAATACATATACCTATTCTCATTTATTTACCATTTGCTTCAGCTAATACAGTGATTTTTCAAGATTTTGGGAAAACAGCAGATCTACAAGCTCACCACGCACCAACTCGTAGTGAGCTTGTAGATCGGCTATTTTCTAATTGTATAGAAAGTGGTTGAACTGATTTTCATATTATAGTAAGGCATTTGGCTGGGGACCCCGTGGAACCCCCTCAGGGACCCCTAGGGGTCCCCGGACCACTCTTTGAGAACCACTGAGCTAATAGAACAAGGTCATATCTTGGAAAAGTGCTTCATTTATGCTCCATTGTACGACGGTTTCACACGGCTAAAAGAGCCGATCTACAGGCTCACAATGCTTGATTCACACATTACCTTTTATCTTTCAGACAGCTGATGGAAGCCATCGTATGGATGCAGTACTGATTAATCAGCTTTTTGTTGCGACTTCCTTCAACGTCAGGTAATACAAACATACATAACCATGACATATAAGTAAACACAGTTTATTATCACTCACTCTGTCTCTTCATGTCTTTCAACCTGGCCTCAATATTCTGGTCATTAGTCATTATAGGTGCAAGATGTCACAAAATGGACAAAAACATTCAAACGAATAGCGATAATAGCAGATCAAGTTCACAATGTGCCACAGCAACGCGTTTTCACCTTGTAGATCGGCTCTTTTCGCTATTCATTGTACAACGAAGTATGTAGGGCTAAAGTGGTTAAATATGTAAAATGTAACAACTAACCAGTAGCTCTGCTACTTATGGACAAATGTTAATATAGTTACTTATTGATAATGGAATGAAAGTGAAATAATCTTTTGTTTCTGTTGTCTTCTCAGACCTGGAGACTTGGTGTTGCTAGGAATTCATAACCTTTCCTCTACCACCGAAAACACTCAGAGAATCCTGGTTGAACAGGTCAAACATGTGTCAGAACTTATTACATAACTAACACTATGTTCACACTGACTGAACAAAGTCTTTAAATACACATTATAGATACATTAAAGATCATTATAGAGATGTTTACCGATACATTATAATGTTTATATTAGAATTATGCACTTAGAGGTTCAGCTAGTAGGTCAAACATCAAGACTCAGTCCTTACTGCTGTTGGTCCGGGTTCCAGTCTGACTCTAGGTTCTTTGATAACAAAAAAAAACTACAATCTGAGCTTTTAAAAAAAAAGTTTGGAAACAGGGCTTACTGTATGTGGTTAATCTAAACGTGTGCCTGTCATTTCTCTGATAGGTCTTCAAGCACCCCAACTCCACCGGCTACAGCATGGTGTTGGCCAAACTGAAAAGCCCTGTGAAGTTTAACAAGAATGTTAAACCTGTGTGTGTCCCTAAGGCTGGTGACTCCCTCCCTGTTGGCAAGACGTGCATGGTCACTGGATGGCGTGCATGGTCACTGGATGGCTACCCAGGTGAGGAAACAACATAAACACACATTCATACAGGTTGACTAGGAATTTGATTGGTCACATTATCAGCATGTACTGATAATGGGGTGGGACTTACGTTGTATGTACTTCCCCTGGAAGTACATACAACGTTGGATCGTTGACCAATCACAGCACAGTTTCCTGGCATGTAAACAGATCTGCATAGCATTAACATAACTTCCTTGAGGGGTTTAGAGCGGGACTTCATGTACTTCTGCTTAGAAACTTGACTTGCAATTCATAATGTCAATATTATATTCTGAATAAAAATAGATGATCTACAAGCTCACATCACATCACAGCATGTTGTGAGCTTGTAGATCGCTATTTTCACTATTTTTGAAAATGTGTGAACAATAAATAAATACATATATATATTTTTCCTATAATGACATGCCAAAACTTGCAGTTGAAATATGTATTTTGTAATAGATTAGAATTTTCCTCTGTATTTAGAAATTACTGTGCCAAGTCCTCAATTTTGAATCCTGTGTGTTTATTCCCCAGGACCAGGCTACACTGACCTGCTCCATGAGGCTTCTGCCACTATCATCACCCATGATCAGTGCAGACGTGACGCGCCTTCTGACTGGCCTGGTAACCCTGACTTTTGGATCCACAACACTATGTTCTGTACGGCAGGCTCTGAGTCATTTCCCTACATAGTGAGTGACACAGAGATAAAAACATCAACATGACATTTACACATAAAAACACACACATACAAACACAACTGCTTGTTGTTTCAGCGTGCCGACGGTGGACCCCTGATGTGTGAGAACGACGACGCCTCCTGGACCCTGTATGGTATCTACAGACCAGGCCAGCCGTCAAGTCTGCTTCAAGAGATTTGATGGTTAATAATTCAGTTTGCAGGACAGGTGCACCTCTGAGAAACATCTCACACACGCAGATGAGTTAACCTCTTCAACCCTGGTGTACCTGTTTTCATTCAATTAACCACTTCAACCCTGGTCTACCTGTTTCCATTGATTACCCACTTAAACCCATTAAAACCGGGAAAGCATCTGTGTCATTTTAGATTTTAGCGTTGGCTATTGAAAAATAGCAGATCTACAAGCTCACAGCGCGTCACTTTGTGCCGCGCTGCGAGCTTGTACATCCGCTTTTTTTTCCTTTTTACATTTGTGTAAATTCTTGAAAGTGTTTGAAAGCATTTAGAATAATTTAGATTTTTTTTTAACACAAACCTTCTCTTCTGGGGGGGGGGGGGTCCCTGGCACAAAACATTTTGAGATGGGGGTCTGCAGCCAAATATATATCATTTTGGGGGGGACCTTGGCACGAAAAAGTTTGAGAACTACTGATTTAGAAGACATTTGTATAGAATGGGCCTCAGGTCTTAAGGGGTTAAACCCTGGTCTACCTGTTTTCTTTAAATTAACCACTTAAACCCTGATCATATTTTGGTGGTAATTACAGAAGTATAAAGCTGATGAGACACAGAATGGGAGTTAATGAGAACAGTAGTGGAAGCCAGTGAAATCTTTTTCTTTTTTCAACTATACCTTTAATAATACACTACACACAGAAAAATAAAAGTGCTTAAATGGTTCTTCTTCTTTATTTAGTGAATGGTTCCTCATGTTCCTTATATGGTTCTAGAGAACCTTTTCTTTTGTAATTATTTGAGTGACCTTAATGGTTCTTTATAGAACCCTTCATTTAAATGTTTCTTTAAATAACCTTGGTCTGAAAGGTCCCTCCTGGAACCAGTTTTGGTTCTAGTTGACACCTTTATTTTTCTGTGTGTGTATAAACTAAACTAACAAGTGTGATTTACATAGCTGTAGTAATTACACAGGTGTAAAGCTGATAAGACGCAGTCATGTAACAAGACAGCTGTGCTGATTGTATACCTGTGTGATTGTGTGCAAATACTAAACTAAACTAAAGTGAGGGAGAGGAAGGGTAACTGGAACACTGGGCCCCTGAGAACACTGGGCACCATTTTATTTTTAATATTTGTTTACATATGTGGGGGAAAATACATATAATATATTTTTTAAATGACATTTAAGGCCCAATATTTCTACAAATGCTAGAAATCACCTGTGATAGCCACTAGCCAGTCATAAACAAGAAGTTGAAGGGTAAATCTAGGTCTGATAATGATGTACCGTGCATGTTAAAATTATTTGTGACCATTTTCCAAAGCATGCATTTATTCTTTATTTTATACATTTAAGGGGAAAAACTGCCAATTTAATAACCAGTGTACCAGTATCTGTCCTGAGTTTGAACTGAATTTCAATAAATCTCTCTCACTTTATGTATTTTGTACTTGTGTCTTTTACTGTTAATGTACTTGATGAAGATTTTACCATGACATAAAAAACTAAGACTTTTTAAGTGTAACCTCTTAATCATGGGTTGCTACGCTATCTATGGAAGTGATTCCTGTCAGAGAGTCCTTTATACCAGAGGGTTATTTAGTTAATGAAATGAGTCCAGCATACAGGAGTTAAAGGGGTGATAATAGGTGTTACTGTATATATGTGATCTGAAATAAATAACACAAATAAAAGGTCTTTGAGTTTAAGATAAATCAAACATCTATGTGGCAGTCTAGTTATAGCTGTGGGCACAGATCAAAGAACAAATTGTCGACACGGGGAATAAACACGTCAAAGCCACCCCCCGCACCCTTCCCTCTTCTCCCCCTCTGCATTTAGGTAGACACATACACCTCTGCCTGTCCTTGCTGCTCAAGAACAGGCAGGCTAGGCTAATTAGTATTTTGATTATTAAAATAGGTCACTTGTCCTAATTTCTTTCCCTTTGTTGCTAATGGCATTAATTAGTTTGGTCCAGTATTGTCAGTACCTAGATACAGGATGGCTGATGTATCTGACTTTAGGAGAGCTTCATGTATAGGTCAGTGGAGTGGATAACTGAATTTGAACAGCAGGAGTGGTCTTCACCAGCTATAGGAGGCAGAGTGTTGTCTCTGCCAGGCAGTAGATGCATGGCTGGGACGTGTGGATCTGGTTTTATCCTGTCCAAAGGTCTAAGGGAGGTTGGTCAAGACCTAACAGGTTTGGAGCTTGGTTCCACTATGTATTGAGTACAAAAGGATCCCAATTGAAACAAGCCATTGGCTTTCTTGGGCTTTTTAATCCTATTTAGCTGACCTTGTATTTGAACTGCACTTTCATGTGCATTTTTCTGCAAACTTCTAAATAAAGTATTCAATCAATCAATCAATCAATCAATAAGGTCTCGGGCCACACTGGATCGATATGTGTGGAGCTTTACACGCTTCAGGTGAAAAATCAAATAATTTGGACTAACCCCAAACTGACAAGGCCTCATGCCCTGTCAGGTGTGTGTGTGTGTGTGTGTGTGTGTGTGTGTGTGTGTGTGTGTGTGTGTGTGTGTGTGTGTGTGTGTGTGTGTGTGTGTGTGGTGTTGTGTGACACTACTGTACTTGAGCGGGCCAAATGTCCCCACAAATATAGAAAAATTAGAGAAATAAACATTGTGAGGATAATGTTCCTGGTCTTCACAAGATAAATAGTTGTTTTATGATTAAAAAGATTTGGGGAGTAGTATGCATTATTATTCAATTATTCCACTCATATACTGTACCGTCCCCTTTAACACTCTACTAGCATAAACTTAAAATGTTTATATGATGTTCTGCATAGTAGTGTATATCTGTCTGTCTTTTAATGTCTCCATGAATTGAGTACGTGAGGATCCCATTTGAAACAAGCCATTACGGCTTTCCTGGGCAATCCATTTAGCTGACCTTGTATTGTAAACTGTACCTCCATGTGCTTTTTCTCTGCAAACTTCTAAATCAAGTATTCAATCAATCAATCAGCAAGGACTAGTAGACGATTTATTTTGGGGTCCCCAGATTAGTTTAATGTGCAACATTGTTTTCTCACTCAACAGTAAACAAACCAACATACAGTATAAGTGTATTACAGGGTATCTGCACATTTCTAAAGTTACAACTTAATGACTTTTAAGACCTTTTTAATACCAAATTGGCCAAATTCTCAAATAGTACGTAAGAAAGAGGCAAACATTGTGAAAATAGCAGATCTACAAGCTGTTGTGAGCTTGTAGATCTGCTATACTAGGGTGCAACTAAGTATAAATCAGGTCCCCCCCTCTCCATTCCTAATGGGGACTTATGGGACTTATGTCAACCGAAAATGGGCCTTCAGGCCTCATATATACTTCACCATAATTATGATGGTGATGATGCACACTGAAAATAGCACATTTAAAAGCTTCAATCTGCCGTTTTCAGTATGCATGAGAAATGAGAATAAATTAAGCACTTATTCAACAAGTAAAAGACATCATGGGCCCATTATTGAACATGTTATTATAGAGGTATTAAATCATCTAAAACAGAAAACCAGTCCTTCTACTAACACATACACACACACACACACACACACACACACACACACACACACACACACACACACACACACACACGCACGCACACATGCACGCACACACGGACGCACGCACGCACACACAGGCACACACACACACACACACACACACACACACACACACACACACACACACACACGCACGCACACAAAACATAATTTCACATATAGAAATTGCAGATCTACAAGCTCACAACATGTTGCATCGGTATTCTTAATATTTTTTAATATAGTGCTTAAGCAGCACCCCTCCACGGGCGTTAAGTTAAGAGACAGACGCGGCCGAAGGACCGCAGCAGGGACCTGGTGGTACAAACCGCGAGGCGCGCCCCTGGGACTATGAGGGACTTAGCGCGTTGGGCTGAGACCTCCGGGGACGTCCAGCACCCGGCTCACCGGCCGGCCCCGCGGACCCACACTTAAGATCATAGCAGTGAGCTCTTGAAATCAATTGATATCAAGAGCTTGAATGGCACCTGCAGTTAAAAGAAGAGCCACTAGATGGCAGAAGAGTACAGTACAACAACAGCTTGAGTGTCCTCGTCTGCAAAATGATTGAATTGTCTTCTTCCAATATAAACAATGTTCTTTATAATCTAAATCTGATTGACTAGTTTTCTTCTAATCTAAACAGTGTGCTTTATAATCTAAATATGATTGAATTGTCTTCTTCCAATCTAAACAATGTTCTTTAAAATCTAAATCTGATTGAATAGTTTTCTTCTAATCTAAACAGTGTGCTTTATAATCTAAATATGATTGAATTGTCTTCTTCCAATCTAAACAGTGTGTTAGACAGTATTTTACACCACATACTCAAATTAGGCTAAATTAGGAATATGTGACGTTTCTGTATTGATGTCCTTGTTTCTTGCCATCTCTGTTCTTTAACCCTTTCTTGAAACTGCAAATTCATGTTGGGAGCTTGTTATTGTACACAAAGAATTTCACCCACTTCTTTACTGTAAACCACCTGTAAACCACTTGTGGGGAACACAAATTGTGCCCCACAAGACAGTGCATGATCGATCGGTATCTGGTGCGTTGCGATTGGTGTGGGGTAATTAATCACACGTGATTATGAGGTAATTAATAACACCTGTCAATTGTGTGCCCCATACCGACAGTTGGTCAAAATGTATGCTGCCCATACCCAATACAATATACCACTCCCCAAAGTCAGTTTTCATATTACATGCAGGGGGGGGCTTGCTTTACTAGCTTTGGAAAATGGTGGTACAATTTCATCCATTAAAACGCTATAAGTAGGCCTACAGAAATTGAATTGATGACTGAAGACCCATCTTTAATAATAACCATTCATTAGCTACTTAAAAGTTAATATCTCCGTATGATGGCAATGGCATGCACGCCACTGACCACACCTCTCAAGCGGGGGGTCTGGCTGGGGGTCCTCCCCCAAAACATTTTAACATAGTAGATGTAATCTCCTGTGTTCTGGTGAAATGAATGATCTAGTCTGATACAAAATCCAGGAGAAATCCAATGGTGGTCGAAATCCAGGAGACTCAGGATCCAGAACGAGAATGTGCTCTGTGTGCAGCTCGTGTGGAAAAGTGGAAATATTTTACTAAACACACGTTTTCAGCCAGAACTTTCAAATGGATATGAAACTAGAGCCTAGAGGACAATATCTGACCCCAAGTCGCAGCAATTCATTATTAGGTGAGTTAAACACGCAGCTACAACTTTTTTGTTTTGTTTTGTTACACAGCCATTCCCATCCAGTTCAAATATATGCTACTTTTGACCACTGGATGGCTTAAAAAACAGCTTGTGGCAGCGGTGGCCTAGTGGTTAGAGGGGCGGCCTTGATACCGGAAGGTCCCTAGTTCGATTCCCCAATTCATCACATCAATCATGAATCACCGCTGAATAGCCCTTGAGCAAGGCTTCCATGCAGGGTCTGGCTGTAAATAAGTTTCGCACTTAGTCCAACACCCTGGGTAAACAACAAACTTTGCTTTGCTTTGCTTTGCTTTGCTAGCTAATCAACGTCTAGTTATGATTCTGACGTTTTCAATACGAGAGTTGTAGGGTTCACCCCCCCAGGGACACAGGGACTTTCAACACTATACCCCGTAGACACTCCAAACATGTACACATTGAAAATAAAGGTGCTTACCCCCACCGCTCAAATGTTAACTGTCTCTACGGGGTAGTAGTTTAATGTAATGATCCATATCTTTCAATAAAGAAGTGTTTTAATGCCGTCTGTGGCCGATTCTGTCGGAAGTTCCCAATGGGCGGTATTGACGCGCCCATCTGGCGAAACCCGGAATTACACTCAATGTAAACAGGAAGTAAACGAGGGTGAAAAAATGGCGTTCGGCCGCAGACGGCATTAAAACACTTATTTATTGAAAGATATGGATTGTTACATTAAACTACTACCCCGTAGCGAGAGTTAACATTTGGGGCGTTGGGGTACCCACTGAGCCATAGTCTGCTATTGAAAGTTTTTTTTAGCGGTCTAGGCTTAGCCTAGACGTTTATTAGCTGTTTTTAAGCGTCTGTATATAGACGTCTATATAGACGTCATTTCAACGGCTATAATTTAGACGGTCTATAAATAGACACTTAAAAAACAGCTAATCAACGTCTAGACCGCTAAAAGACTTTCACTGTTAGACCAATTATAACCCCGTTTTAGCTAGACCTTAGACGTATTTTAGACGTCTAATAGCCCGAAAAATGCTCAGTTTTGATTGATTGATGTACTTTTATTTAGTAGGACATGAGAATAACAGTACATGGAAGTACAATTTCACAATACAAGGTCTACTAAACTGGAAGACTCATTAAGCACTGAGCTTGTTTAAGATGAGAACCCCATGCACACAAATCATGATGACATATAAGAGACAGACAGATATACACACTACTATACAGAATGTCATACAATCAGCTTACAGGTTACTGGTATGAAGAGTGAAAAAAATATATATAAAAGAAGAAAATGAAAGAGGGGGGGGGGGGGGTAGGTTAAGACTTAGACAGGGGCATTTTCGAATTGCAGCCTCCTGAAGGTGTATCTTTAGGGCAGTTTTGAAAGTGAGTAGGGTTTTAACACTCCTTTACTCCTTTTGGTAGGGCATTCCACATTTTTGATGAATAGCATGAGAACGAGTTCATTCCCTTAGTTGAGCCAAATCTGGGTTGAACATGATTTGTGGAGCTGCCTCTGGTGTTATGATCATGGACTTAATTAACATTTTGGAAGTATTTTGACAAATACAGGGGGATCCCAATGTTGTGGTGTATCTTGAAGACCAGGCCCATAGCAAGTTGCTGTACTCTGTCCTCAACCCTAAGCCATCCAGTCCTAGCAAAATGAGCAGGGGTTAGATGGGTTTTGTGATTGAGGCCAAGAAGTAGCCTTACAAGTTTGTTTTGGGATGTTTGGAGCCTTGTTTTTAAGGCCTTGGAGGTGTTGTGATACCATGAAGTGCATGCATAATCATAATGACCTTGAATGAGGGCCCCTGCAAGAATCTTCAGAGTATTCTTACTGACTAGACGATCAATCCTCCACAAATAGCGTGTTGTTTGGTTGACCGTTTTGATCACTTTTTCGGCGTTTGTGTTACCAGAGAGGTTTGCCTCCAAGATGGAGCCCAGGTAGGTAATTTCATCCTTTCTAAAATAGAAACAGTGGGTACAACAGTGGGTAAGTAAGCACCTTTTATTTTAAATTTGTACACGTTTGGAGTGTCTACGCCTACGGGGTATAGTGCTGAAAGTCCCTGTGTCCATGGGGGGTGAACCCTACAACTCAGAAATCAGAAATACGTCTACGAGAGTTGACAGCTAGCTCAGTGGGTTCTATTCAGCAGATTGCTTCAACGTTAACCTTCTGGGTATACACACACACACACACACACACACACACACACACACACACACACACACACACACACACACACACACACACACACACACACACACACGTCGCAAGGATCATAGTTCAAAACCGTCTTTCTTGTCTCATGTCTCCCTTCAGCCAGACCTTAGTTTCAAGTCTCTCTACACAAATCATAGAATAAAAGGGGAAAAAATGCCTAAAAAACGGCAACAGACCTTTTTTTTACAAGCCATTTAGTCAGGGGGGCCAGACCCCTAATTTTTGTATATTGGTACCATTAAAGGGGGAAAAGGTGATCTTTGTATTGCTAGCTACATGTCTGTGGTTTATGAAATTCTATGATGGCAATGTCAAAATAGTAGCTTGGCATATCTTGGCCTTGTCTTTTATGTTGGCCTTTTCCTCAATAATACCTGTTTTGTAGCAAATGAACAATACATAAGCTCAATCGATTTAGTTTTTTAATTATCAAAATAATCACAAATATTACTTGAATATGACATTTAACATGGTATAAACTATTCAATCTCTTCCTCATCAGAACTGTCCTGTTCAGGCAGTGAATCTCAGGCACTTGTTTTGTACAGTTCTGGAGTTTGCAGAGGTCTGAACATCTCAACCCATTGCTGAGACAACTGCGGTCAGGAAGCTTGCATAGTCGTGCACTTTTACAAGCCTACAACTCAAGGACTACATCTGGAGGGGCTGTGTGCATCCAGTGAATTGATAACTGTCCACCAACCATCAACAGTTGTCCATCCACCCTGTATGGGATCTGGTGGTGCAGATGGGTGAGTCTGCAGAGAGCTAGGCTGGTGTTTTGGCAGCAGTTCAGCATTCCACATTACCTCAGGAAACCCTCCCTGCATACTGTAGGAGTGCTCTCTCTCTCTCTCTCTCTCTCTCTCTCTCCCCCCCCACATTTCCTCTCCCTGTCTCTCTCTTCTCTTTCTCTCTTAGACCTTGAGTTAAGAAGGAAAAAAAAATAGTACAATAATTGGAAACAATGTGTAAATTATTCCATGCGCGTGTGGGGCCACATAAGGGTAGAGTAGAGAAGACGAGAGTCCGGGACCCCTAGGGGGTCCTCAGAGTTACTACAGGGAGGGCCGCCAAATCTTTGTGTGACAAGCATCCCTATTCTGAGAACTTTAGGCAAAAATATTTTCCAATATTTCTCAATGCCGTCCTAAAAAGCTTTTGTCCTCACAAGTATAGTAATACAAATGTGTGTGTACTGTGTACGTGTGTTAATGTACTTGTTTGGGCCAAATGTCCAAATGTATTGTAGATTTTGAGACTCCTGGTCCTCATAAGAGATATATGTTTTATAATTAAGGATTTTTTAAATCGGGCTTACAATTAGTACAAGATTCAAGTTGAGGTTAGTGTAACAGAGAGAGGTCCTCTGTTGCCTATGTTTGCACATTTAATGTAACCCTTATTTATTGAATCATATTTGCACAGCATATAACATACATGTGGAGTCAAATGTTACAGCGCTTAAACATCAGGACACATCGGCTGCAGAATTGCCAAAACCAGATGTTGTCAAAAAGTAGTCAAAACAATGGCCGATGACATCGGTCGAACGTTAGTTTTCACTCCTGTCTGTAATGAGGTGATAAACTGCTGACTGGCCCGGTAGAATAATAGCCTACTCACCAAGGGTCACTTTCAAGCTGTAGGCACGTGGGCCATAATGACGTATCAAATCACTTTAGCGGTCATGCATGGTACTGAGATGAGCGCTTGACTGTGTGCCAGAGATTAGCAGCGCTATGTGTGGTATGTTCACTCACTGCATTGTATCCACAGCACACATTGTATCCACAGCACACATTTCCAGTGTGGAAGATGAATCTGATCTGAATCTGATTTGAGCAAACTTTGGAGCAAACTTGATGTATTACATCACGCTACTACTACCTTCTATTAATAATACATAAATAACATGTGTTAACATATGTGATAGAACTGATATCTTCATCTGAGGTCTATGGAACAGAAGTTCAGCTCGCCACTTTTGAACTAATCCGACGATCGTATCAAATATAACGGGCCTGTTTATGACTTGCATAATTACACGTCAGATTATCTCTTAGTTCTAAATGTTCAATAGTGATGGCTACTGTTAAACTACTGTTTATTTGCAGTAGTAGAATATTCTGTCAGATTTGTGTGTGTGTGTGTGTGTGTGTGTGTGTGTGTGTGTGTGTGTGTGTGTGTGTGTGTGTGTGTGTGTGTGTGTGTGTGTGTGTGTGTGTGTGTGTGTGTGTGTGTGTGTGTGTGTGTGTGTGTGTGTGTGTGTGTGTGTGTGTGTGTGTGTGTGTGTGTGTGTGTGTGTGTAAAAGAGATTGAGAAGTGTGTGTGTAAGGACTTGAGTACTAATCCTCAGTCAGCCTAGCTGAAGGTTTGCTTCTGTCAGAATGAGGGCTGTTGTCGCCGCTGCGTTTCTCTCTGTGCTCTTCTTCTGCTCTTTCCAAACGTCATGCGGTCAACGGGACTGGGGGGGCGGGGGCATCGTACTCTCCTCCTCCTCCTCCTCCTCCGTCAGGACGGACATCCACGCCGGCGGGGACAGGTCCGGAGTCTCCGGACCGCCGCCCGACCCCCTCTGGGACGAGCTGAGAGGCCTGAAGGAGATGCTGCTGGACCTGAGGACCGCCGCCGTGGAGCAAAGGATGCTCCTGAGGAGCCTGGAGTCCAGGGTGCAGGACCAGGCCGTGGGCTCTGAGGAGCAGAGAGCCAGGACGCAGAGCCTGGAGGAGGCGCTGGGGCAGCATCAACACAGGTAAGAGACTGACCGACAGTGGTGGAAAAAGCACTTTTTATTCGATTTTTTTACCCAAGTTAAAGTATCAATACTGCAATATAGAAATACCTGTAAAAGTTCGGAATTCAAAATTTACTTGGGTAAAAGTACAAAAGTATTGGTATAAAAATGTACTTCAAGTACCAAAAGTAGAAAGTACTCAATATGCAGAATGTTCCATTTCAGGTTTTCAAAATGTATAACAATCTTATGAAAATAGCAGATCTACAAGCTCACAATGCAGATCGGCTATTTTCAAATGGCCGAAATGTTTATAGGGCTGAAGTGGTGTGTTTTGTAATAATAATCAAAATCTACTAAGTAATTATTAACTCAATATTTCAAATAATTGAAGTGGAGTAAAAGTACAATATTTTTCTCTGAGATGTAATGGAGTAGAAGTAAAAGTACTGAAAATGTGAAGTAATCCAGTTAAGTAAAAATTCCTCAAAATTGTGCTTGTACAGTACTTGAGTAAATGTACTCTACGTTACTTTACACCACTGCTGACCGACCTACCGGCCGACCGGCGCAAGATGTTTGGGGTCCGGTTGTGCCTGTGCTGATTTCGGAGAGAACTCTGGGAGAGAGCGTAGATAGCACTGGGCGAGGCGCTCGGGTGATGCAGTGGTAAAGTCCCTGCCCACCGCCACCACGGAGGTTGTGGGTTCGAATCCAACGTGGTGCCTCCGACTTTGTCGGTCGTCTATGCATCTTCCCTCCCCCGTGTTCAGGAGAGGGAAGCCAGGCGGGGAGGTTGATACTGGTCATTGCATACTCCTACAGGCTGGGGAGTGTTGGGTGGGAGGAGTAGGACGAAGGCCCTACGTCCTCCCGGTGGGGGCTCCTCACTGGCAGGTGAGTCAGTAGGATAGAACAGCAGTGACAACACAGAAATGTGTGTGAGGAGGAATTAATTTAGCCTGGTATCCAGCCTGCTTCGCTACGTTCGGCAGACTTTTTTTTCTCTCTTCGCTTCTCAGTCTGGAAAGCCTCCTATCTCCAAGGGAGGCGGGACATGGCATAAGGTATGAATCGAACCGTGGCTTCTGATTAGTCTGTGGTGCGGGGCGGGACAAAAAAAACAGTGTGATCGAACGTGTTTGAACAACATCCAATCAGCAACGACGTTGCCCAACGTAACATATGTAGTTCCAGTGTAGTTCTGCAAAACGAGTCAATAGGGTGCTCTCCAGACTGAGAAGCGAAGAGAGAAAAAAAAGTCCGCCGAACGTAGCGAAGCAGGCTGGATACCAGGCTAGAATTAATTGGCATGATGACTACCTTTTTTTATTTTTTTTTTATCCCGCGATTTTTGTAACCCATTTTTTTTTCACCCGGTGCCAATTTTCTAAGTGATCCTGGGCGCTACACCAGCCCTACACCAGTCCCCCACAGTCTAGGGAGGCCAGGGCCGAGCTCATGCTTCCTTCAATGCATGAGAGCCAACTGACCTTCTTGTCACCTGACAGGGGGGAGTTTCCCTGGTTGGACGTAGCGCGTGGAAGGAACACGTTATTCCAACCAGTTCCCTTCCCCTCCATCAGGCGCCCCGGCTGTCATGGGGGAGGCGGTATAGCGACCAGGATTACTACATGTTTTTGTGAGGGTATTAACTACCCTAGGAAACACGGGGAGAAAATGCAAACTCCACACAGAGTAGGCCCTTTCGCCAACCCCACCCCGCCCAGTATGGCCGCTGATGACGCGGAGGAGAAGACACGCCCCCAGCGCCCACAGCGTCCCCGGCGGGAATCGAACCCAGGACCTTCTAGCTGTGAGGTGACAGCTCTACCGACTGCGCCACCGTGCCCCCGATGACTACATTTTTTAAAGTTAGCACTGGGCATAACGGCTCGCTCTTAAAGGCAATGGCATCTGGCATGCTGATTGTTTTTTATCAATGTAACTCCCAAACTACACCTATGCATAATTTAAGGGGTAGCGCAGGTATTTTAGGGATTAGGCTGGTGTCGCAAGATAGCATCTCGGCCACGAGGATGCCCCTTATAGTGGGTGGCGCGACTTGGGCGCAAGATAGGGCCCTAGATCTCAGATTACTGACGTTTTTAATCATTGCTATAGAGTGTTTGTTAGGTTAACAGGAGTCTCCCTGTCTCTCCAGCCCTTTAATAAACAGAAAATACATGTTCAGGTAGGTGACAAAATGTCAGCCAATCAGGAGAGAGTACCCATTTATCAACTTCATCAAGTGTTCCAGTTCCAATTTTGTATGCTCATTTATTTGTGTCATCACTTCCAATTTCACTTGTTTAATCTATATCCTGTCTGAGTTTTCTTTCCTGATTGGATACAATTGGTGAAAATGAAAATGACATGAAATGTCATTTACAGCTTGGCTACCAATATAATAAGTTCACACCTCAACAAAGTTTACAAAGACTGCCACCAGCGTGAATTAACATAGGAATGATCCTGGACACAAATCAATGGTCCATTGTGTGACCTGCTAAATCCTATAGTGTAGGTGTTAAGAGACATGCACGTGACATCATTAAAATAGCGCCCCACCAAAGTAAAATAAAATCACCAAATGCAAGTGTGTGTGTGTGTGTGTGTGTGTGTGTGTGTGTGTGTGTGTGTGTGTGTGTGTGTGTGTGTGTGTGTGTGTGTGTGTGTGTGTGTGTGTGTGTGTGTGTGTGTGTGTGTGTGTGTGTGTGTGTGTGTGTGTGTGTGTGTGTGTGTGTGTGTGTGTTTAGGTGTCTGTCTGGCTGTGGCGTCTCATAGGCCTGCTTGCATTAGGTCTCTTCCGGTTCAGAGGCCGAACATACAGTAAGCCACGTTAGCAGCACTAGTAGTGCTAGCTGCATTGACACAGAGGAGAGTCACCATGGCTTTTCACACGAGAAAACCTTTTCAGGCTGTATACAACAGATACAGAGAAAACGGAAAGTGTGGCTGTAAAAACAACGTCACATTTGAGATCCATGAGTTTAGCCCAAATGCGGAAGAGCACCGAGCAGGCGCACCACAGTTTCAGATGACAGAAGCACGCGCTTGGTTCAGAGTATGGGAAGCCATTGGTAGATCCCTCATTGGATGGCCTTTAGCCAATTGGGAGAAAAGGGAGAAAGTGAGAAAGTGACGACAACTTGCAGCGTCTGTTTATTGACAGCTTGTTGCCAAGCTGTAAAAATAGCTGATGTACAAGCTCACACCGTGTCGCGCTGTGATGCTTTTGTTTTAAAACCCCAAATGTTTGAGCAGAGTCCCTCAGGGCTCTATGGTAGTGTATTTTCTGTTTTTAAGTGGGTTCAAGTGGTTAAAAGTGGTTTAAAATCAGGACACCATTGGCTGCATATTTGGCGACAACAAAGTCATCAAAAAGTCTTCAAAGAAGATGTAAACATCAGATGTCTGAGGGGAAGGACGAGGGTCTCCTCTATCATCCGGACAAGAAAAAATGTTTCGTTCTTTATTTATCGGCAGTTGAATATAGCTTGTTTTCACCAAAAACGCAATCTGGGAAAAGAAATCAAGAGATAAATGTATTTTTATAAATCTGATAACGTTAGTCCGGACGGGCTGGAATTTGCTTAGATCACGTGATTTCTGGGGTGTATTCTTCTTCGGAAGTCCCAGGATCAGTCACAGGTTGCGGAAGAGCGCCTTGTATCGTAATCACTGAAAACACCAACTGATGTCTATAGACGTCCATGGCAGTCAAGCGTTGGATTTATAAATGACTTCTATAGACGTCAATGGCAGTCAATGTGTTACTAATGACCGATGTATATCTGTGGGGCTCTAAAAACACACAGGATGCAGGACTTGGAAAGCAACGCGGCAGGGCAGAAGGACCACGCACACCACTTGGAGGTGAACGTAACGCAGCAGATGAAGAGGTTGAAGCTGAAGATGGACGACAACCAGGACCTGCTGACAGACCTGGGACTGGCCCACAAGCACACCACGGACCTGCTGACAGACCTGGGACTGGCCCACAAGCACACCACGGACCTGCTGACGGACCTGGGACTGGCCCACGAACACACCACGGGCCGACTGGAGCACCTGGAAGAGCACCACTCAGGTAGAAACTATGAGGTTGTTCCGACACAGATACCAGGATCGGAAAAGCTGCCGATACACTGCCTAAAATACTGGTATCGTATCGGTATCGGCGAGTATGCCAGTCTATGCCATTACGATACCACATAATGTCAATCACATGATGATATGTCATTCACAGTAATCAATTATTTTTAGGGGTGTGCCGATATATCGTCCCGCGATATATCGCGATACGTTTTCGTGACGATATGTATCGTTTTGGAAAAAAAAAAACGTTAAAAAAAAAAGATATTTTTTACAATAATAATAATCAGGCATGCAAACAGCCCCGAGGTGAAAAGGGTGACAACATGTAGTTTTTTTTCGGGTCAGGTGTCACACTATTGCCCTATTTGGATTCAAAACGGCTATTGTAGCTGAAAAGCTACATGTTCGCATGTCTGAATAATGCAAAAACAGAATTATTTGTTTGCATTTGCTTTTTTTCTCCCCCATATATTTTTCATAATAAAATAGTGCGTATCGTATCGAAATCGTATCGAAGTTGTGAGCCAAATATCGTATCGTATCGTTTGGTGAAATTAGTGTATCGGCACACCCCTAATTATTTTGTATTTTGAATGCTTCAGTTGATGTTGCACTTCTCCAACTTTTTTTTTTTAAATTTCAAGGACCCTCATAACTCTGAGAGTGTACAAATGGAACGGGTCCATTCGGTTCCATTTGTACACTCTTAGAGTTACAGACCTGTAAGGGTCCATTTGTAACCCCCTCAAGGAACCCTGAGAGTCCCTGGACCCCACTTTGAGAACCACTGTGGCTCTCAAAGTGGGGTCACTCATGGGTGTCGGATTGTTACTCTGTATCAACCAATATGCAACTTATGGGTATGGAAAGAAATGATATCGGTACATCTCTAGTAGAAACCACAAATTACTTTATTCCCTCAGGGCTCTATACTAGTGTCCTTTATGTTTTCTGTTATTGCTACGTGTCGTGCTGCGACGCGTTGTGAGCTTGTCGATCGGCGAACGCCTTCCCCACAATAAGGATGCTGGGGTGTGAGTTGTGAAGACCTGAGGGCGATACCACAAATGCCTTCTAGATCAGGTACTGTGGTTCTCAAACCTTTTTTCGTGCAAAGGACCCCCAAATTGATATACATTTGGCCCCATCAGAAAATGTTTTGTGCCAGGGACTATTTGTGCGGGCTTATCAATGTTGCAGTTAAAAAGAAATAAAACAATACAAATGTGGAATAAGAAAAAGAAGGGGAAACGCACAAGTGCATGAATTTAAGCTAATTGAAAACACGTTGGATTAAGAGTGGTATGATGTCTGTATGAAAGGAGCATCGACATTAAAAAGGTTCCGTTTGAGCGGCGAGGTGCTTTAGGTGTTATGCAGCAGTCGGATCATTGCTGGATAAAAACTGTTCAGAAGTCTGGTGTTCTTGCTCCCGATACTAAACGGTATCGTTTGCCTGGTCGTGCCCGCAGCAGCGGGGTGTAGTAGCAGATTATGGCTGCGGTGGCGACTGTCCCTGATGATGCTGCCTGTCAGCCACATCCACACATCGTCTCTCATGTATTTGCTGGAGGGAGGGAAGCTCACCTCCTATGACGCGCTGAGCTGTCCGCACCGCTCTCTGTAGTGCTTTGTGGTCACCGATGGTGCAGTTCCCGAACCAGGCGGTGGTGCCAATTTGTCGATATGCTCTCGGTGGTACTGTTATAGAATGCCCTGAGGACGAGAGGGGGGGCTCGCCCTGGATCTCAGGTAGTAGAGGCCCTAGGAGGGGTCCACGCGTACCCTCTTATTTTTTTTTCTAGTTTCGATTTTTGGCATCCATAGGACCTCTAATATAGGGATTTTGATGATCCCAAGAAAATAAGTGGTCCAAAGTGTGTTTTTTTCAATGTTTTATTACCCCTATGAGACCTGCAGGATTGCTGACTGAAACGCCAGCGAGACTGTCTTTCGGAGACTGTGGCACGCTCAAATTTAGACGTAGCCCAAAGATAGCGATACCATTTGATTCTAGACAACCTCAGGTTTCCAATGGGACCAACCTTGTCATGCTACCTTGTCGGGAAGGGGGCTAAATACCTAAGGATTCAAAGTTAGACAACATTTTGTCGAGGGAAAAACGTCCATCACTGTTTTCCAAATGGTCCCCTGAGCTGTCACCTTGATATAAGTGAATTGAAATGGGTTACATGTATACCTACAAGCCTCCCCTGTACATAAATGCCACATTTATGCCAATCTCATGCAGTTTTGGGCAAGAATCATGCAGTTTATTGCATGCAGTACAAATATGTAATTGCCGCCTATTGTAAAAGGGAGACCACTTTACTGTATATATAGCTGCATGAGACCACTCTACTGTATATATAGCTGTATGAGACCACTGTACTGTATCTATAGCTGTATGAGACCACTGTACTGTATCTATAGCTGTTTGAGACCACTGTACTGTATCTATAGCTGTATGAGACCACTGTACTGCATCTATAGCTGTATGAGACCACTGTACTGCATCTATAGCTGTATGAGACCACTTTATTGTATCTATAGCTGTATGAGACCACTGTACTGTATCTATAGCTGAATGAGACCACTGTACTGTATCTATAGCTGCATGCATGAGACCACTGTATCTATAGCTGCATGAGACCACTGTACTGTATCTATAGCTGCATGAGACCACTGTACTGTATCTATAGCTGCATGAGACCACTGTCTGCATCTATATCCCACTATACTGAATCTAAACCGCTGTACTGCATATATAGATTACTTTACTCCATCTATAGACCACATACATTGACCACTGTACTGTATCTCTATAGACCACTATACTGCATCTCAACTCAACACAACTCAATGGGGGGGGCGGGGGGGTCCACAGATGCACTACAGTGGTCTACAGATGTGTCTATAGAAGCACTAGAGGAGTCTACAGGTGCACTAGAGTGGTCTACAGATGCACTACAGTGGTATACAGATCACGCCAGTGGTCTACAGATGCACTAGAGTGGGCTACAGATGCACTAGAGTGGTCTACAGGTGCAATAGAGTGGTCTACAGGTGCACTAGAGTGGGCTAGGGAGGCACTAGAGTGGTCTACAGATGCACTAGAGTGGTCTACAGATGCAATAGAGTGGTCTACAGGTGCACTAGAGTGGGCTAGAGAGGGACTAGAGTGGGCTAGAGAGGCACTAGAGTGGGCTAGAGAGGCACTAGAGTGGGCTAGGGAGGCACTAGAGTGGTCTACAGATGCAATAGAGTGGTCTACAGGTGCACTAGAGTGGGCTAGAGAGGCACTAGAGTGGTCTACAGATGCACTAGAGTGGGCTAGAGAGGCACTAGAGTGGGCTAGAGAGGCACTAGAGTGGGCTAGGGAGGCACTAGAGTGGTCTACAGATGCAATAGAGTGGTCTACAGGTGCACTAGAGTGGGCTAGAGAGGCACTAGAGTGGGCTAGAGAGGCACTAGAGTGGTCTACAGATGCACTAGAGTGGGCTAGAGAGGCACTAGAGTGGGCTAGAGAGGCACTAGAGTGGTCTACAGGTACACTAGAGTGGGCTAGAGAGGCACTAGAGTGGTCTACAGATGCACTAGAGTGGGCTAGAGTGGGCTACAGGTGCACTAGAGTGGTCTACAGGTGCAATAGAGTGGTCTACAGGTGCACTAGAGTGGTCTACAGATGCACTAGAGTGGGCTAGAGTGGGCTACAGGTGCACTAGAGTGGTCTACAGGTGCAATAGAGTGGTCTACAGGTGCACTAGAGTGGGCTCGAGAGGCACTAGAGTGGTCTACAGATGCAATAGAGTGGTCTACAGGTGCACTAGAGTGGGCTAGAGAGGCACTGGAGTGGTCTACAGATGCAATAGAGTGGTCTACAGGTGCACTAGAGTGGGCTCGAGAGGCACTAGAGTGGTCTACAGATGCAATAGAGTGGTCTACAGGTGCACTAGAGTGGGCTAGAGAGGCACTAGAGTGGTCTACAGATGCAATAGAGTGGGCTACAAATGCACTACAATGGTCTACATACCACGACAGGGGTCTACAGATGCACTAGAGTGGTCTATAGATACAGTACAGCATTCTATAGATACAGTAGGTAGTCTATAGATGTAGTACAGTGGTCTCATATAGCTATAGATACAGTGCAGTGGTCTATATATACAGTACAGTGGTATATAGATGCAGTACAGTGGTTTATAGATTCAGTACAGTGATCTATAGATGCAGTACATGATCTCATGCAGCTATAGATGCAGTGGTCTCATATAGAAAGAGATGCAGTACAGTGGTCTAGATACAGTACAGTGGTCTCATGCATGCAGCTATAGATACAGTACAGTGGTCTCATACAGCTATAGATACAGTACAGTGGTCTCATACAGCTATAGATACAGTACAGTGGTCTCATACAGCTATAG
This sequence comes from Gymnoscopelus braueri, assembly GCF_963280865.1. Lineage (NCBI taxonomy): Eukaryota > Metazoa > Chordata > Actinopteri > Myctophiformes > Myctophidae > Gymnoscopelus > Gymnoscopelus braueri. The sequence continues at coordinate 9,611,712 of NC_137621.1, forward strand.
ATACAGTACAGTGGTCTCATACAGCTATAGATGCAGTACAGTGGTCTCATACAGCTATAGATACAGTACAGTGGTCTCATACAGCTATAGATACAGTACAGTGGTCTCATACAGCTATAGATACAGTACAGTGGTCTCATACAGCTATAGATACAGTAGAGTGGTCTCATACAGCTATAGATACAGTACAGTGGTCTCATACAGCTATAGATACAGTACAGTGGTCTCATACAGCTATAGATACAGTAAAGTGGTCTCCTTTTTACAATAGGCGGAAATTACATATTTGTACTGCATGCAATAAACTGCATGATTCTTGCCCAAAACTGCATGAGATTGGCATAAATGTGGCATTTATGTACAGGGGAGGCTTGTAGGTATACATGTAACCCATTTCAATTCACTTATATCAAGGTGACAGCTCAGGGGACCATTTGGAAAACAGTGATGGCCGTTTTTCCCTCGACAAAATGTTGTCTAACTTTGAATCCTTAGGTATTTAGCCCCCTTCCCGACAAGGTAGCATGACAAGGTTGGTCCCATTGGAAACCTGAGGTTGTCTAGAATCAAATGGTATCGCTATCTTTGGGCTACGTCTAAATTTGAGCGTGCCACAGTCTCCGAAAGACAGTCTCGCTGGCATTTCAGCCAGCAATCCTGCAGGTCTCATAGGGGTAATAAAACATTGAAAAAAACACACTTTGGACCACTTTTTTTCTTGGGATCATCAAAATCCCTATATTAGAGGTCCTATGGATGCCAAAAATCTAAACTAGAAAAAAAAATAAGAGGGTACGCGTGGACCCCTCCTAGGGCCTCTACTAATGTGCTGATAATATTTTTTATTATAATACCAGAACCACCATTACACTATTATCATCATTCACCCCCTACAGTAGAGCACTGTTTCCCAAACAGTGGGTTGCGAGTAAATATCCCCTTTATTTTTTCTTTCCTACATTTTGATTTTAATTATTATTATTTCAAAAGATTCCCCCCCCCCCAAAAAAAAACAAAATGTTAAAGGAGATCACCGCTAATGACGAACGAGCTAACGCTAGTTGCTTGTTTCTCAACATGGCAACACCAAGTTGCCAGGTTCTGGGAGAGAAACAAGCAACTAGCGTTAGCTCGTTCGTCATTAGCGGTAGCCTCTCAGGAACTTTCACTGCATGTTTGACTATCATAAGACTCCACAATGAGTAGTAGTAGAGAAAAAAATAACTTTGCATCGGTTATAATAGACGAATTTCCCTATGACACGCGCTCCCATTATGACAACGGAGGGGGTTGAAAATATGACGACAGGGGAATAACTGGAAATAAACAATGCCACTGTTTACGTCGGTAGGTGAGTAACGACACATCAAAGATAACACTTAAAATGTCCGGAATTCTCCTTTAAAAACAAATCCGTTTTTCAAAATATTCCATAAATTAAAAAGAAATCCATTAATTAGAGGGAAAAAAATACTTTTAGGAAGTAGTGAAAATAGCAGATCTACAAGCTCACAACTTGTAGATTGTAGAGCGGCTTGTAGAGCGGCTTGTAGAGCGGCTTGTAGAGCAGCTTGTAAGAGCGTCTATTTTCACTATTTAGGGTCCCAGGGAGACATAAAATGTCTCTTTTGGGTCTCAAGCTAAAAGGTTTGGGACCACTGTGCTAGAGGCAGCCTGCGTGCCCCAGGCGTTTGGAGTCCCTGCAGTAGACTATACTGTGAGTGTGAGTGGTGTGGCTGTCAGTGAAGATCGTTCTGCACACAGTATTTCTTACAGTATATTGATGGATTTTCCAACTTTTTGTCGAGTGGAAAGTTGATCAAAATGTGCAAGTTTCTTTGAGCACTGCTGTGCTATAGCAGAAAGATACTTGTTGCTCTATTTACAGTGAATGGCAATAACTCTGAGGCAGGTGTACCTAATGATGTCATGGACGGATTAAAGGGAAAATGGGCCCTGTGCACTCCCCCCCCCCGAATCAGAATTGAATAGTTCTAATCAAATTCAGGGTTTTAATGTCTTGTCTTTATGACAAAATATAGCCTACACTTTGCAAGCATTTCACGTTACATTGTCGTGCAATGTAACGTGCAACAGAGCCATATGACATTTACATTTGATATCATCTGTTAAGTCAGTGGTTCTCAACCTCAACCACAATTTAATGACTTTTAAGACCTTTTGAAAACCTCTAAAATGTATTTTTCATCCTATAAAAGGTTGTCAACAAACTATACTATAAAACATGGTCAAACATTGGCCAAATTGTCAAATATTATCTAAAATAAAGATGGAAAATTGTAAAAATAGCTGATCTACATGCCTGCAACGCAAGCAATCTATTTTCACAATTATTATCTGTGGAACTGAGTCAAACAAAATGTAATGCCTCAATTCCTACAATTCCAAGTGCAATTCCACACGCGCACACGCACGCACGCACGCACGCACGCACGCACGCACGCACGCACGCACGCACGCACGCGCGCGCACGCGCGCACACAGCCAAGGGCGACAACATACTGTAATCTCCGTCCCCTTGCGAGGAGAGCTGCTTTCTGAATGTACGAGGTACTCTGTCATCATGCACCGTGTTGATGAAAGCGTCTGTGTGTGTGTGTCATTTTTTAGATGTCCGCGCTATGAGCTTGTAGATTTGCTTTTTTTTTATTTTTTTTATCATGAACATGTTTGCAAATCTTTGAATATATATTTTTTAAAGCGAGCATTTGTAACTCAAATCTTCTGGGGGATTCTACAAATCTCTTCTAAATCCTAACAGTTTTTTGAAAAAAAACGTATGTTGCTATAATCAGTGGTTCTCAAACTTGTCATTTCAAAGACCCCTAAAATGATATGTATTTGGCCGTGGACCTCCAACTCAAAATATGTTGTTCCAGGGACCCCCCAGAAGCAAAGATTTGAGTTAAAAATTTTCGCTTTAAAAATGTATATAACTTCAAAGATTTGCACAAATTTAAAAAAATAGCAGATCTACAAGCTCATAGCGCGGCACTCTGTGCCGCGCTATGAGCTCGTAGATCTGCTATTTTTGAATAGCCAAAGAAATCTAAAAATGACGCACAGATGCGTTCCCGGTCTTAATAGGTTAACAGGGTTTGATTTGTAAAAAGAACATAATCCAAATCAGAATTAAGGTGGGTTATTGACCACTTAATCTGCAAGCTTTGTGAGTTTGTAGACCAGTTATTGTCACTATTATTTTTTTGTACATTTTATTTTACACTTTCACGGCATTTCACAAATGTGATAAAAAAACAAAAAAACATTCCCTCTCTAAAATAGAGGGGAGATATCAAAAGCAGAGGCATCGATCGACCCCCCCCCCCCCCCCCCCCGACCCAAATCCAACCTGGTCTTTAACTGAAGCTGTTGTTGACCCACTTCAGGATGTAACGCATGACTCATCATAGGGATTTATTAATCTCACACACACACACACACACACACACACACACACACACACACACACACACACACACACACACACACACACACACACACACACACACACACACACACACACACACACACAGACACAGACGGCTACTTATTATAATCCCGGCTCTTGTAGTTCCATCACTGCAGGAAAATTGCTGGTTCATGAGGCGAGATGTTGAATTGATAGTTGATAGTTTGCATTTAATTCATGTATAGTTCATAACCACATTATTTCTGCTGTCAATGGTGTGTAGCATGACAATAAACTAAGCTCTTTAATGTTTTTAATATCTATATCTGGGGAAGTGGGGAATATTTCGCCCGGCAGATGGCTCAGATGAGCGCTTGTGCATGCGCCCCCGTGCCAACACAGTCATGCACACACACACACACACACACATAAGCACATGCACACATTCTAAACACACAAGGCCTGAGGGAATATAAAAGGTCTCAAGTCGGTTTTACCCATTAAAACCGGGGAAGCATCTGCGTCATTTTAGGTAGGTAGGTAGGTAGGTAGGTAGGTAGGTAGGTAGGTAGGTGGGTGGGTGGGTTGATAGGTAGGTTTTTCAGAAAATTCTTAGGATTTAGAACATTGGTTTAAAATTGTGGTTCTCAAAAATAGCAGATATACAAGCTTGTACATCTGCTATTTTTGAACATTTTAAAAAAATCTTGAAAGTGTGAAAATATGTTGAATTATATTTTTAAACACAAATCTTCTCTTCTGGGGGTCCCTGGCACAAAACATTTTCAGACCAATTTGGAGAACTTTACTGATTTTAGAAGGCATTTGTAGAATCGGCCTCATAGGTCTTTAATGGGTTAAAAAAGTTGCTGCAAATCACAGGTCAGGTCATTTGTTCCAAAGAGTAGGTGGCTAGGAGGCAAGGAGGACACATCTGAGAGGCCTGACTGGGCTGTGAGCAGATCACATGGGGATCACAGGGGGGGGGGGGGGGTGTGTGTGTGTGTGTGTGTGTGTGTGTGTGTGTGTGTGTGTGTGTGTGTGTGTGTGTGTGTGTGTGTGTGTGTGTGTGTGTGTGTGTGTGTGTGTGTGTGTGTGTGTGTGTGTGTGTGTGTGTGTGTGTGTGTGTGTGTGTGTGTGTGTGTGTGTGTGTGTGTGTGTGTGTTGTTCTTTATTTACCCAGGGTAGTAGCTGAGCACAAGTGGTCATTTTCAGCAACGCCCTGCACATAGAAAGAGACAGACAGACACAAAAAGTGTGTGTGTGTGATTCATAGATAACACAAAAATTTTTATAGCAATTAGCAAAAGTAGCAGATCTACAAACACGTCGCAGGTATCTGTGCTACGTTTGTTGCTTTTGTGTGATGCTGTAGTATGATCAAATATATAGGGTGTTAATTATACTGATAATGTTTTAAAGCTGCTCTATGTAACATTCCTCTTCTACCCCGGATTTGAACCCGGTTTGTTGCCCTGGGCGGACACGGTCGCCTCGGTAAACAAGCAAGTGTTGATCAAATACAATCAATTTCTCGCTTCAAATATTTTCAAAAACATTCTCGAGAGCAATGTTCAGCTGTAAATGACACAGTGTGTTTGTTTACATGGCATAAAAATCAAGCAGCACAGGTTGATATGAGCAGGTGCTCTGAGCCTTTGATTATTATAGAGCTCATCGGTCATTAGAAATTCAGTGATTGACCAATTAGAATCAAGCATTCAACCAAGCCGTGTTAATAAGCATATATAGCGTGCTGCGTGCTGCGTGCTGCGGTGTCCCCAGCTAAATGTGTTGATGCAGAATCGCAATCATTTTAACCACATTATCGATTCATATGTTTGCTGTTCAAAAATAGCAGATATACAAGCTCATAGCGTGTCACTTCGTGCCACGCTATGAGCTTGCAGATCTGCTATTTTTGAACATTTTTTAAGAATCTCGAAAATCTTTGGAAGATTTTGAATTATTTTTGAATTGTTTAACATAAATCTTCTCTTCTGGGGGGTCCCTTGCACAGAACATTTTCAGATGGGGGTTCGCGGACAAAAACATATCATTTTAGGGGTCCTTGACTTGAAAAAAAAAATTGCCGATCTACAAGCAGCCTTATGATTGACTGTGTCAAACGGTGCGCTCATTTTTGACATCACTGCGATGGCTGGTTTGCACATTTTTTTACTTTGATGAGGGCCGTTTCAGTGCTATGGAGATCAGTCTTTAGTTGTTGATCGTTGACCGATAAAGATTTCTCTCCTCAATTCTAGCTCAAGCTGCCCAGCTGTCATCTGTAGACATCAGACTGAGTTTTACCGAGAAAAAGCTGGCCGAAGTGAAGAACGACACTGCAGGTTTGTACGTCTTTGTTGTTTTGTTTTCCTGTCTGTCTCTCTTGAGTCCAGACTGAAAGACAGTCGGACAGAAAAATATGGTAAATACTGTAGTTGTTTAAGATGTTGTGTTTTGTTGTTGTAAAGCGATACATTAGACGATTCATTCAGGTAGATTATATTTGAGACACTACATCCATTCAGACAGTAATCTATACATTAGACACAACATCCATTCAGACAGTAGACTATACATTAGACACAACATCCATTCAGACAGTAGTCTAGATAGATAGATAGATAGATACTTTATTTGTCCTTGCGGAAATTCATTTTGTGCCAAGCAGTCATCAGGATACAAAAAAATCACAAACACATAACATAATTACAAAATACATACAAGCTAGACAAGGCCACCAGTCATGGTTCAAGAGGCATCACATCTATCTATACATTAGATACTACATCCATTCACACAGTAGACTATACATTAGACACAACATCCATTCAGACAGTAGTCTATACATTAGATACAACATCCATTCACACAGTATACTACACAATGATTACATTTTTTTAAAATAATATTTTTAATTTCAGCTCATGCTGTCCAACTGTCATCTCTAGACAGCAGGCTGAGTTCTAGTGAGAACAAGCTGCAGGAAGTGAGGAATGATACTGCAGGTTTGCACCTTACATTTTGTTTTTACTGTCTGTCTCGCTTTGTTTATGCATGTGTATTTAGGCTGATTGATTGATTCAGTCCAGACTGAAAGACAGTCAGACAGACAGAAAAACAAGGTAAATTGTTTTAAGTTGTTTGATTGTTGTAAAGGAAAACATTAGACACATAATCCATTCAGACAGACTATTTAGTAGATTTAACATCCATTAATAAACTAGACTATACATTAGACACAACATCCATTCAGACAGTAGACTATACATTAGACACAACATCCATTCAGACAGTAGACTATACATTAGACACAACATCCATTCAGACAGTAGACTATACATTAGACACATAATCCATTCAGACAGACTATTTAGTAGATTTAACATCCATTAATAAACTAGACTATACATTAGACACAACATCCATTCAGACAGTAGACTATACATTAGACACAACATCCATTCAGACAGTAGACTATACATTAGACACAACGTCCATTCAGACAGTAGACTATACATTAGACACATAATCCATTCAGACAGACTATTTAGTAGATTTAACATCCATTAATAAACTAGACTATACATTAGACACAACATCCATTCAGACAGTAGACTATACATTAGACACAACATCCATTCAGACAGTAGACTATACATTAGACACAACATCCATTCAGACAGTAGACTATACTGTACATTAACATTAGAAGAAGAAAACAAATGTACAGTAGACTATTTGACAGTAATTATTTAGACAACAGAACACATTAGACATAATATTTATTTAGACAGTAGAATATTATACATCAAACAGTATTTATTTAGTCAGTATAATATACATTAGACAGTATTTAGGCAGTATAATATACTATATTAGACAGCAGACGAGCACTCGTTGCTTCTCGTTAACGTTCAGTTTGTCAACTGTCTCCTCTCAGCGTTGTTCAGGTTGAGCCAATCTGATCAGGAGTCTAAACTGTCTGAGTTGGAGAACAGAGTGACAGCCAGCCAGACACAACTGGACCAGCTGAAGACACACAACACAGGTTGATCTGTCCTCTTTTACACTGCTGCTTCAATGAACCCATTAAAACTGGGAAAGCATCTGTGTCATTTTAGATTTTTGCTATAATAATAATAATAAACTTTATTTGTATAGCACCTTTCATGACATGAAATGCAGCTCAAAGTGCTTTACAGAAAAAGTACAAATAATTTAACAATAAAGCAAAAAAGAAAAGCAAAAGCATAAAACATTAAAACAAGTATATTGCAAAAAAAGGCAGTGAATCAGGCAAAACTGTGAGGACATGAATAACAACACAGAGATTTAAAAATCAACTAAAAGCCAGAGTGAAGAAATAGGTCTTGAGCTGTGCTTTAAAGCTGTCCACAGAGGCTGCAACATAACACCTACGACAGGCACACCCTCTGTAGACAGCTTTAAAGCACAGCTCAAGACTTATTTCTTCACTCTTGCTTTTAGTAGATTTTTTCTAAATCTCTGTGTTGTTATTCATGTCGTCACTGTTTTGCTTGATTCACTGCCTTTTTGTTCGTTGCCATTATTTCAATGCCATTATTTTAAAAAGTTTTAATCATTCGTTCAATCATTATTGCTTTTCTGTAAAGCACTTATTTATTTTAGTTTTTTGCTCTGTAAAGCGCTTTGAGCTGCATTCATGTCATGAAAGGTGCTATATAAATAAAGTTTATTATTATTATTATTATTATACGTTTTTCAGAAAACTCTTACGATTTAGAACAGTGGTTCTCAAAATGTTTTTTTTTTTTTACACAAATCTTCTGGGGGGGTCCCTGGCACAAAACATTTTCAGATGGGTTTTCTATATATATATCAATTTGGGGGTCAATTTGGGGGTCCTTCGCACGAAAAAAGTTTGAGAACCACTGATTTAGAAGGCATTCGTAGAATGGGCCTCAGCGGTCTTAATGGGTTAAGGGACATAATGAGCAGAGGAATGTCACTTCAACATTAAACGACAACATTCTTGTTTTGTTTTAATGACTTAATTTCAGCTCATGCTGCCCAGCTGACGTCTTTAGACACGAGACTGGAGGAAGTGAGGAATGACACTGCAGGTTTGTACATCTATACACTTTGTTTTCCTGTCTGTCTTGCACTTTTATTATGTCTCAAGTTGAACAGTAAAAAAAACTCAGGTTGGTTGTGCTTGTGAGTTGCAGTGGTGGAAAAAGTACTAATTTTTTTTACTTAGGTAAAAGTATCAATACTGCAATGTAGAAATACTTACAAAGTTACAAGTAAAAGTCCGGAATTCAAAATGTACTCATTGTGCAGAATGTCCCATTTCAAAATGTATAAAAAATCTTTGGAAAAAAACAGATCAAGCAGATACAAGCTCACAATGCGACGGATTGTGAGCTTGTAGATCGGCTATTTTCAAATGGACGACATGTATATAGGGCTGAAGTGGTCAATGTATGTTTTGTAATAATAATCAAAATCTGCAAATTAAGATCGAGACCCAAAAGAGAAATTAGAGTTTTGCCCCGGGGACCCAATGAGTGAAAATAGCTGATCTGCAAACTCGTGAAGCGGCGCCTCACGCCACGTTGTGGGCTTGTGGATATGCTATTTTCACTACTTCTTAGACGTTTGTTTTAATTTAATTTATGAAATACTTTTGAAAAATGTTGGTTTTCCATTGATGAAAAGTTGTGACTTTCTTTGTTTAAACTTTTTTAAATCTTTTGAAATATAGATACCTTTTTTTTATGTAGGAAACAAAAACAAGGGGATATTTACTCGCGATCCAAACATAGGTCCCGTCACTATGACTCCGAAATAACCCATTACATACCCATGTATGGGCATATACTGATGACATCGGGGATCTCCATATATGGTCATAAAAGGAACAAGGAATGACAGATACAGAGATCTCCATTTATGGGCATATATCGGATTGGCGGTGCGACGTACAGTAGCTGTGAGGGCCGCGTAGCCACCCGAACCATTTTCAGGAATATTAAAATTTCATAATGGAATCAATGGGGCTCGGATCGGGCTGGAACAAGATTGATGTCATCAATAAGACTTCCCAGGTAGCAAATCATGTCAGATTTTTAGTGTGACGACGTCTCCACGCCCCGCCGACCGGAGCGTCCGCTTGTCGGGACCCGACGTCTCCACGTGCCGTCCTCGATCAGCGTTTACCGTGCACTACGCCGAGAGTCCACCCGGCGTAGCGTTGGCGGGACGGGCGGACGCGCCATCGGCCGAGTAGCGTGGCGCTGTTGTATATGACCCCCCCCCCCATATATAGCGACCCCCCCACCCCCCTGGGTGGGCGATTATGGACCCCCACCCACATTTTTTATATAGCCTAGATATTGTATTCATATTAAGTGTGTATAGTTCAGACATTTAACCCATACTTTGTAAGGTGCTCCTTTATCCCTGTACACCAAACCTCTTTGCCAAAAATAGCTGATCTACAAGCTCACAACATGTCTGCGACGCGCTGTGAGCGTGTAGATCTGCTATTCCCCCAATAGAGATGCAAGAGTTCAAGTGGTAAAAATACAGTATCTATCACAAATATTGGCAGCCCTCCAAATCCCTGTTGAAGACCCCTAGCCTAAATGTAATAATGCAGCACAGATGTTAACTTAGTTTTGTTTTATTAGAAAAGGTACACAAATTAAGCAATACATATCCATAATGAAACTATACATATCCATAATGAAACAAACTTTATTAATTTAAAATATATGTTCATATATACACAAATGCTATCATTTAGCTAGGGAACACCTGGAACCCTCTCAAGTAACATTCATAAGGAAGGAAGTTTGTTCAAGTGACAGTTCGTTTAAGTGACAGTTCATATGAATGGCCTGTAGTTCACTGTTTTACCCCTGCTGGTGTCAGAAAGATCTTTTTCTCCAAAGGGTTGTTATAAATGCATGGAACATTTAACCACTGAAAACAGTCCAGTGTTTCTGAAATAATTCTACAACGTGCCTAGCTTAACTAGCTATGTAGTATAAAACAAGCATGGCAACATAAGGGCACCGTCACACATAGGCTTCAGAAGCTCCAGCGTCCTGTTCACTTCAGTTCTGTGGGGGCTGTGGGGCAGTGGAGCAGGTTGCAGAGCTTGGTCAAGGCGGGGGAAGGAGGGAGGAGGAGGCTGGCTCTTTAGTCCTTCCCCCATCGCGATCCGAAGCTCCTTTGAGGTAACGAATGATCTGCTCCTATCAAAATCGAGTGCAATATACAAGTAAAATTTTGTAAATAGCAAAAATAGCAGATCTACAAGGACAGAGAGAGGCTTACAGAAAAGTATACCATATACACACTTAAAACAAATAAAGAAATAATCAAAATCTACTGCAATATACAGTACAATTTTACAAATGGCAAAAATAGCAGATCTACAAGGAGAGAGGCATACTGTGTTGGACAGCTTGGTTGTTTACAATTAGAAAAATCTCATCTTCAAAGTGGACACTTAAGATGCTAAAATCAAACATTCATGGTCAAATCAAACATTCACAACACATCAGCATTGATAGATGTGTGCGGCATCTGCCATCAGACCTCTGGAGCTTGTTCAGAAAGCTGCGGCTCGTCTGGTGTTCAACCGCCCCAAGTTCTCCCACACAACCATCCTTCTCCGCTCTCTACACTGGCTCCCCGTAGCGGCTCGCATCCAGTTCAAAACCCTGGTGCTAGCCTATAGGGCAGTGAAAGGAACAGCTCCTTCCTACCTCCGGGCTATGGTCGATGCCTACACCCCTGCCCGACCACTTCGGTCTGCCACCTCGGGGCGACTGATTGCCTCGTCACTCAAGGGTCCTTCTGGCCGATCCACACGGTCACGACTCTTTTCTGTTCTGGCCCCACAGTGGTGGAATGAACTTCCCACTGATGTTAGGACAGCAGAGTCACTGCCCATATTTCGCCGCAGGCTAAAAACCCACCTCTTCAGGAAACACTACCCTTCCTCTCTGCCTGACCTACTTGTTGTTAACTAGTTGTACGAACGCTTGTTTTCTATTGCTGTATTGTTTATTGGATTATTGGATTGTCTATTGGATCTTGTTTAGTCGATACACTTATTTGTTTTAGCTCATGCTCATTTGATTTAGCTATTTTGTCTCATCTGTTTAAGGAAATAGGTAGCTGTGTGTGTGTGTGTGTGTGTGTGTGTGTGTGTTTTCCATGCTAAGTGGGTCACATTGAGGTTAGTCCATACTGTTGTTGACGCTGACATTCTTATCATTACACATCGTTGCTGTCGGGCAGAAACCTCTTATATCCATGTTTTTTCGTATATTAATGCTCTACTTGATCATAACTACAGCGTCACACAAAAGCATCAAAAGTGTAGCAGATCCACAAGCTCCAAGCTTGTGGATCTGCTGCTTTTGATGCTTTTGAATTTGAATCCTGAAAAGTAATAGTTTTGGATGTTTCTACCCGACAGAGTCTCTGACAGGTGGAAACCTATATGAGTGCATGTGCAATATGAGTGCACGTGCCTCTAATTTCATTACAGGGTCGTCTTTGCAAAGTTGAAGTTCCGCGTCACTTAGAACTTGAGCGAACGTCGCGAACTTGGCGAGGAAGAGGCGAATTTCACGCATTTGTTATGGCCAGTTCGCCTCGTTCACACCTTACGATGCAGCGCCGTGTCAAATCGCGTCCTCGCTTAGACTTTGTATGTAATCGCTCCGCACAAAAACATAATTATCTTCACCTCTCTACACCGTAAGAGCTATAGTTTTGCTTACAACAGTGTGTAGACCAACAGAGTGTATAGGCTTTCAGAGTTACAGACATTGGGACCCCTGGTGGTTGAGAACCAGCTGGCCTACAACACAATGCCTCACTATCAATTGAATCATGCAAAATGCAGAAAAATAGATGCAGAAAGAAAAAGCAAAACGCTCACATGACAGAAATACCAGAAGCTACGGACCTTCACAGACCATCATCCAGTGGTGGAAAAAGTACTCTAGTGTTTTACTTAAGTAAAAGTATCAATACTGCAATGTAGAAGTACTCTGTTACAAGTAAAAGTCCGGAATTCAAAATTTACTTGAGTAAAAGCACAAAAGTATTGGTATCAAAATGTACTTAAAGTACCAAAAGTAACAGTACTAAAATGTTTGAAAATAGCAGATCTACAAGCTCACAACGCGCCGCGATGCGATGCGTTGTGAGCTTGTAGATCGGCTATTTTCAAATAGCCTAGGTACAGTATAAAATAGGGCTAAAGTGGTTAATGTATGTTTTATAATGTAATCATTTATATCTGCAAAGTAACTAACTAAAGTTTTCAAATAATTGTAGTGGAGTAAAAGTACAACATTTGCCTGAGATGGGGTAGAAGTAAAAGTATAGACAATTGGAAATACTCCAGTAAAGTAAAAGTACCTCAAAATTGTACTTAAGTACAGTACTTGAATAAATGTACTTAGTTACTTTACACCACTGCCATCATCATCATCCTCATCATCATCATCTACATCATCTCTCTATATGATGTCATAGATACTGTACACATGGAACCATGCAGTTAGTGGACCCTGTCTTGTTTCCTGTCTGTCTCTGTTTATGCATGTACTTATTTGCCTGTTGGATTATTTCAGTCCAACTATCGAGTCTGTCAGCTGAGTTATCTTCTATGGAGTCCAGACTGAAAGACAGTCGGGCAGAAAAAGGAGGTAAATGGTTTCAAGTTGCGTTTGATTGTTGTAAAGTGCAGTAAAACATTAGACACGACATGCATTCATACAGTAGGCTATACGTTTAGACACAACATCCATTCAGACAGTAGACTATACATTAGACACAGCATCCATTCAGACAGTAGTAGAAATTTGATTGCAGAATTGTCTATCATGGTCAAGACGAAATGCTATCAGCAGCGTAGAGTAAATCCACTGTCAATGACCAATGCAGAGCATACGGAAATAGCGACACCTTCTAGGCCAGGGGTGGGCAATTTTGATGATGGAGAGGGCCACTATTTTTCCACACTCACTCCAGAGGGCCACATTGCATATACTGTTGGGCAGACACCTCTTATCTCCGTATTTTAACTTTTTTTGTAAATCAATGCAGTACTTCGCCATTCTATGTCACACAAAAGTTGCACAAATAGCCAATTTACAAGCTCAAAACGTGTTGCAGTGCGATGCGTTTTGAGCTTGTAGATCTGCTTTCTTTGAATTGGAATCCAGACAAAGACAATAGAATTATAATACTAGTCAATAAGCTACTAATATAGACTGAAGTAGTTAAAGCGGGTCATGCTTGCATGTTTGGAATTGTAACAGCTGAAATCAATAATATATCAGTATTCCGATATTAACCTGGGGGCCGCATTAAGTATGCGGCCCCCAGGCCGCCAGTTGCCCATGTATGTTCTAGGCCATTAATGAGAACTGCAGCCTTTTCATTACATTGGCTTCATTTTCAAGATTGAAAGCTTGCCGCCTTGTTAGTGCTCTTCTTTTATCTTTATCTTTAATCCAAATTATCCAATCGCTGCAAAGTCCTCTGCAGAAAAAGACACATCTAACAAAACCACTTGTGCATTCTGCATGCACAAACAATATTTCCAACATGCTTCAACATTTTATTCATGTATTATCATATCATAGTAATACACTAATAAGGATACACACAACATCTCGAACGTGAGTGTAGTGTTGAATTTGGATGGATTTTGAATGCAATCAGTGAGCGGCCATTTGTGAACCCTCCTACAGTACGTAGGTGCATCTTAATCCCAATGATGCAGGATAATTACTATTTTCTAAATAGTAAGGAAATATCTGCGCTGTCACTGCGGCGGATTTAAGACCAGCCGGGCTGGTCTAAGGCGCAATTAATGGCCTTTTTGAGTTTTCTCTCTGTGCGTAAGATAGCAATGCACCAAACCACACCTCATTTTAAGACCAACTTGCTTGCATGGGTGCAAGCAAATATCAATGGGATTGGTATTTAAGAAAGGGACAGGGCCCTCAATACCCTCATACCTGATTAACTACTTCTCCAAAGTGAGTGACACCCACAGTCACAACAATAGAGGGAGTAACCATGATCTGGTACCACCCACATTTTTAACAAACATTGGAAAATTCTCATTCTACTACTCTGCCACCAAAATGTGGAATGCCCTGAAACCATTCATTAAAGGATGTGTTTCCTTCAAAATTGGCCTGAAAAAGGAGACCACGGGGGGAGGTAAATGTAAATTCCCATCGGAAGGGGGTGTCATTCACTGCCGCCGTTTTTCCTTTTTCTCCTTTGTACATATAGGCTAGTGTTTGTGTTTGATTACATGTGTTATTGTGTAAATTCTTTGCTATGTTGATGAATTGAATTATTTGCTATGTTGATGAATTGAATACATATGGGACCACAATGGAAACAAGTCCCCGGGACGTTTTTTTTTGTGTTATACTTTTTCGCCTTAATGTCTTAACACGTGCTGTTTACATTTCTGACTAATAAAGTATTCAATCAATCAATCAAAAAATGATTATGTAATTATACTGTACATTATAACATGAGCTCTGGGTGTGAAAAGGACAATTGCGTCAGTAGTAAACTAGTAATGATAACTGTGTTGCACCCACTCTCGTCTGTCTGTCTGTCTGTCTGTCTGTCTGTCTGTCTGTCTGTCTGTCTGTCTGTCTGTCTGTCTGTCTGTCTCTCAGCTGTCTGTCTGTCTGTATGTTTAATTACACACTCATTTAGATGTGAGAGGTGAATGTGATCATCTAGCTCAGTGGTTCTCAAACTTTTCCATGTCAAGGACCCCCAAAATGATATGTATTTGGCTGCTGACCCCCCATCTGAAAAATCTTTTGTGCCAGGGATTTTTCCAAAAATAGCAGATATACAAGCTCATACTATGAACGGTAGTACAGCTGTAGTACAAGGGTTCCCAAACTTTTCAGGACACGACCCCCCCCCACAAAATAATAATATTTGAGCTGGGGACCCCCCACCCTGAAGAGCACTTGGGATTGTAGGAGTTGAGGCATTACATTAAGTTTGACTCTGTTCCACGGATAAATATTGTGAAGTTAAAGTGGTTAAAATGGTTGTGACGCTATATTACGTAACTCATTTTGCTGGGGACCCCCTGGTACCCCCTGGGGGTCCCCGGAACCCCATCTTTTAGAACCAATTATCTAGCTGGCGCAAGAAAAACCCAACAGAGTGTGTCTGTCTCTGCTGTCTGACAAGACAGCGGTTCTTGAGGGGGTCCCCAGCTAAAGGATTGATAGCTGGGGAAATAGGAACCAAATGGACCCTTATGGCCGGGGCTGTCACTCTGAGAGTTATGGTGGTCTGTGGTCTAATTCAGGGGTTCTCAAAGTGAGGGGGTCCGGGTACCCCCGCGGTCCTTGAGTGGGTTCCAGGGAGTCCCCAGCAAAATTGGTAAATAATATATCAAAATCAGTTTAACCTATTTAGACCTGGAACGCATCGGTGTCACTTTAGGTTTCTTTGGCTATTCAAAAATAGCAGTTATACAAGCTCATAGCGCGGCACCGAGTGCCGCGCTACGAGCTTGTATATCTGCTATTTTTGAAAAATATTTAAAAAATATTTTCCAGATTTTTTTCAAAAAACTTTTGAGATTTAGAATTTTTTAAAGAATCGCCTCAGGTCTTAATGGGTTAACCTATTAGCTATTTTCAACATATTTCTTTTTTGAAAGTTTTTAACACCACAAATCTTGTATGGGGTCTTTGGCACAAAACATTTTCAGACGGGGATCCAAGGCCAAATACAGGATCATTTTGGGGGTCCTTGACATGGAAGCACTGTGATAACAACAGACTCACTGATTCACACTTTGTACTTTGGTTTTTCTGATTCCAGCTCAACTGTCTGTCCTGGAGGTCAGACTGAAGTCCACCGAAGACAAAGTAGAATATCTGAACAAGAGAAACGCAGGTTACTGACAACATCGTCGTGTAGAACTGCAGTAGATGCAGTAATGCTGTAGAACAGTGGTTCTCAAAGTGAGGGGTCCGGGGACCCCCGTGTAGGCGGTCCTTGAAGGGGTTCCCCAGCCAAATTTGTTCATACAGCATCGCAATCATTTTAACCCCTTTATCCATATTTTATACATTGGCTATTCAAAAATAGCAGATGTACAAGCTCGTATACAGTAGCTTGTACATCTGCTATTTTTTTTTATTTTTTTTTTGAAAATCTTGAAAGTGTATGAAAAAGTTTGAATACTTTTGCTCTTCTCTTCTGCCGGTCCCTGGCACAAAACAATGATCAGATGGCGGTCCTTCCCCCGGCCAAATATATATCAATTTGGGGGTCCTTAACATGAGAAGGTTTGAGAACCACTGCTGTAGAAGATAGATAGATGTTGTGGTATTGTAGTAGATACTGTAGTTGTACGGTAGTACAGCTATAGTAGTACTGTAGCACAAGGGTTCCCAAACTTTCCAGGCCGCGACCCCCCCAAAACAATCATATTTGAACTGGGGACCCCCCCACCCTGAGAAGCACTTGGAATTGTAGGAGTTGAGGCATTACATTTAGTTTGACTCTGTTCCACGGATAAATATTGTGAAAATGGCCGATCTACAAGCTCACAGCGCCTTGCACTGCGAGCCGTTGTGAGCTTGTAGATCTGCCTTTTTTTCACAATGTTTGCCTCTTTCTTGCGTAATATTTGACAATTTGGTATTAAAAAGGTCTTAAAATTCCTTAAATTGTCACTTTGGTAATGTGCAGATACCCTGTATACACTTATACTGCATGTTGGTTTTGTTTACGGTTGAGTGAGAAAACAATATTGCAATATTGATGATTAGCACCCCCAAAAATCTCTTGGGGACCCCCAGTTTGGGAACCACTGCTGTAGTACAGATGTTGTAGTACAGATGTTGTAGTACAGATGTAGTACAGATGTAGTTTCTTATGTGTTCAGCTCAAGTAGCAGAGCTTCCGTTCCTGAACACCCGACTGAGGTCGGTCGAGAACCACGTGGAACAGCTGAAGAGGAAGAATGCAGGTGAGCATCTATTCTACAACTTACAACTTGGGGGGGGGGGGGCTGGGGTTGCTCAATATATGTTCAATATTGTGTAATTGTGCAACTCTCATAAGTACGCTAGCAGAAAGCTCGTCGTCTATAACATCCATGTTCCGTGGAAAAAATGTTGTTAAAACATAGGCGCCCCACCGGAAGAGGAGGGCTGAGGGCGGACCAAACGGGCCAACATCCTGTTATCAACATTCTATTGGGCGGTCCCCCCAGAGTCAAATTCAAAGGGAAAAAAATGCAGTGGGCCCTGTTTTTCCCTTTATTTTTGACGATGGGTTCCCAGATTGCGATCACACAGACCTTTACTTGGCCGCACTTTGCGAGCCCTGCCTCTTGGCATGTCAAAGCAGCAGGCAGAGGGCCCATTTAAAGCATTATCATCATACCCCCTCAACCATCAACAGTAGGTGGGGGGCCTATGCTCATTTACAAATAAAAGTCTCCATTTTCTCCAAATGTATTTTGCGTAAAATCGTCATCAACAGCTGCCAACAAAAAAAAGTCCATTCGTACTACGTCATCATCAACCATTTGTGTGTGAATGGGTTCCACTGGCTGCACATGGTGCAGCATTGTCCACGAGGCATCAGGCTAATCGTAAACGGAATCGCTCAGTGGCTATAAAAAACATGGAGATAAAAACGTTAAAAACAAGCAATGTCTGATCCAAATTAGGTGCATTATAATATTTATTCGCTATCATCCTCCACCTTGTTGTAACTCCACATGAGCCTGATGTTACGGCGATGCATCCAAACTACCAACGTTACCTTCATGTGGGCCAGGGAGCCAGATTAACCCATTCAATCCGGCAACGCATCTGTGTCATTTTCGATTTCTTTGGCTATTCAAAAAATAGCAGATATACAAGCTAATGAACTTGTAGATCTGCTATTTTTTTTTTGTGTGCAAAATGTGTGCAAATCTTTGAATATATATTTTTAAAGCCAAAATTTTTAACTCAAATCTTTGCTTCTGGGGGGTCCCTGGAACAAAACATTTTGAGATGGGGGTCCGCGGCCAAATCCATATCTAAAAATGTTTTCTAAATCCTAACAGTCTGTTGCTATATCAGTGGTGCTCCAATTTTTCCATGTCAAGGACCCCCAAATTGAATGTATTTGACCACGGACACCCATCTCAAAATATGTTGTTCCAGGGACCCCCCCACGCCAGAAGCACAGATCGGAGTAAAAGAAAATCGCTTAAAAAAATACAGTATGTATGCATTCAAAGATTTTTCCACGATTTTTCGAAAAATAGCAGATCTTCAGGCTCATAGTGCCGCGCTATGAGCTTGTATATCTGCTATTTTTTGAATAGCCAAAGAAATCTAAAATGACACAAGATTTTTTGTCTTCCAGTGCTGTCATCTAGGATGTGTAACGCAGAGAGTCGCATGGAAGTGCTTAGGAAAAACATCTCAGGTCAGATAAAAAATAAAGAATACATTTAAAAAATTGAAAACATCGCTGTTGGGCAAAAACCTTGTATCTCCAAATTTCTACTTTTAATTTTAATTTTTTTAAGATATTTTTGGGGCTTTTATGCCTTTATTTGGACAGGACAGTAGGCTGACAGGAAATGGGGAGAGAGATGGGGGGGGGAGACATACAGCAAAGGCCGTCGGGAACGGGAGTCGAACCCGCGACACGCTGTCATGCTGGATTACCAGCTTATGTGGTATGCACCTGGACCTCTAGGCCAGCGGACGCCCCGTTTCAACTTTTTTTAATATATATTTTTTTGTCATTTAATGCCCTACTTTGTCACACAGGAGTGTCTAGCTCTGGTGTGGAAACAAGAACGCAAGGACTTTTTTGGACGGACCTTTTAGACAAAGTATTATGCTGTTTACACTTTTTTTGCCTAATAAAATATTCAATCAATCAATCAATCAAGCAAAAGTATCATGAAGGTAGCCGATCTACAAGCTCACAATGCGTCGCATTACTGAAAGGAGTCATGAGCTCAGTTCTGGGCTCTCCCTAGGCTGGCAGAGGGAGAGTAGCGCCCAGGATTACATAGGCAATTGGCACTGGGTGAAAAAATGGGTTACAAAAAAAATCTTTGTAAAAAGAAGATAACCGATCTACAAGCTCACAATACGTCTCATTACTGAAAAGTAGCGTTTTTTTTGGACATACATAAAGAGGTTTCCGCCTGACAGCGACGAAATTGATCATCTGTGTTTGGATTGTGTCACAGCTTACCTGAACCCTGTGTTTTGTACACCAGTAGTTCTCATACGTTTTTCGTGCCAAGGACCCCCAAATTGATCGCTGCGAACCCCCATCTGAAAATGTCTTGTGGACCCCCAGAAGAAAAGATTTGTGTTAAGAAATACAAAACCATTCAAAACGTTTTTCAAACACTTTCAAGATTTTTCAAAAATGTTCAAAAGTAGCAGACGACGCACAAGCTCGCTCGTGCCACGCTGCGAGCTTGTATATCTGCTATTTTAGAATAGCCGACGTATAAATGGATAAAGTGGTTAGAATGATTGTGATGCTGTATTAACACATGATTGTGATGCTGTATTAACCCCCTCAAGGCCCCAACGTTGTGAACCACTGCTGTACAAGACACAGTAATACACAATATTAAGTTTATAGTTTAGATTTTCCGTTGGTTTTTATTCTTAGTGTACTGTTGTTGTTGTTTTAATGATAGAAAAAAGAAACTACATAAAAAGATGAAATATGGACATAAAAAAACTGATGGGGACGTTGGACAATTAAAGGTTTGAACAAAACGTCTCTGGGACGTGTTTATAAATGTTTGAATGTTTTGTTACATTATTTCATATGAAATACATCTCGCTGATGTGAGGAACATAACATACAGCCAAATATTATACAAAACCTCATTAGTAAATACTAATACAATACATACAATGATGTCGACAGAAGTGCAGTGTGTGTGTGAATTACATTCAACAGCTTTCAAATCAACAGACTTTGACTAATGGTCAGCTTACAAATGAAAACAGTCGGAAGTCGATGTGTTAAATCAGGGGTCTTCAACAGGGGGTCCGGGACCCCTAGGGGGTCCTCAGAGCTACTATAGGGGGTCCGCCAAATCTTTGTGTGATTTCGTTTTTTTTTACATTAACTTGAACCATATAATTCGTTTTCTGAGGGGAACATTAGCCAAAAATAGCAGATCTACAAGCTCTCAACGCCTCGCGCTGCGAGGCGTTGAGAGCTTGTAGATCGGCTATTTTTGGCAAAGAGGCTATAGGTGTAGAGGGAAAAAATAGCAGACTAAGTAAATTTTTTTTTAATTTGAAACACAATTTTATACAATATAGAGGGGGTCCCTGCTTCATCTCTCTCTCAGCTAGGGGGTCCTTGGCCTGAAAACGTTGAAGACCCCTGTGTTACATTAAAACCTCTCCCCCCCAGACATGCCACCATGTAACAGTTCCTCCCTGGAGGCCGACCTGGCAGCCCTGGAGACCAGAGTGACAGACACAGAGGCGCACCTGGAAGAGATGCACAGACACAATACAGGTGACTGACTGACTGACTGAGGACTGGGTCCCAGATGATCAGCTTAATGTGCAAACATTTTTTCTCACTCCATAGTAAACAAACCAACATCCAGTATAAGTGTATACAGGGAATCTGTACATTTCTAAACAGACAATTTAAGAACTTTTAAGACCTTTTTAATACCTCTAAAATGAAAAAAATAAACTAATAATAAGACCATTACTACGTCAAAATTAACCAACAAATTATACTATAAAAAAATTCAAACATTGGCCAAATTGTGTGTGTGTGTGGGCCGATCTACAAGCTCACAACATCTCACATTGCGTTGTGATGTAAATTATGTAAAACTAACTTAAAACAATCAGTACCCACACAGATGCTTGAAGCAGGTCTGCTATAAGCAGCGCTGTTTCATTACACTTTCTTATTTTTTTTGATTTTATGTTTGTTTTTTAATAACGTGAATTGAAAACGATCTGGTGGGTTGTCTGTAACTTCTGTCAGCTCTGGACGTCATCCTGAATGCCAGCTTGAACCTGATGGACCACCTACAGTCAGACAATATAGGTAACCGACTGTCCTACTGTCTGTCTCTACGACACTGTCTCTCTCTCAGCTGTCCTGGCTGTCTCTCTCTCTCCTACACTGTCTCTCTCCTACAGTGTCTCTCTCTTAGCTGTCCTACTGTCTGTCTCTACGACACTGTCTCTCTCTCAGCTGTCCTGGCTGTCTCTCTCTCTCCTACACTGTCTCTCTCCTACAGTCTCTCTCTCTTACAGTAGCTGTCCTACTGTCTGTCTCTCCTACATAGCCGTCTCCCTCTCAGTTTTCCTACTGTCTGTCTCTCCTACACTGTCTCCCTCCCCACTGTCCGACTGTCCATCTCTCCTGCAAGTGTATATATCGTCCAAAACAGTTACTTTTTTCAGGATTTTCAAATTCAAAAATAGAAAAAGTAGAAGATCTACAAGCTCGAAACGCATCGCTTTGCACCGCGTTTCAAGCGACGCGTATATCTGCTACTTTTTATGCTTTTGTGAGACGCTGTAGCATGATCAAGTTGGGTGTTAATTTATGAAAAAAACACAAAAAAGTTTTATTGAGGTTTCTGCCCGACAGTGACGATATATATGATTTTACTGTGACTATTATTTGTCTTTTTTGCTGCCTCCAGACCAGCTGTCAGAGGTGGAGGCCATGGCCGTTCGTCTGAACTCCGGTCTGGTCCATTTACAGGAGATGAAGGCTCAGGTGACGGGTCAGTAATATTCAAAGACCATCTCTTAAGAGTGATGTTAAAAGTGTCGATACCAAAGGCCTCTCGGATGGCACAGTGGTAAAGTAGCTGCCCACCACCGCGGCGGTTGTGGGTTCAAATCCGCCGTGGTGCATCCGGCTTTGTCGAGCGTCTGTACGAACACAATTGGCCCCGTGTTTGGGGGCGGGGAGGGTGTCTTTCTGCATGTATTCCTATATATGGGCTGAGAGTGTTGAAAGAAAAACCTGTACACAAGACATAGAAAGACCTGTACGCAACACCTTGAATCTTGAAACCAGGAAGGTAAAAAGTAAGTTGATATTTAATTGAATGTTTTAAATGCTCCACAGCTGTCGAGGACAGACTGGGAGACGGAGAAACACTGATGGAAGAGTGGAAGAAAGAGGAGACAGGTGACAGATTCTATTCAATGGTGTACTTGAATACATGAACCCGAGCATCCCTATTCTTTTTTTTATTAAATTGTTATTGAGTGACATTATCAAACATAAATATCAAACATATCAGACCTACATTTCCCAAAAATAAATGTGCATGTGTTTAAAGCAGCACTATGTAACTTTTTAAACAACTATATAGCAACTATTTAGCAAATATATATCAAATATATATACATATCTGGTCCTCACTAATGCTCACAGTATTATAAGATGGCACCATTTCTGTCTGCTCACTCTGTGTCTCATTGGAGGGCTGTGGACAGTTCAGAAACATGTCTACCAGTGTCATCACTAATGGGGGGATTCCAAGTTAACCCATTAAAGGGCAAGACCACTTTGGTAGAGGTTTGGGCTGTGTAGTTACCTTGCCATGATGTAACTCCAATGGTGGACAAGAAATCAAAAATAATTCCTCCATTGATTAGAAATTGACAATTCTAAATATGCTCTTTATTGACTTACATTGTACGGTGAAACAGCTCTCAAAGTCACTATTTTAGCACATAAACAAACGTATACAAAGCTGATTCAGACAATATAGAACATCACCAAACCTAGTATTTGTTTGTTTTTTAATAAAAATGTCAAGTTCCAGTTGATTTCGCTATTTCTATTAGGAAGAAACTCCGGACTGGATCCGCGGATCCGCCCCAACCCGCCACGGAACCCAACCCGCCTCAACCCGCCCCGGGAACCCATATATAAATCTATGGCTCAACCCGCCCGCGACCCGCGGTGGGAATATATATATATTATATAGCGCTCTTTTAAGTACCCAAAGTCGCTTTAAATGTCTACAGTAGCACAACATTGTCATGGGCTAAATAAACAAGCATGTTGTTCAAAATAGGGTTTATTTATTTATTTTCGTGTGAGAGCGGCTGACCCGCTCACCCGCAGCCCGCATAATTGCCTCTGAAA
This sequence comes from Gymnoscopelus braueri, assembly GCF_963280865.1. NCBI lineage: Eukaryota > Metazoa > Chordata > Actinopteri > Myctophiformes > Myctophidae > Gymnoscopelus > Gymnoscopelus braueri. The sequence goes on from NC_137621.1 coordinate 9,635,389, forward strand.
TCCTGACTCGACCACCCTCGCCGCGGGTTGACCCGCGACGAGGCTCATCACTATAAGACACGCAAAATAGGGCCCGCAGAGTGAGAAGACAGATAGGGTGCAAAAATGGGTGAAGGTTGAAAATGGGTGAAAATGGTTGTTTCGAATGATTCTATGTTTGCATTTTTCAGCCCAGTTCTCAGATCTGTCAGCTGATATGTTTTCTATGGAGGCCAGACTGACAGACATTCTGTCACAGAATCAAGGTAAGACAACGTTTGTCTTTTATACTTTATCATTTTACAAAATACAAGAGACTATTGTCAATTTGTTCTATTAGTACCTTCTGTGTAGGGATGCAATATGGTTAATCGATTTGAATAACATGATCAATTTTCAAAAAAGAGTGGTAGATCTGCTCTTTTCACAGTTTTTCTGTGTGCAACGAGATAAGATGGGTCTTATATAGGTGCTTAATCACACTAATCAATTTATTTGACCAAAACAAATCTATTAGAATTGTTTGTTGGTTTGTTTATATAACAATGTAATTAAATATATATCTTTTAAGCGCTTCTCGATTATTCAGTTAAGTAGCCAGACTTCTGTGTACACTTGGTAATTTTGCTTCTTTTGCTAATATACTCGGGAGAAACGCTGGCTTCTAACGATCTTATAAAAAAGCCGAAAGGACCGTTTCAGAGTTACAAACCTAAAGGCTGTTATCTATCAAAGGAATCTGATAGAGTTGGTGTCGAAGTGTCCTTGAGCAAGACGCTGAACCCCTAATTGCTCCCGATTAGCAGGTTGGTGCCTTGCATGGTTTCCTCCGCCATCGGTGTATGAATGTGTGTGTGAATGTAATGCACAATCTATGTAAAGCGCTTTGGATAAAAAGCGCTATATAAATGCACCATTTACCATTTTGTATCTTGTGTGATATGGATTTTCCCCCTTTCCCCCCCCCCCCAAAGTTTACTAAGTATTGAGGGTTTCAGTGGTTTAATGTCTGAAATAAACAAAACACATTAATTCACATAACACTGATAGTCTATGAAGCTATCTATGAAATTTATGAAAGCGTTTAATCTGTAACACAATATTATACAATATGTAGTGGGGGTCCCTTCTTCATCTGTCTCTCAGCTAGGGGGACCTTGGACTGAAAAACGTTGAAGACCCCTGCATTAGACAGTATTTAGTCGGTACAGACGAGCACTTATTGCTTCTCGTTAACATTCAGTTTGTCAACTGTCTCCTCTCAGCGTTGTGCAGGTTGAACCAATCGGATCAGGAGTCTAAACTGTCTGAGTTGGAGAACAGAGTGACAGCCAGCCAGGCACAACTGGACCAGTTGAAGACGCACAACACAGGTTGATCTGTCCTCTTTTACACTGCTGCATTTTATTAATTTTTTATTTCTCTTCTTAATTTCAGCTCATGCTGCACATCTATACATTTTGTTTTCCTGTCTGTCTCTTGTTGTTAATGCATGTATTTATTTATTTATTTGCTTGTTGGATTATTTCAGTGCAACTATCGGGTCTGTCAGCTGAGTTATCTTCTATGGAGTCCAGACTGAAAGACGGTCAGACAGAAAAAGAAGGTAAATAGTTTTACATTGTTTGGTTGGTATAAACGATACATTAGACTCATAACCCATTCATACAGTAGACCATTAGGCACAACATTTATTTAGTTTGATGACTATACATTAGACACAACATCCATGTAGTCTATACATTAGACACAGCGTCCATTTAGATCATACATGGGCAACTGGCGGCCCGGGGGCCACATGCGGCCCCCACCTTCACTTGATGCGGCCCACAGGTTAATATAGGAATACGGATATATTATTGATTGATTTAATAATTGATTTACAATTGCAAACATGACCCGCTTTAATTACAGTCTGTATTAGTAGCTTAATGACTAGTTTTACAATTCCAATGTATTTGTATTTAAGTTCATAAAGTTAACATAAGTATAACTAAATGCATTTGAAATGAAAGAAAAATGTTACTTTTCAGGATTCCAATTCAAAAATAGCAAAAATAGCAGATCTACAAGCGCACTGCGACGCGTTTTGAGCTTGTAGATCGGCTATTTTTGCTATTTTTGTGTGACATAGAATGGCACAGTACGGCATTTATTTACTATAAATACGGAGATAAGAGGTGTCTGTCCGACAGTATATGCATTGTGGCCCTCTGGAGTGAGTGTGGAAATATAGTGTCCCTCTCCATCATCAAAGTTGCATCACCCCTGATTTAGATAGTAGACTATACATTAGACACAACATCCATTCAGACAGTATGTGTTCGGAGTCATGTGATGAACATGTATCACCCAGATGTTTTCATATTGCATACCAATTGGCTGCAATTGGCTTTCAAAATCTCTGAAAGGGGCCTCTTTTGCAAAAAAAAGAAAGAAAAAATATGATTGTGTGTTTATTTGCTTGTTGATTATTTCAGTCCAGCTATCAGGTCTGTCAGCTGAGTTATCTTCTATGGAGTCCAGACTGAAAGACAGTCAGGCAGAAATAGAAGGTAAATAGTTTTAAGTTGTGTTTGATTGTTGACACATACTCCATTCAGACAGACTATTTAGTAGATTTAACATCCATTAATAAACTAGACTATACATTAGACACAACATCCATGGATGCATTAGACTATACGTTGAGCACAACATCCATTCAGACAGACTATATACATTAAAATTAGAAGAAACGTTGCTTCTTTTTAACGTTCAGTTTGTCCACCGTCTCCTCTCAGCGTTGTTCAGGTTGAACGAATCGGATCAGGAGTCTAAACTGTCTGAGTTGGAGAACAGAGTGACAGCCAGCCAGACACAACTGGACGAGTTGAAGACACACAACACAGGTTGATCTGTCCTCTTTTATACTGCTGCTTCAATGAAAGGACATAATGAGCAGAGGAATGTCACTTCAACATAAAAACGACAACATTCATGTTTTGTTTTGATTTCAGCTCATGCTGCCCAGCTGTCATCTGTAGACACCAGAATGACTTTTACTGAGAACACGCTGGCGGGGGTGAAGAATGAGACTGCAGGTTAGTACATCTATAGTCTTGTGTGTAGCCACACAACTATTCCACAATCTCCTGAATGTTTTGTGCACACTACCAGTACGCCAAGTAAGACACTCCACCACAGTTGTTTTTTTCAAATCGCCCTAATGGTGATGCTATACCAGTCTGCTTTATACAGCATAAACCGTATGGTCGTACAATCAAAATTTAGCATTTTGTTCTACAGATTTTGTCCCAAGACCCACACAACTCGCTTCGGAGTCATGTGATGAACATGTATCACCCAGATGTTTTCATATTGCATACCGATTGGCTGCAATTTGCTTTCAAAATCTCTGAAAGGGGCCTCTTTTTTTTGCAAAAAATAAAAAATATGTTTGTGTGTTTATTTTGCTTGTTGATTATTTCAGTCCAACTATCAGGTCTGTCAGCTGAGTTATCTTCTATGGAGTCCAGACTGAAAGACAGTCGGACAGAAAAAGAAGGTAAATAGTTTTACATTGTTTGGTTGGTTGTAAAACGATACATAGATTAGACTCATAACCCATTCATACAGTAGACCATTAGGCACAGCATTTATTTAGTTTGTTGACTATACATTACACACAACGTCCATTCAGACAGTTGACTATACATTAGACACAACATCCATTCAGACAGACTAATACATTAGACACAGCAACCGTAGTATATTATACTACGTTAGACAGTATTTAGACAGTATAATATACTACGTTAGACAGTATTTAGACAGTAGAATATACTACGTTAGACAGTATTTAGACAGTAGAATATACTACGTTAGACAGCATTTAGACAGTATAATATACTATATTAGACAGCAGATGAGCACTCGTTGCTTCTCGTTAACGTTCAGTTTGTCCACCGTTTGTCCACCGTCCACCGTTTATAGGTTATGAATTTCATCATGCGTCTCACTAGCCAATCACAGAGCTTCAGCAAAGGGTCTGAATACTTATCAGCCAATCACAGTACAGTCTTTCCAACCCCACTTATAGGAGCGGTTACACCGCTCAAAAATATGATTGTGTGTTTATTTGCTTGTTGATTATTTCAGTCCAGCTATCAGGTCTGTCAGCTGAGTTATCTTCTATAGAGTCCAGACTGAAAGACAGTCAGACAGAAATAGAAGGTAAATAGTTTTAAGTTGTGTTTGATTGTTGACACATACTCCATTCAGTCAGACTATTTAGTAGATTTAACATCCATTAATAAACTAGACTATACATTAGACACAACATCCATGCATGCATTAGACTATACGTTGAGCACAACATCCATTCAGACAGACTATATACATTAAAATTAGAAGAAACGTTGCTTCTCGTTAACGTTCAGTTTGTCCACCGTCTCCTCTCAGCGTTGTTCAGGTTGAACGAATTGGATCAGGAGTCTAAACTGTTTGAGTTGGAGAACAGAATGACAGCCAGCCAGACACAACTTCAACAACAGTTGAAGACACACAACACAGGTTGATCTGTCCTCTTTTACACTGCTGCTTCAATGAAAGGACATAATGAGCAGAGGAATGTCACTTCAACATAAAAACGACAACATTCACATTTGTTTGTTTTTTTATTTTCAGCTCATGCTGCCCAGCTGTCATCTGTAGACACCAGAGTGTCTTCTACTGAGAACACGCTGGCGGAGGTGAAGAATGAGACTGCAGGTTAGTACATCTATAGCCTCGCGTGTAGCCACACAACTATTCCACAATCTCCTGAATGCTACAGAGTCTGGAACTACACCTCCCGAAATCCGAGAGAGGTGGAAGTCCGAGGTGTGTGTGTGTGTGTGTGTGTGTGTGTGTGTGTGTGTGTGTGTGTGTGTGTGTGTGTGTGTGTGTGTGTGTGTGTGTGTGTGTGTGTGTGTGTGTGTGTGTGTGTGTGTGTGTGTGTGTGTGTGTGTAATAGTATGTAATAGTATAATATACTGTATTCGATAGCAGATGAGCACTCGTTGCTTCTCGTTAACGTTCAGTTTGTCCACTGTCTCCTCTCAGCGTTGTTCAGGTTGAGCCAATCGGATCAGGAGTCTAAACTGTCTGAGTTGGAGAACAGAGTGACAGCCAGCCAGACACAACTGGACCAGCTGAAGACACACAACACAGGTTGATCTGTCTGCTTTTCAGGGGTCCTTGGGGGGGTTCCAGGGGGTCCCCAGCAAAATGTGTTAATATAGCATCACAATAATTCTAACCACTTTAACCTTTTATACTTTAGGCTATTCAAAAATAGCAGATTTACAAGCTCATAGTGGCATGAGCTCTCTGAGATTTTTGAAAAATCGTGAAAATTTGGGCACATCTTTGAATATAATATTTTTTAAAGCGAATTTGTAACTCGAATCTTTGCTTCTTGGGGGGGGGGGGGGGGGGCTGGAACAAAATATTTTGACATGGGGGTTCGCAGCCAAATACATATCATTTTGGGGGTCCTTGACATGAAAAGGTTTGAGAACCACTGAATTAAAGGACATAAGAGCAGAGGAATGTGTCACTTCAATATTAGAGATGTACCAATACTATTTTTTCCTTCCCGATTCAGACACCAATAACTTGCATGTCGGTCGATACCGAGTACCGATCCGATACCAGTGTGTAATCTAAACAAATCTCAAAGTTTGCGAACCACTGATCTAGAAATAAAACAAAAAATGCCATTTTAGGCAGTACTATATATAGGCAGCTTTTCCGATACTGGTATGGGTATCGGAACAAACTCTATTCAACATTAAACGACATCATTCATGTTTGTTTTAATGGCTTAATTTCAGCTCATGCTGCCCAGCTGTCATCTGTAGACATCAGAGTGAACAAACTGGTGGAGGTGAAGAATGATACTGCAGGTTTGTACATCTATGGATTTGTTTTCTGTCTTGTCTCTCTTTGTTATCTCTATCTTTGTGTTGATTTCATCGACTAAAACTACGACAAAAATGTGCGTCTAGCCGTCTTCTACCTTTTTTCACTGATGAAAACTAAATAAAAGCCAAGCTACGATGACTAAAACTAAGACTAAATATATTGACAATTTCATCAACAAATAAAAACTAGACTAAAATCCTCACAACGCGTCGCGCTGCGACGCGTTGTGAGCTTGTAGATTGGCTATTTTCAGCATGCAAGTGTAAAATCAGCCATTACGACGCCAACTTGACCAATCATTGAGCCCAAAACCAGAGCAGCGTTCTTCTCTGTGGCTGAACAGCAGCACTCATATGAGGAAGTAAAATGTATAATAAGCAAGAAAGGAAACACGGCCGCAATAAATAGATCCAGGGCAAAGTTTGCAGTCAAATTAAATGCACAAGTCGTCCAAAAATATATACAATTTATATACAAGTCCATAAATATATAATTCAGTTAGGCTTAAACATGAGGAGTTTAAGTGAATATTGGAATTATCGCCTACTAATCTACAATGCTATATTATATGCGCCATGCAATGTTGACATTACATGGAATCCATCTATTTATATATCTGCAGTTCCTGTAATATATTATCAAACATCTAACAACGATATGAACTATAGTGTTAATGAGTCATTGTGAAACAATTATGATTCATGGTCACACACTATTTCAGTAATATAATTAAATTGATTATATCTTATTGTATTTGTTTCATTTTATTTGAATTCAGGGTAATTAAAATGAGTCTGTATACAAACATTTGTGTTGAATAAACTGTGTAAAAAGTCATTGGTTTACGATTGGAGTCATTGGACTAACAGCTATTTAACAAAACTTGAAGAACGAGGCACTGGATTAAAGCTTGACCAGGCTAACTTCACAGCTAAATTTCCATGGTAACTAAGGTAGGATTGCTTAAATTTGCTTTCGTGAAACCGATTCATGGATAAAGTTATCCAGGGTTAACTGGGTGAGATAATCTGGCAAGATAATTCAGCTTTCATGAAACCGATTCATGGCTAATCCTGTGAAACAGGCCCCTGTGCGTCCAGTCTCAATGTTGGTAAACAAATAATTGGTCTAAAAGTTTTTTATGAGCATACACTGACTGGCGATTGTGGAGAATCGATTCAGTGTCCCCCACACACACACACACACACACACACACACACACACACACACACACACACACACACACACAGATCTACAAGCTACAAGTAAACATTTAATATGCTACTAGTTAGCAAGAGAAATGACACACTATCCAAAAGTATAAAGAGGATATGTGTCTGAAAATGGGGCATTTAAAGATGAATATGGACAGCAAAATGTTACCTGGTGTCAGCAATGCAAAGCCGTTGTGTTTCATCGGCTACACAGGTTTTGGCTGCTTGCAAGCCAAGGAGTATAATTTAAATACTATAATATAATATAAACACCACAAGATAAAGCATGGAATGGTACCAGGCAAGTAATATAAAAGTTTAATTAGCATCCTTCAGGTGGGAGATTCTCTATGGACATTATAGCTATAATAGCCTATATGTAGGACTGTCAGTCCAATATTGTGAAATGAAAATAATAAAATCATTATTGTGTGACCCGATCAGTGTCAAAAATGTCAACACTCATGTTTTGTTTAAATGGCTTCATTTCAGCTCATGCTGCCCAGCTGTTTTCTTTAGACGCCAGAGTGACTTCTACTGAGAACCAGCTGGTGGAGGTGACCCTTCAGGATTCAGGTTAGTTGATGTGATTAATTCATCACATATATCAGTGGTTCTCAAACTTTTTCGTGTCAAGGACCCCCGAAATGATATGTATTTGGCCGCAGACCCCCATCTTAAAATATTTTGTTACAGGGACCCCCAGAAGCACAGATTTGAGTTACAAATGTTTGCTTTAAAAAAAAATATATACTTTTAGTTTGTCGATTACTTTTGATGTGATGAAGAATTCATTTTAGACGTATTAAATAGGTCTTAAAAGTCATTAAATTGTAACTTTGGAAATGAGCAGACAGCCTCCCTGTATACAGTACATACTGTATGTTGGTTTGTTTGGGTGAATGTTATGCCCATTTTAATGTACTGTGGATAAAGTAGCTATTTACGTCTATTGTATATGTTCTAGGAATGTTATTTTTCTTTCTTTCTTGCTTTCTTGCTTTCTTGCTTTCTTTCTTTGTAGACACCTCGTAGCTTTCAACTTCTAACAGTGTGCGTTGGCTTTAAACCTTGAATCACTTGCCTTGAGGCTATAATACACTTTTCTTTCATAATCTTCTCATAGTCATCGTCTTCGTCTTCTGTTCTTATACTCTTGTTATTATTGAATGTGAAGTGTGTAACGTTTAGGCTGTACTGACGGTTTCTGTGATGTTCATTCAGCGTTCAACCGCAAACTGACCATCACTGAGAGACAAGTCCAAGAAGTCAAGAGGAACTGTTCAGGTGACTGTTCATTCTGTTCTACTATTCTCTACTACAACGGTTCCCAAACTTTTCAGGCCACGACGCCCCAAAATAATCATTTTTGAACTGGGGACCCCCCACCCTGACAAGCACTTGGAATTTTAGGCATTACAATTTAGTTTGACTCGGTTCCACAGATAGCCATTCAAAATAGCCAATTTACAAGTGCCTCGCAGTGCAAGGCGCTGTGAGCTTCTAGATTCGTCTATTTTCACAATGTTTGTCTCTTTCTTACGTAATATTTGACAATTTGGTTTTAAAAAGGGTCTTAAAAGTCATTAAATTGTCACTTTAGAAATGTGCAGATACCCTGTATGCACTTACACTGTATGTTGGTTTGTTTACAATTGATAAACCCCCGGTTTGGGAACCACTGCTCTACTATATATGCTTTACTAATTGATGCCTTTAATCATTTCATATTATGCTATACTCCACTAAATGCTTTACTGTGCTTTTTTACTTTAATAATTTCAGCCCAAGACTCCAAACTGTCCCTCATGGAGACTAGAATGGCTGCCAGAGAAGATGAGGTGAAAGGTACAGTTACATTTCAGAAGTCCAACAGTAGATCAGCAACATGACAATCAATCAAACACATGAACCCTTGCATCCCTAATCTGGGGGCGAATATTAACCGAAAATAGCTGATCTACAAGCTTGCAACGTGAGCTTGTTGGCAGTGTTCATTTTGACAGAACATTTTGATTTAGACTTTTGAATAAAATTCCATTTAGTTTTAGTCATATTCCAGTTATTTGAAATGTTTTAGTTTCATTAGTGAAAAAAGGTAGTCGATTAACATTATTCATCATAGTTTTAGTCGACGAAATTAACACTGCTTGTAGGTCACCACACAACAAGCAGTGTTCTCTGTCCGTCGGAAGAGAATACATGGTGTATGGAGTGTATGGGAAATACTAGCAGACCTAGTTTAGAGCCCTGGGGGACCCCAGTCAACTAAAGGCTGTTTCAGACGGGGAGCGAGTGTCCCGGGCGTTCTCGCTGGGATCAGCGGGGATCTCGCCGCGATCATGGCTGTTTTGTCCTCCTGCGCGTAGCGGGGGAAAAAAGGTTGACCACAATCCAGCTCTTGCCGCCCACGGGCGTGTGCACGAAATGAGCACGAGCGCGAGAATTTCGCGGGACCGCCCTTCAACTTCTCTGTGTGTCCCAAATAATCGCCCACCTCTCATTGAAAATTAATTACTAAGGCGTGTCACTCGCTCCCTATCCTAAACGGCCTTAAGTAGGGTTTATGTAGTTAATCTCCTCTTTTTGCTGAGATTTGCTGTTGATGGAAAAAAGCGGGCCAAGTACAGCTGTAACTCCGGTCCGTTGGTAGAGGGTTTAACCCATTAAAACCGGCAAAGCAGAGAGAGAGAGAGAGAGAGAGAGAGAGAGAATATATAATTTTTCTGAAAACTCTTAGGATTTAGAAGGCATTTCGTTGCTCTCGGAATGAAACATCTTATCTCCATATTCTAACTTTTCGTGTTTTTTCGTAAATTAACGCCCTACTTGATCATACTACAGTGTTACACAAAAGCATCAAAAGTAGCAGATCTACAAGCTCGAAACGTGGCGTGAGTGGCGCCTTTTGAGCTTGTCGATCTGCTACTTTTGCTGTTTTTTCAGGATTTGAATCCTGAAAAGTAACTGTTTTGGACATTATGAGGTTTCCACCCGACAGATGATTTGTGGTCTTAATGGGTTTAAGTGGTTAAATGCTGGCAGGTTGAAAACATATTTAATTTGTTATCATTTCAGCTCAAGATGTTGAACTGACGTTCATGGAGTCAAGATTGACTGACGGTGAAAACAGAACCACAGGTAACAGAACTACAGATCCCCTTATGAAGGGAAAATATGTCTATTTTAAGTCACACTGTGTAGCCTAACTTCCATGTTAGTAGTCTTTTTGGTGACACCTCTGGTAGCGCCATTGGCTGTTTGAACTGCAATTCCCAGAATTCCGCTCAAAACAAACAACAGAAGTACCTCTCCAAAACCAACGCTGCCGGGTCCTAGCACAGAGGATATTTTTCTGCAACTACATTGTCAACTTTTTTAAAATTATATATTAACATTATATTATCATTAAAACCTACCTGTTTTGCCAATTATTCTTGGACCCCCTTACAATATCCTCACGGCCCACGAGTGGTCCCCGGCCCACAGGTTGAGAAACACAGGGGACAGCAGTACTAGAGGCCTCTCAGGACCAGGGCTATAGAGCATTGGTTTTCAAACTTTTTTTTTTCAAGGAACCCCAAATTGATATGTATTTGGCAGCGGACCCTCATCTGAACCCTCATCTGAAATTGGACCCCCAGAAGAGGAGAGATGTGTTTTAAAAAAAATCTAAGAGTTTGGTGACACCTCTATCAAAACATTTTTGATATTATTCCAAAAATGATGGTGATGCTATGTTAACTACTTTTCCTGGGGACCCCCAGGAATCCCCCCAAGGACCCCTGTGGGGTCCCCGGACCCCACTTTGAGAACCAATGCTATAGAAAACCCAAGTCTAACATCACTGCCGCTAGAGAGCGCTATCGCCCTGGGTCACAACGTTTTTTTTTCTATAGAAAATCCCTATAGGGTTATTTTAGATCGTGTCATATAAGAACTGTGTTCCAAAAATAAACAAATGAGCTTGGCGATTTTACTCATAGATATGAAGCATCATCTGACAGTGTACTGTATGCGTTGACTGTTTATTTTATTTGTATTAGTCAATTGACACGTATTGACTAATGTGTGTCAATTTGGGGGTCCTTGGTATGAAAGGGTTTGAGAACCACTGCTCTATTGATCATTACTAGAGGACGAGTGTGTTAGATGATCATCATGGAAGTGGAAACTAATTCTTGTGTTGTTTTGTGATTTCAGTCCTGGATGGCAGACTGGTTGCCATGGAGATCCAGGTGGAAGAATTGAAGAAGGAAAACACAGGTGCATTTTTCCAGTGGTTGCCGTGGAGATAAAATGCTGAATATATTTATTTAGATATACTGTATGAGATGTATATATATATATATATATATATATATATATATATATATATATATATATCCATCCATATAGTCAGGTTTTTCTACCTACAGCAGGGGTCTTCAACGTTTTTCAGGCCATGGACCCCTTAGCTGAGCGAGAGATGAAGCAGGGACCCCTACGTATAACATTTTGTTGCAGATTAAACTTTTTCATATAGATTAGTTTGACACCACTATCGTCATCGTTTATCTTTTCTATTAATATGTTGGATTCATGTGACATTTTCAGACATTCAACCTTAAACCCTCAATACTTGGTAAACTCTGTACTTGGTCTGCTCTTTTTTCCCTTTACAACCAAACCTCCCCACAGAGTGTAGGGATGTTAGGGCTCAAGTGGTTAATAAAATTAAATAAAATAAAAAGTTCCCATTGCTCAAAGATTTGGCGGCCCCCCTGTAGTAACTCTGAGGACCCCCTAGGGGTCCCGGAGCCCCTGTTGAAGACCCATGACCTACAGTATATTGATATGTACACGTATGTAGAGAAGTGTATTGATTGTTGTCCATATCGTTGCTGTCGTGCAGAAAACCCTGTATCTCCATATTTTAACATTGTTTTGGAGGGGTAAATGAATGCCCTATACTTCGTCATACACAGTGTCCCGCTGAGCTTGCAGATCTGCTATTCTTTGCTACTTTTGAATCTGAATCCTGTAAAGTAACAATTTTGGACATATGAGGTTTCCAGACGACAGCAACGATGTGTTCTATGGCAGCGATGGAGAAGTACGTACAGTACAGTATGTCTGACGTTTTCTGTTCTAATCAACCTAACAGGACTCTGTATGCGAAGGTGTTGTTTGTTGTTGTTGTACGTTGTTGTTGTTGTTGTACGTTGTTGTTGTTGTTTTGCAGTGGTGGAAAGTACAGTAACTAAGTACATTTACTTAAGTAAAATGTTGAGGTATTTGTACTTTACTTGACAATTTCCAATTTCCAATACTTTTAATTTTACTCCACTAGCCACACTGCAATTATTTGAAAACTTTAGTTACCTGGTACTTTGTACATTTTGATTATTATTACAAAACACACATCAACCACTTCAGCCCTATATTCAATTTGGCCATTTGAAAATAGCCGATCTACAACGCTTGTAGATCTGCTATTTTCAAAAGATTTTTATACATTTGAAAACGTGAAATGGGACATTCTGCACAATGAGTACTTTTACTTTTGGTACTTAAAGTACATTTTGATGCCAATACTTTTGTACTTTTACTCAAGTCCATTTTGAATTCCGGACTTTTACTTGTAACAGAGTATTTCTACATTGCAGTATTGATACTTTTACTTAAGTAAAACGTGCGAGTACTTTTTCCACCACTGTTGTTTTGTCAACACACTCTCACTCCCCTAAATGCATATTGTGACTTCTTGGGTCAAACCCCGTTTCGGTGCCCCCCCCGGGACCGCTTTGTCAGCAGGGGTCAGCGGGGGGAGGGGGGGAGTGCGGCTCGGAAAATGTACGCTTCACCGCCGCGTTTCACCGTTTTAGCGCTCCTTCAGCAGCCGCTGCTTCTATATTTCGCCACTTTTCGGCGATAGTTCCCTTAATCCTGCACTGGGGGGGGGGGGGGGGGGTATCCCCTTCCAGTCAAGCGGTGCCGTCCCGGGCACTTCCGCACTCCAAGAATGCAGAAGTGCCGCTCTCAAACCCAAGACGTAAAAGGGGTGACGGCTCTGCCCCCCAAAAATACAGTCAAACCGACGGAGGCACGCCGTCCAAAGCGGACTTGAGCCACTAGAGGCACCGCTGAGCGAGCCGAAGCGCCGAGCGTTGCCAAGTCCCGCTTCATTCGTCTCGAGCGCTGTTCGACTTAATGTCCCGATGTCCCGGACAGAATGCTAACTCATATCCCCCCTAGTCAACATGTACAGTTTTTGCCCCCCCTTCCCTTCCAGTCCAACGTTTTGCCGTCATGGGAGTGAGAATGAGTTGGTGTTGTTGTTTTGTTGTTGTTGCTGCGTGTCATACATGTGGACCATGTATGTACTGTCAAACTGTCTGGATTGTCATTTTATTTCTATCAATAAAATGTATTATGAACGTGTGTGTGTGTGTGTGTGTGTGTGTGTGTGTGTGTGTGTGTGTGTATGTGCGTGCGCGTGCGTGCGTGCGTGCGTGCGTGCGTGCGTGCGTGCGTGCGTGGATTAAAGTTCTCATTCGCCAAGACTAATTTGACAAGACAAGTCATTTGGATTCCATAGAAGCCAGCATGTATGGACACAGCAACAATATTTCCGGGTTACTTTAAGATGAGAGCATTTGAAGTGGTCAAACTAGCAATTATGTTCAGAAGCATCTTTTTTTTTCATCATATTTTTAATAGTCTCGGATATGGTTAAATACTCAATCTGAACCGGAGGAACGATATAACTAAAACATCATAACTTTACATATTGTGTTAATTGTTTAGAAAACAAATCCCACATTAGGACTTGGCCATACAAATTTGTTTCAGTCGTGATATTTTATTTTGCTTTAATCCGTGTGTGTGTGTGTGTGTGTGTGTGTGTGTGTGTGTGTGTGTGTGCGCGCGCATGCCCAGCATCCTTTCATAACATCCAATCACCATGCATTTGTCGCTGTTCCACTGCAAAACTGATTTAAACTGTTGCCCACGCCAAGAACGATAACCACAACGATAACAATGAATGCGACATCTTAAAAATCGTTCTTACTCAAGTATAGAATGGCTGAGTGAGTCCACACACCACAACAGTGGCGACAACGACGATGGCGAACAACATTGTATTTGTTGTTGTCGCTTTTTACCCCCTTTTCTCCTAAATTTAGCCAATTGATCCCTCCCCACACATTTGTATGTTGTCACTGCAGCTGTATCCAACTGGCTCAGCTGCCAGTGAGGAGCCCCCACCGAGAGGACGTGGGGTATCTGTCCTACTCCTCTCGCCCAACACTCCCCGCTGACAGGCTCCACCCCCAGCCTGTAGGAGTACGTGCAGTGAGGATTATCACCCCCCCCCCACCCGACTTCCCTCCCCACAAACACAGGCCAATTATGTTTGTATCCACCTGTTTCCTAGGCTTTTCACTTCCTGTGTGTGTTCCACTTCCTGTCGATTTGATCCAATGAAATCCAATTAAACTGGTCAGATGACTAATGATATCCAATGAAAACACACAGCCTAGGAAACAGGTGTATAGACGCTCGGCAAAGCCGGATGCACCACTGTGGATTCGAACCCACAGCCTCCCACGGTGGTGGGCAGCCACTTAACCATTGATAGGCGATTCTTTTTGTTGCTGTTCTTTAAATAATTAAACAAATTGAACAATTTTGCAATCAGAGACGCCCCAGCAAATTCAACCCTGGTTATAGTTATCTTTCTTGGCATGTTTACACATTCCACCAGATATGATGGTTCAAATCGACAGCAGCGACAGATTTCTGAAGGACTTGAAGAAGACTGCAGGTAGCCTATCTTCACTGATTCTCAACCTTTTTCTATTTCACAACGACCCCCCCCTCTGTGTTCATTTAACTCAGAGATTGTAAAGATGTAACCAAATGGACCCGTCACGGGTCCATTTGGTTACATCTGTACAATCTCTTGAGATACAGTCCATTTGGGGCCCTAGCTATCATATCATTTAGAACAGTGGTTCCCAAACTTTTTAGCAAGAGACTTGATTTGAAGTAAAAAAAATCTTTGAATTTGTTTTTAATTCATGAAAAAAAGGGAATTATTTTGGACATTTTTGAAAGTCCTTTTGAAATAATAACAAAAACAAAAAGCAAGAAAACGAAAAGGGATAAATAAAGTAGAAAAAATAAAGGGTATTTGCCTCACGACCCATAAAAATCGGTCCGCGATTTGGGAACCACTGATTTAGAACCCCCTCAAGGTCCTCTGGGGGGTCCCTGGACCTCACGTTGAGAACCAGTGACCTATATGTGTCTGTCCGTCTGTCCGCCCGTCCATCTGTCTGTCATCCTGTACATGCTCTATATTATGGCACGTTTTTTTTTAACGATTCCTTCTTAACGTTACGATTCCTTATCGACTTCCGGTCGAAGTCGATATCGCTTCCCTTTAACGATTCCGACAAGGAGGGTTCCACATGGACCCCTTACAGGTCTGTAACTCTGAGAGTGTACGAATGGAACCTAATGGACCCTTATGGGTCCACCCGTTCTCACTCCCAAGGCGTCACATTTTGCCGCTCTGTCAGTAGCCCTAAAACGTCAAGTTTTGACATGACGGGACGCCATGGCAACGTCGCATGTTGACAAAACTATGCCTAACCCTAACCCTAAACCTAACCTTAAACCTCACAAAAACTGTGCGGAGAGATAATAAAAAAAGTCGAGAGAGGAAAAAAAACTCGCACCCACTGTGGGATTCGATCACGGAAGGTTACAGTCACTAGTTGGGTGCTGCTACCAGGTGCTTTGTAGTTTTTGTAGTCTTATAGTGACGCATTAGGGAGTGAAAATGAGTGGCAATAACTGACGCCTATCTGTGAGAATGTGTTGTATGGGTCCATTTGGTTCCATTCGTACACTCTCAGAGTTATGGTGGTCCTTGAAATAAAAAAAAGTTTGAGAACCACCGGTATTGTATAGGCTAATTGTAAAGCAATTGTATAGCAGACATACCAGCTCTGACATTGTAGATAAAACCTGGTTCCGGGAACGGTTCCAAATGTGATGGAACCGATTCCGGTTCCTTGATGATGTTGGATCCGGTTCCTACTTTGGTTCCAGATCCCAACACTGTGTGTGTGTGTGTGTGTGTGTGTGTGTGTGTGTGTGTGTGTGTGTGTGTGTGTGTGTGTGTGTGTGTGTGTGTGTGTGTGTGTGTGTGTGTGTGTGTGTGTGTGTGTGTGTGTGTGTGTGTGTGTGTGTGTGTGTGTGTGTGTGTGTGTGTGTGTGTGTCATTGTTCCAGGCCATACAGCTGACCTGGGTGCTGCAGTTACAGACAGACTGGACGCAGCTAAAGCATACACAGAAGGTAATCGGTGACGATTTCATGTCTTTCTCTGGGTTTATGTATATAGTACCTTTTTATCAGAAGGATAAACTATGCACCATCTCATTTTCGAGGGGGTCCTGGTTGGATAAACAACTAAAGGTGGTGTATACTGTATATATTAGATATATTTTGGTTAAACTAAGTGTTAAAGGTTGGGTAAGTGATATTTTTTGGATAAAACAAAAGGTTTTTGATTAAAAGGTTAAAGCACTATATTCTGATAGTAATCATTGCTACAGAGTGTTTGTTCAGTCACAGGTGTCTCCCTGTCTCTCCAGCTCTTTAATAAACAGAAAATACATTTTCAGGTAGGTGACAAGATGTCAGCCAATCAGGAGAGAGTACACATTTTTCAGTGTTCCTGTTCCATTTTTGTCTGCTCATTTCTTTGTGTCTTCACTTCCAATTTCACTTGTTTAATCTGTATCCTGACTGAGTTCTCTATCCGGATTGGATAAAATTGATATCCTGACCTGAAAATGCATTTTCTGTTTAATAAAGAGCTCAAGAGACATGGACACTCCTGTTACTGAACAAACACACTATAGCAACGAGTATCAGAATATAGAGCTATTTAACACTTATTTTAACAAAATCACTTACCCTACCTTTAAATACTGTAGCTCTATATTCCCCATAGTAATCAGTACCAGGGATCTCCCCCCTCCCTTAGTCTCTCCATCTCTTTAGTGAACAGAAAATACATTTTCAGGTTGGGATGCCAATTTCATCCAACCAGGAGAGAGAACTCACACAACATACAGGATAAACCAGTGAAATTGGAAGTGATGACGCAAATAAACGAGCAGACAGAATTGGAACTGAAACACAAGCTAATTAATGTATCTTGTGGAGGGGGGGGGGGGGCTCTCTCTCCTGATTGGATGAAATTCGTAACCCACCTGAAAATGCATTTTCTGTTTACTAAAGCGCTGGATGGACGGGGAGATCCCTGTTACTGAACAAAGACTCTATAGCAATGATTACTAACAGAATATAGGCCGAGGGCTATTTAACCTTTAAAAAGATATATGTATTTTTTTATTTTAACCAAAAATATCACAGCACCTGTCAGCCTATCTGAGCTGTCACAAAACATAAAGTACGACTATGAAATACGAAAATTCTTTATTAGAATAATCGTTTTGGTCCTTCGACCGGTCATAAGGGTTCAAATCCGATTTTGATCCTGGTGAAACAGGATTAGACATTGGAGTAAAACAGAGCTATGTATACTTAGATTTAGGATGCGGTTGGAAAGTTAAAAATAGCATACTTAAATCTACACATCTAAAACTTTACTTAAGCCATTTTCAACCTTGCCTTCATGTAATTGGTCCTCACGAATGCTCTTTGTAAAATGCCACAATGTCTGGCTACTCACTCTGCTTCTCATTGATGGGCGGTGAACATTTCAGAAACCTGCCTAGTGCCTACCAATGACATCAATGTGGATTCCAAGCTAAAATAAACTACATCCTTTCTCTTCCTGGAAAGTTAGCATGCTGAAATAAAAGCTGTATCAGTAAAAGAAAAAAAGACAAAGAAAAATAACTCTTGTTTGAAATTACCATCAATGATGTCACCGGTAGGCACAGAGCAAATAGACAGAAATGGTTCCATCTTATGACAGCAGTGATTAGTAAGGACCAAAGAAACGGTTGAAAGTGGGTGAATTGTACCTTTTAAGAATGTATGTATGACTCTAGATTATGCAATTTCTTTGTTCAAATACAATCCTGGATTGGGCCTTTAAAGAGCGCAGGTAAGATTCAAAATCAAAGTGATTTTCAACACTATTCATACAGTAACTAGATAGATAGATAGAATTTTTTATTATAGTGTCCTGCACCACAAGATGCCCACCCAGCACAGGCATACAAGACACTCACAAAATGTACATACACCACAAACAGAATACATAAACATATTGATTGTCCAGGCTGTGAGTTATGGATACATCGTTCTCCAACGCAACTGCCATGCCTTTTCTAAATATAAAAACGTCCTTAGTGAATAGCCTGCTACTATTGTTACCATTCATCAAGTTTATGTTTTTATTTACTTTATAAACTGTTTCACTGATGATGGAATCCAATCATCTCACTGTGTTTTACTGTTGAAATGTTGAAATTAACCGCTCGTGGTTTGCTCATACAATAACTAATACAAGCCGTATAGAGTTTGCTCATACAATAACTAGTACGTACACCTGCTCCCTACTTGGACACCTACCGTCCGACAACTAAGTTAGTACTGCCTGAAGCTCATAAGCAGTGGTGGAATGTAACTAAGTACATTTACTTAAGTACTTTACTTAAGTACAATTTTCAGGTATTTGTACTTTACTTGAGTATTTCCAATTTCCAATACTTTTACTTCTACTCCACTACATCTCAGAGGCAAATATTGTACTTTTACTCCACTACATTTACTTGAAAACTTTATTTACTAGTTACTTTTCAGATATAAATTATGATATAATGAAACACACATTAACATTAACCACTAGACCTATTTTATACCTAGGCTATTTGAAAATAGCAGATCTACAAGCTCACAACGCGTCGCATCGCAACGCGTTGTGAGCTTGTAGATCGGCTATTTTCAAATATTTACTACTTTTACTTTTGGTACTTTAAGTACATTTTGATGCCAATACTTTTACTCAAGTAATTTTTTAATTCTGGACTTTTACTTGTAACAGAGTATTTTTATATTGCAGTATTGGTACTTTTACTTAAGTAAAGAATTTGAGTACTTTTTCCACCACTGCTCATAAGCATAATATCGCCCCTGGCCAACTGGGGATTCCCTCTTGGATTGAGCAGTAGATGTTTGGTTAGCCAAAAAAAAAAAAAAAAAAAAAAATGCACATACCCACTAGGCCTAGGAAGAAATGCCCTCAATTGTTCAAATTGGCCTCATGGTGGCTCTAGAACAGGTCACAAAACACAGCCCTGGGTAGGCAACAAGGCCTGGCGGGGATCTGCGCTCAGAGGAATGGCCTTTTCTAGTTTCTCATGCGGAAAACCTGGGTTCGAATCCAGGGTGTTACAGTTGCAACTACCTCTCTCTGTCCAGAGAGGACATAAAACTTAGAGATTGTAGCTTTAAATCCACAAGGAATCTTTTTTTTTTACTTTTATTAATGTGTGACTTGATGTTGTCAGGGTTGGAGAGGAGAGTCAACATGACGGAGACACAGACAGCGGAGCTGCAGAGACAGAACACAGGTGATGTGTTCAATCTACTTATTTGATCCATTCTATACTGCAGTGGTTCTCGACCTGTGGGTCGGGACCCCCCAATTATACTCCGACGTACGTTGGTGGCGCTCGCCGAAAAGACCCGATCTGCAAGCTCACAGTTGTGATCTCGTACATCGGCTATTTTCGGTGACGGACATATTTTAAGTTAAGCATTAGCCTACTCACGCCTATGTCGTTACGTTGTTATACCATAGCAATGGACAGGTCGACGATGTGGACAGTCAGTTCCCAAAGGTCCGATTTAATAATAGTGTGGACAGTCAGCAGTCCTAACAATCACATTTAATAACAGAGTGGACAGTCAGTCCTAAAGATCCAAAACGAATGGGAGTTGACGTGTGAAATGTGTGTTTTAGCGTTGGAGATCCGACTGAACCAGACCTTCATTCTACTGGAGCGTCTGACAGCGCGAACCTCAGGTTAGACTTTCATCTTTCATGCCATAGATCTTCAACAGGGGGTCCGGGACCCCTAAGGGTTCCTCAGTATGAGTTACTACAAGGCCTAAAAGCCACAGAGTTAAATCGTTACTCGCAATGATTTGTATGGCAATTCATCGTCAAGTAAAATTCCATAATGGTGACGGCCCTAACTCTGACAACACTTGAGAACTTATACAGGATCCAGGATAAACACGTGAAATTGGAAGTGATAAAGAAAAAAGAGCATGCAAAATTGGAACTGGAACACTATACAAATTTAAGATGATGATGATTTGTGGGATTCTCTCTCCTGATTGGATCAAATTGGTGTCCCGACCTGAAAATGTATTTCATGTTTAGCTGGAGAGACGGGGAGACCCCCCGTTACTGAACACAACACTCTATATAGCAATGAATACCATCAGAATATAGATTATAGAGCTTTAGTGGGGCATTCCTTTAAGCCATTCAATCTGGGAACACATACTGTGTCATTTTAGATTTTTAGTTAGAACAATTATTTTATACTTTGGGCTATTCAAAAATAGCAGATATACAAGCTCGTAGCACGGCACCGAGTGCTGGGCTTCGAGCTTGTAGATCTGCTATTTCTTTTTAAATGTTATCGTGAAAATTGTTTTTTAAAGCGACCATTTTTAACTAAAATCTTTGGGTGAATCTGGGGATTTTACAAATGTCTTCTAAATCCTAACAATAATATAAAAAAAAGATTATGTTGCTATAGTATCAGTTGTTCTCAAACTTTTTCATGTCAAGGACCAGCCAAAATGATATGTATTTGGCCGCGGAACCCCAGAAGCAAAAATGTAGTTAAAAATGTATATACTGTATATATATATATATATATATATATATATATATATATATATATATATATTCATATATTCAAAGATTTGCACAAACTTTCACGATTAAAAAATAGCAGATCTACTAAAAAATAGCAGATCTACAAGCTCATAGCGCGGCACTCTGTGCCGCGCTATGAGCTTGTAGATCTGTTATTTTTGAATGGCCAAATAAATCTAAAATGACACAGATGCGTTCCCGGATTGAATGGGTTAAATAAATATCATCTCTTAAATACTGTACAGTACTTTGTAGGTGCCATAGTTACACTCTTATACTTAATCGATGTTAACAGGTTTTTTGTTCCATTTGTACCCTCTAAGTTGAATTAGCGCTTTGTTGTTTGTCAATAATAACATAAGTTTATCTTCATGTGAACTTAACCCATTAAGACCTGAGGCCGATTCTATAAATGCCTTCTAAATCAGTAGTTTGTGACCCCCAAAATGATATGTATTTGGCTGCGAACCACTATCTGAACTTTGTTTAGTTCCAGGGAACCCAAGAAGAGAAGATTTGTGTTAAAAAAATCAAAATGATTCAATATTTCAAGATTTGTCAAGTGTGTCGCGGGTTCGATTCCCGATCCCGCCGACCTTTGCTGCGTGTCACTCCCCATCTCTCTCTCTCTCCCATTTCCTGTGAGCTTGTACTGTATATCTGCTAATTTGAGAACCTATCTATCTATATCTATAGAATCTAAACCAATGTTCTAAATCCTGACGGTCCTTACACACCGGGGCGATTTTTTTCATGCGGATGATACGTTTTTTTTAATAAAGTCAATGCAAGCTTACATGGAGCGAAAAAGTGAAAAAGCAAAGCGAAAAAGCAAAGCGAAAAAGCGTCTTTTAATTATTCGGAACGAGTCCGAATTTTGCGTATATTCGCATATTCGTCTTAAGAGTTTCCTTAAAAAACGCATGTTGCTATATATATAGCTAAAATCTAAAATGACATTTTCAGATGGGGGTCCGCGGCCAAATACATAATAATTTTAGGGGTCCTTGACATGAAACAGTTTGAGCACCACTGATGTAGCAGCATACATTTTTCAGAAAACTGTTTAGAAGATTTTTTGTTTCGGCCTCAGGTCTTAATGGGTTAATGTGACCAACTTTTGTCTCATGTGTGTTGACAGACGGACCGAAAGTGGCTTTCACTGCTGGTCTGACCGACTCCGGAGCCGTGGGGCCTTTTGATGACGAGACTACACTGGTTTACTCCAAAATCCTCACTAATGTGGGCCAGGCGTACAACCAGACGACGGGTACTACCAAACATACACAAAACCGCAAAGACCTTTATACACAAAACTGTTTCTAGACCAGCCTTAGCCTGTCTGAAACGTGTAGGCTACTACGGTGGTTCTCAAAACATTTTCATTGCGGACCTCCAAATTGTTTTTTGCCGCGGACCCCCATCTGAAAATACTTTGTGCCAGGGACCCCCCTTACAAGATTTGGGTTGTTAAAATGTTTCAAACGTATTCTGCATCTTTCACATTTTTTTCAAGGTTTGTTTTGAAAATAATAAATGCATAAATGAAGGCATTTGGAAAAAGGTAGAATGAATCCTGTTGTTGACGATTAATCAATTCTACATATAAGATTTAATGAAGAGAAAAAAGGCTGCTTTCGGCTGCTGTTCTTTTTACAGCTGTATGTGTCACTCTTGAGGTCAAAATGAAAAGACGCAAGATCAACTTTTAAATGAGTCTACTAATTTATCTCTTGCCTGTTGTCTTACGGTATATGCACAACTTCCTTGGTCACTGATAAGACACCATATGTATATATATATTTTTGAAAATAGCCGATCTACAAGCTCACAATGCGTCGCTGCGTTGGTGTGTGTCTCTTAGGTGTGTTCACAGCGCCAGTGAGAGGCGTGTACTATTTCAGGTACACAGTGACTGATTACCTGAAGGGTTACATGGGCGTCTACCTGTACAAGAACGACCAGAAGCTCCTATTCAACCTGGAGCTGAACGACCACGGGGGCTACGCCGCCACGTCCAACGGCGTGTCGCTCCAGCTGAACGCGGGCGACACGGTGCACATGGGGCTGCCGGGGAGCTACCGGCTCTACGACGACTCCAGGAACTTCAGCTTCTTCTCAGGATTCCTGCTGTTTCCCTTGTGAATGAGCCCCACAAACAAAACTTTTTTTATCAAGAAATAATTACACAAAGGAATGTGTTTCACACATAGACTGTAAAAAGAATGGACAGCGTTACGCCCATAGTCTCTACAGACCGTAAATGAAGCCTATTTTTCAGCAATTTAAAATCTTTCTATATCGCGCCATATCGCGTCATGTCCTATGCAACCGGAAATTAATGCTATTGGTTGGGTATCAACCAATAGTAACCAAAGTAGCTTGTCAATCAAATCATCCTGCCCCTACTTTATCATCAATTTTAAAATAAATGGGACCATAATTTACCAAAACGCATATCATGGTGATTGAAAGAAAACGTTAAACTAGCGACTGGAAGCATATAGTATCTATGACAATGTTTATTAAAGGGATAGTTCACCCCCAAAATATCTATGTATTCCTCACCACCTGGAGCCTTGAATTCATAGATATTTTTTTGTTTTTGTCACATTCCTAAGCCAATAATTTGATTATAATAAATGTGTCCCCATTGATTCCGGTAGGAGACACAAATGCATTTGTGTCTCCTACCGGAATCAATGGGGCTAAATTTATTATAATCAAATAATAAAGGAAGGAATGCGACAAAAACAAAAAAATATCCATGAATTCAAGGCTCCATGGGGTGAGTAATCCATAGAAAAAAAGTTATTTTGGGGGTGAACTACCCCTTTAAGGTAATAAAATCAAGTCTAAAGTTCGGCAAAAACCCACCCACTTGCATTGAGAGTTATTTCTTCTGACACCAGCAGGGGTAAAACAGCGAAACTACAGGCCATTCATATGAACTGTCACTTTCTATTTAGACTCAATTTCTAAGGCGGATGCTGGCCCCTTAAACCGTATCATACTGTATACTGTGCTTATAGTTGACCAGAGTTCCCCGGGGCTCCAGGTCTGTTACTATTTCCCTTTACACCAAATCTCTTTGCCAAAGATAGCCAGTGGGCTGTTACCTTTTATGTCCTACTCTTGGGTCCACAGCAGGGTTGCCGTGTCTGCTTATCATAAGCGACTCTGGGCTAGTTTTTCTGTAAAGTCGCTTGTAAATATTGGTAGTTGCAGGTTGCTGTTTTTTTGGGCTTGTTTGTAAAATGTAGTTACTTATTTGGGCTAGCTTTCTAAATGTTGTTTAAACAAGTGGTTCTCAAATATTTTCATGTCAAGGACCCCCAAATTAGTATGTGTCCGTGCCAGGGACCCCTGTACCATATTTGTGTTGTTAAAATGTTTCAAAATATTAAAAATGTTTAGCTTTTTTTCAAGATTTGTTATTTGTAAAATAGTAGATCTACAAGCTAACAACGCATCGCATTGCAACGCATTGCGAGCTTGTCCACAGCGCGAGCGCCAACATTTCTACTCTTAAGCTATAATAGAAGTCTGACGTCACTTACATTTCCCCCCTGGGTTACGGAGTAATTTCCCCATTCTAAATCCCATAGACTTTTTCTGTGTTCCAAAAATAAACAAATGAGTCTGGCGACTTTACTCATACGAAGCCTCAATTGACGGGGAAAAGGTATAGAAAGATATACTGTAGAAAGCAACTTGACTACAATTCTCATGCTTAAAAATGGCCTAAACAGGACTACCTCTGCCATTACGCATACGTCCGAGTAGTCCCGCGTGGCCAGACTGTTGCCTCCCACAATTTTCAAATGCTTCCGGTCATACAGTCTGGAGCACGGAAGCTCTGTTGATGATTAAGGGATGCCCCGCCTCCCCCCCACTTCCGTTTTGTCTTTACAGTCGCGCAAATGTATACTAATATATAGCTTGCTGCTTAGCAGAAATGGAAATTAAAACATTTAATGTAAAGATATTTTTTAATATATTTTCGTGAACGGAAATGACGAACAGATGCCAGCTTCCTGCCTCGGATTTCGGGAGGTGTAGTTCCAGACTCTATATGGCATTCCGAGATTGTGGAATAGTTGTCTGGCCACGCGAGACTAGTGTCCGAGTAGCCTTGTCAGTTCTCAGTTTCAAAACTGCTTCATGAACTTCAGCAGGAGTAACAATCACTTCATTAAAATCTACATTTTAATGAGGTGAACAGCTCAGAATACTGTTTCTGCCATCATCAGAACCACTCACACCATCTATATTTGATGGAAGAGGTGTTTTACAATTAGTGATCATTTTTATTTCCTTTCAGAAATCATTCACATTATTATTTTCCAGCTTCTTTGCTAGTGAATGTGACCTCATTGTATTTTCATTTATTTTAATAAACTGAAGGGCATATTTAAAATTTGCATTAGTGTGTTTTTTATTCTCAAACAGAGGGCCATGTCTACTTTTGCCAGACTCAGCCCATATTTTAAAAGCCATTCTAGCCTCTGCATGAAGCTCTTGAACGTGATCATTCCACCCTGGCTTAGCATTACATACTTTTCACCTATGTTTGTGGAGAGGCCAGCTGGAAATACAAAGGGACTCCACAATAGATTCATACAGGGAAAATAAATCATTACAGGGTTGTGCATCTTTTGGCACCTTAATATTACCTAGCAAGGCATCGGAAATGTTTACATATGTATCAAGATCTCTCTTGGTCAGTTTAGCCCAGTCTATTTTCCCTGCACTTAAGCTGTTATCCACACAACAACACTAGTAAATTGCCAGTATTTAACACCGCACGAAAGGGTATGTGGTCGGTGGTTGCCAGATCATAACCAATCTCCATTTTGTCTATAGCGTCATAAGCATCCACTGTACAGAGGCAATGATCAAGCCAGGAAGTAGTGTGCCAAGCCTCGCTAATATAAGTATAGCTATTATCAGGCAAAAGTACCTTGCTAGATCTTATCAATCCACTGTCTACACAAAACTGCATTAAATGCTTACCAAATAAGGAGTTAGCATCAGACACATCAGCATTCATGTCACCAACAACATAGATAGAGGTAGAAGGATTGTCCTGAATGAAAGACCATAGTAAATGCCATTCTGCTGAGATACTCATCCTCATTTTGATAGCACTCATAGGTGTATAAACATTCAAAATTATGAACTTTTTGTCGCTACAACACAGCTCTATCCCAATAGCCCAGTCAACTCCCAATCTAATGACGTTGACCAACTGGTCATATCTTTTATTCCACAGAGTGGGAACTCCCCCTGGAATCCTCCCTCGTACCACTTTAGAACACAGGTCGGTGGTGGATACCCCTGCCCCGTGAAAGTCCTTATGGATAGAGTTAAGACCTTCCAGGTCTAGTTTAGCCAAGAACGTCTCCTGGACACACAAAACGTCACCCCTCCAACAGTTTGTCCACAACAATACGGCGTGATTTATCAGTTTCACTGTGGCCAACACGCAGCCCTTGTGCATTGTAAGACACAACACAGATGAGATGGGACATGCTGGCCACTGGGAAATGTTAGGAAATGTTGAACAATTAGGGGCCCAGCACGTCCCTGTCATAGAGAGATTAGTTCATGTCACTCTCAGAAACTCTGCAGTCTCAGGCTGGCTCTCAAGCAGAGCTGCAGGTTGTACCTAGGCACTTCAGTTCACTCCCCCCCATATCACCCCCCCCCCCCCCCCCCCCCAACTGCCAGTAGCCTTTGGGCCCACGAGCCTCATAATAGGGGCGGACATTAGGTCCCAGCGGGCCACAGTTTGGGATCAAACATATCCTCAACATTATTACATTCAGTAGTGATGTGAGACGGACCAAATCTGCTGTGGGGCGACTCGATCTTATGACACGTCACAGATGTATTACCCAGTTTCACTGATAAATAACACTGCAGTGTGTATTCGCATCCAGAATAGGGGAAAAACGAGTAGCAAACACACTCACCAGTTTGGTTGTCACCACTGCAATGTTGCTCTCAGTGCCAGTTCCAATTATTCCCAAATTATTCTGTTCACGTCTCAAGTGAGCTTGCTTGTTGTTGTGTCACAAAGTTGTCACAAAAGTGGAGACGACACACAGGATTGAATGAAAATGTATTTATTTGTAACTAAAAGGAACATAACTTATACTGAAATATTAGAATGTGTTGTAAATAGTAGTAGTGTAGTGCATGTATGGATGTGTGAAAAAGTAGTGTATGTGCAAGTGCAGAAACAAGGTTAGAACTTAGAACTGAACTCAAAAGAACCAAAAGCAAACAATGTAGGAGAGAGAGGGCAAAACGGCCTTGACCAAACTGCTTAAATACTCCAGAGGATGATAGGCGCTAGGTGTGCACCATCCTCTAGGGGCACACCCATGCATGCTGGTCCCCTCCTCCTACACACATGAACAGAGAACACCATTAGAATCACAGCAACACCGCACACAAATAGGATGGGTCATCACAGACATAAAATAAATACACAATAAAATAGATACCAAAAGGTTAAACAACACAAGCAAAAACAACAAAAACAATAAATAAGAAAACAGGGAACATTTTAAAATACGCCTGACAGTGATATGGATGCCTGTCCTCTAATTTGTATTTATAGTATTTACTTTACTTGGTAAATGGAGTCACTAGGTGAAAATGAGTAGGCCTATTCCACAATGAAACACTTCTGCCCCCTGGTGGTGTTACTTGGGAGTGGGGACCTGTAAATGGTTTGCCTGTCTAGTAAGGCAATGAATGAAAATTAGACTCATTGGATTGGAAGTGGAAGTGGTCTACTGGGAGATTGTCTGATATTTCAACTTGTAGATGAAGATGTATGTTTGAAGGATACTTAAGTTGAAGATTAATATACAGTATTGAGATTTGAAAATGGAAATGAAGGCGGGTCCCTGAAATTTGAATTTGACGTTATCAAGTATATATAAGTATATTTAAAAGCAATTACTTTTGTACTTTTACTCGAGTGACATTTTGACTGAGCTACTTTTACTTGTAGTGGAGTAAATTTGACCATTAGTATCTGTACTTTGACTCAGGTACTGGTGTTGAGTACTTTGTCCACCACTGAATTTATGGAGATACAAGGATAAGTAGCCTACTGGCCCACATGATATTGCAATAAGTAGGGTAAGGATATACTAAGGTAAGCTGTAATATAAGGGTAGCAAACAGGCTCACTCAGTTTAGTTTTTTTTTCTCCAGACAATTCCAACACTAAATCAATATGGTCTTTCCAACAATACTTCTCATCAACTATTACTCCCAAGAAGGGGGTGGAAGTTACTCTATTAATTTGTTTGCCCTCAATAAAGAGCATGGCTTCCTCTGAGTTGTAATTCTTTCTACCTGAGAAGACTATACATATATACTTTTAAATGATGATTATTATTATTACTTAATGACATTTGTTTAATTGGAACCATTTGGAAAGTGTGAGCAGATCAAGTTTGCCACTTTGCCTTGTTAATGAGGGTTTTAGAAAAGGTTGGGAACCAAAAATCTCCTGGTGGCGCTATAACAGGACAATTTGAAAAGGGTGGCATTTCTTCCTCTGCCTAGCCCTAGCCCAATAGTGGGAATGTGCGTGCAAAGTTTCACAGCAATTGCACGTTGCTTTTATGATTTGAGGCATTTTGTTCAAAACCTGCAAACTTTAGATGCTAATCTTAGCCAATCAGAATGGAATATGAAAAATCGGACAGATCCGTCTTGATCACATGACTATAGAGATACTGTGTACCGATTTGCGTGATGTTTGGACAGAATCTGTAGGAGTACAAAGATCGGCCTCCTGGTGGCGCTATACCAGGCCATTGTGAAAGATTTGGGGCAGAGGTTCTGCCCGACCTAAGGAGTGGGTGGGGGTGTGGAGGTGAAGGAGGTCAGAGAAATATATTTATTTGTGTGTGGTTGGCTGCCTGATCAACTAGCTTGCTGACAGGATGGTTGTCTGATTGCCTGACGACTGGCTAGCTGGATGATTGATTGGCTGGCTGGCCGGTCTGACAGAGGTCACCTTTCTCTGTTTAAAATGATGAGTGTAATTAGCCTGAATAACAAAGTCCCACCTTCACAATCTCAGCGGGTCCTCGGGGACCGAACAACAAGCCAAACGATGTGAGATGAAACTGTGTTTACTCCAGAGGAACGCTGGGTTCAGCCTTCACGCTGTGAGCGTTTCCGGTTAAAAATGTTGCGTAATCATGTGGAAATGTTTCGTAATCATGTAGTGCGTCCAATATTTGACAAAATACGAATACAAATGTATGCTGAACAAGTTAAAAGTAGACCATCCAAAAGCAACAAGCATGATTGATTTTCAGGCTAAATGTGTAGGAAATTGGACAAGTGGTCTGCTAGAACATAGCTCAACAAAGAATTCCGATAAATAGTAAGTCTCAAATCACAAGCCAATTGTATAAATAGATACTGTCAGTGGTGTGTTCTAGATTTTTTTGGAGGCTATACTATAACAATTCCCCCCCAGTTCCTCCCACACGCACGGCACGCACGCGCGTATAATTAATGAATGTAAAAACGTTTGCACGCGCTCCGCGAGCGTTTGTGCCCTGCAAACTCGGCCAAGCCCACTCAGGCCCAGTTTCACAGTAACACTGAGTACACTTACAATATGCTTTATACTGATTTTCTACTGTTTCTAATGTTAATCACCCTGTAACTCAACCACTTCGGAGCTGCTTTTAGCCTTAGAGGCATTTTATTTAATTTTTGTATTACCATAGAAGTGCAAGCATTGTTATAAACAAATGCTGGTTAGGCTTATCAGATATAATTATAGCAGTGTTAACAGCGAGCCTTCCTGTACCTATTACAGAATAGTATTAACTTGGCATTGAAGACACAAACTGTATTACAGATTCAAGATTTTGCTGTGCTATGACACGCAATTTGAATACTAATGGCGTACTCAATTCAGTGACCTACGTTCAATGAAGTGAATGGCAGGTCGTTGAAATGTGTGAATTCCTTCACCAGTAGCCATTAATTATCACCCCAAGAACAATGGCCACACACATGATAAACCTTCACGGCTTCACCTCAGAGTTAGACTAGTCAGACGGTCAGACCACATTCTTGCTGTTTGTATTGCTGCCCCCCAGCCCAGCCACTCCTGGGTGCAGCGTATCAGATGCGTATCAGATACGCCGTTTCGAACCGTTTTTGGATGTATATGGTGGCGACGAAAAAAATCTGCAGGCCATACTGCGTATACAGCGTACCACGGTAGAACACATCACTGGATACTG
The DNA here is from genome assembly GCF_963280865.1 of Gymnoscopelus braueri. Taxonomy (NCBI): domain Eukaryota; kingdom Metazoa; phylum Chordata; class Actinopteri; order Myctophiformes; family Myctophidae; genus Gymnoscopelus; species Gymnoscopelus braueri. Next base: position 9,665,768 of record NC_137621.1, read on the forward strand.
TACAGCACAGTAGCTGGCTCTTACCATGATACAACATGAAAGACAGGATCATAGAAATGGTATCAACACCTGTATGCATCACCAAAAAGAGCACACATTTACCATGACATAGCAATCAAGCTCTGATTCAATGGCCATGATTGACTAGCCTGGTATCCAGCCTGCTTCGCTACGTTCGGCGGACTTTTTTTTCTCTCTTCGCTTCTCAGTCTGGAAAGCACCCTATCTCCAAGGGAGGCGGGACATGGCATACGGCTGGAATCGAACCGTGGCTTCTGATTGGTCTGTGGTGCGGGACAAAAAAAACCAGTGTGATCGTTGTGATTCGTCATTCGTTTGAACAACATCCAATCAGCAACGACGTTGCCTAACGTAACATATGTAGTTCCAGTGTAGTTCTGCAAAACGAGTCAATAGGGTGCTCTCCAGACTGAGAAGCGAAGAGAGAAAAAAAGTCCGCCGAACGTAGCGAAGCAGGTTGGATCCAGCTAATGATTGACAGCATGTTCAGTCGAATACAAGAACAGTCGGCCCAAAACACGCTCGCCCCAGGTCAAATCCGGGGCGAGCCACCAAAGTCCACTCGACCCAGTCAAACACCTCCCTGATGACACTCTCAGGTGAGTTTCAGTGATGTCATCAGTGTCACTGATGCATAATTCCTAACTACACCAGTCTTCTGCCAATTAAGGAACACCAGTCTCCTGATGAAATACCCTAGAGTGCACCGCCATCTTTTGGCTAAAATAATGATTTCACTGCCTATAGGCCACACCCGCTGCCACACCCTTTTTTTGCCAAATGGCATGAACAGTTACTGAGCTGTTCTTTGGGTCATAACCAAACATTCCACTAAATCTTGTGCAAATCTGTGAATCTACTTGTATTGGAAGTTATGCAAATTTTTGCAATAGGCCACTCCCACTGCAACACCCCTTTTAGTCAATTAGTATGAACACACGCGCACACCTTCACATTTCAGCCTCCTAGGTCAGAAACTGTAGTAGCCACCAGAGGGTGGGTTAGGAAGATTAGACCAACCGCTGGTGGTCATTTTGAAGAGAAAAAAAAAAGTGCGATGCCCCAATATCTAGTTTTGTTCCCAATATATCTATCAACACATCTGCCACATTTGGCGCTTCTATCACAAAATGAACGATAGGTTAGCTATGCCGCCCCACTACTATGGCAAATGAACCAACCAGCATTTGGAGGTCCTGTAATGTAATGCATATCTATAATAGCTGTTTATTCTATTCTATCATTATTCTCTATCTATCTGTCTGTCTGTCTGTGTGTCATCTATCTGCCCATTCCATTGTATTATTGTGTGGTGATGCACACTGAAATAATTGCATCACTCTACATGGGAGAGAGAGAGAGAGAGAGAGAGAGAGAGAGAGAGAGAGAGAGAGAGAGAGAGAGAGAGAGAGAGAGAGAGAGATGAGAGAGAGAGAGAGAGAGAGAGAGAGAGAGCTGCAACTATGTTTCTACCATGTGAGACGTTTTTAAATAATATAATATTCAGAGGGTTTGCTATAGACTGAACTGAGGTAAAATTGGTATCCTGTCCCAACCTGAAAATGTAGCCTAAAGAGCTGGAGAGATGGGGAGACCCCTATTATGGAACAAACCCTTTATAGGCTACAGCAATGATTGGAATAATATAGAGCAATTTAACACTTATTTAACTAATACATAAATTAATTACAAAGGCCCAAATAAATAAATGAAAACAATCTTAATTCTATTCAATAACACACAAACAGCAAGGCATTCTCTCTCTCCAATTTTATCTACCCCCTCCCTCTCTCTCCCCCTCATCTCTCTCTCTCTCTCTCTCTCTCTCTCCCCCTCTCTCTCTCTCTCTCCCCTCTCTCTTTCTCTCTCCCCTCTCTCTTTATCTCTCCCCCCTCTCTCTCTCTCCCCCCCGCTCTCTCTCTCTCTCTCCCCTCTCTCTCTCTTTCTCTCTCACCCCCTCACTCATTCTCCCTCCTCCTCTCTCTCTCTCTCCCCCCGCTCTCTCTCTCTCTCTCTCCCTCTCTCTCTCTTTCTCTCTCACCCCCTCACTCATTCTCCCTCCTCCTCTCTCTCTCTCTCTCCCCCCGCTCTCTCTCTCTCTCTCTCCCCTCTCTCTCTCTTTCTCTCTCACCCCCTCACTCATTCTCCCTCCTCCTCTCTCTCTCTCCCCCCTCTCTCACTCAGAGATCCCGGTTATTATATTTCCCCCCTGAACAGAAACACCCACGCGCGAGCGAGCGCACACCGACGATAAACGTGAGCTCGCGCTGTTGTCGTGTTCCCCCATCGCGCGTGCTGCTGCCTCCTCGTTCTCTCCCTCTCCTCCGCCTCCTCTTCATATCTCCGTCTCACGAGGGTAATTATTAATATTTTTTAAGAGAAACGAGCTGTCAGAAGACACCAACAGCAACTGGCTCGGCTCGTGACGTTCCGCCTCGCGAGCTGTTCCCGTGTCGTAGTAGTAACTAAGTACATCAAACGGCTCGTGCGTCGCTCGCTCGCGCGGTGCACCACCACCACCACCGCACCGGAAGAAACGGACGGACCAGACCGGCGGACGGACGGACGGACGGACGGACGGGAGATTCGGACGTCCCCCGACCGTTTAATTTCCCCATCTCCTACTCCTCCTCCGGCCGTAGCCTATAATAATGTGTTCGCTCGGCACCGTTTGAAAAGACGTCATGGAAGAAGTCCGCGTGAGCGGCGGAGAGGAGGCGGCGACAGACCGGTCACCACCACCACCATCACCACCACCGAATGCCGACACGGTTTGTTTTGAACGCCGCCGCCGCCTCGCGACGCCGCGACCCCCGCGAGGCTTCTTTTACAATGTCACAATCAAGGAGAACTTGAAGCTCTCGAGGCACCTGCGCGCGCTCTCTGTAGCGTGCCCGCCGATTTGACTGACTTGACACACACATACGTACACACGCGCACGCACGCACTTAGCACACGCACACACACACACACACACACACACACACACACACACACACACACACACGGCCGTTATTTGACCATTAAAGGCCTGCCTATTTTAAAAAAAAAATATTTGTTTGAGTGACTTCTAGGCAGCGTGTCAGTGATTTAAAAGGAGAGTGGGTTCAGTGAAACCGTTGGAGTAGGAGGGCAGGCTAAGGATTTTTTTTTTTACACCAAGGGGAATGAATGGTGGCCGGCGCTGGACCAGAGCACACCGGAGAGAAGTGAGTTGACACACACTAGGGCTGGGCTGGGCAATGTAGTAGTAGGCTATATTAATATATAGGTAGCGTATATCGTATCGTGATCAGTGAAATAAGCAACCAGGGTTCATGAAGTCCCCAAAAAAGCTGAGCACTATAAACCTATACATCTATTTGAAAATTGCTCTGCTTGTAGATCTGCTATTTTCAAGAAAATCTTGAAATCAAAAAAGATTTACAACACAAGTCTTGTTCGGGGGTCCCTGGCACAATATTTTCAGATGGGGGTCTGTGGACAAATGGGCCTACATGTTAAATTGGGGGTCCTGAAATGAAATGTTTGAGAACCTCTGGTTTTAAACAGGAAACAAGCCCAAATAAGCAACTGCACTTTAGAAACAAGCCCCCCCCCCAAAAAAAACAACAACCCGCAACTACCAATATTTACAAGCAACTTCACAGAAAAACAAGCCCTAAGTTGCTTCTAATAAGTGGATATGGCAACACTGCTGGGGCTGGGCAATTTGTAGGCTATATTAGTATATAGTATATCGTATCGTGATATGAGATTAGATATCTCTTCTGGGAGATATCTAATCGTGTGGAAATTGTGGATATCGTACTATTGTGATATGGCTTATGTGTTGTCTTTTCCAGGTTTTAATCACTAAGCCTAAACCCTATTTATAAAAAAGTGAAATATTGATAATAGCAGAAGTAGCTGATCTACAAACACACAAAGGGTCACGCTGCAACATGTGAGCTTGTAGATCTCCTATTTTCCCTATTTTTTACATTGAAAATGATAAAATACATTTATATTATCGCCACACCGTTAGCACTGATATCAAGGTATTTGTTATGTATTTATTTATTATATTTAACTGATTTCTAGGCAGGAGAGCGTTGATTTAAGAGGACAGCGGGTTCCGTGAGGACCGTTGGGAGTGAGTAGGCCTACCGACGGAACCCGAAAAAACAGGAATGAACGGCGGCCGCCGCCGGACCGCAGCGGCACACCAGAGAGAAGTGAGTTGACGCCGAGTGGAGCGGATCGCGTTATACCGCCCGGAGAGGAACCGGAACCGGAACCGGAACGGATGGATGATGTTGACGTTGCCGGGGGGAGGATGGGGGTTGGCGTTCGCTCTTCTGTGGCTCCTGAACGTCTTCTTGGAGGGCGGCGTGCACTGTCAGGGTGTCTATGGTGAGAACACACGCACGCGCACACACACACACACACACACACACACACACACACACACACACACACACACACACACACACACACACACACACACACGCTTACCCACTGACCTTACTACCTGACCTTGTGAATTTTGTGTGTGCGCGTGTGTGGATGTGTGTATGGATCCCGATATGTGCGTAACAGTACAGTGTGTACGCTTGTGTACCTGTAACAGCGCGCATGTGTGTGTGTGTGTGTGTGTGTGCGCCCGTGCGTGTTTGTGCCTGCGTGCATGCCTGCTTGTGTGTGTTGCTGTTGTTATTATTATTATTAGCCTATTTGTTCGACAAATGTGGTGCAAGAATAAATAGCTATAGACCACTGTCCTTCTCACCTATGGGATGTAGACAAATGACATCCCATCGCCTTCAATATGATATTCAATGTGGCAGGTGGTGGACTGGTGATGAAGAGAGAGAGAGAGAGAGAGAGAGAGAGAGAGAGAGAGAGAGAGAGAGAGAGAGAGAGAGAGAGAGGAGAGAGAGAGAGAGAGAGAGAGAGAGAGAGAGAGAGAGAGAGAGAGAGAGAGAGAGAGAGAGAGAGAGAGAGAGAGAGAGAGACTTGTCACTTGACATTTAATCTGAAACTTCTCTCACTGAAGTTATGAGAGAAGTCTCACTTGATGTCTGAAAAGACCAATACAGGCTCTTCCTTCCGACGTCTGAAAACCTTCCGGTTCGGACAGGCTTTCCGAACACTAGTTTGGAGAGTCAGTATATCTTGGAGGTGCTCAAGTTCTGACCGCCCATCAGAAGTTCTTAACGACGCCAATTTGCAGTTATATCACCTCCCTCTCTGAAGAAACGTTCAGACGTCGGAAGGTACATGTACTGGGGCTTAAAGGAGTACTTCACTCAAAAAGTGACTTACTTTTTTGAACAACCCCATGATGCTTTGAATTCATGGAGATTTTTTTGTTTTTGTTGCATTCAAGCCAATAATTTGATGACCGGCAGAGTCTCCAGTATATCTCCAGACTCAAAGAGTGTCCGGTATGAGACTCAAAGAGTGTCCGGTATGAGACTCAAAGAGTCTCCGACTGAGTCTCCTATTAACCAATGACCCGGTCATCAAATTATTGGCTTAGGAATGCGAGAAAAAACGGAAAAAAAACTCCATGAATCAATTGTTTTGGGTGAACTACTCCTTTAAGCATGCACTCACACCAAAAGCAACTACAGGACTACAGTGGAATTTATAATAGCACATACATATGCATGGGTGCAGAGCTCATGTGACAAATTATAATACATTATTTGTCACGTGATTTTTGTTTTAAATGGTCTTTTTTTACCGCAAGTGGCTGTGAGCTGGTGAATAGGGATCTGTCTCTTTAAGAGCACGTTGTGCTAGTGACGTAGGCTATAAGAAACAGCTGTGCCTGTGACTGTGAGCCACAGTGCAGAGAACGCAGCTTAGGCGGCTCGCGTGAACGTGAAGAAACCAAAGTAGCGGTCAATTTGCCTCGTTTTGAGATGCGGAGACGGTAGCAGTGTATAACGCACCAACTTGTAGACAACATGGTGATATTTTGGATTTAAAGTGAATGTAGAAGGCGAGCCAGTACAATCAGTAGCTCCGTTTGGACTTGAACACTTACCGAGAAAGATTGACAAATGAAGTGGAGTCTCTCCACAGGGTAACCGGAAGAGTCGCCGCAAATCACACTTGCCCCCATTTTTTTAGCAGACCGCTTGCCCCCTGCGTCGGCCCAGTCGCCCCGCTCTAGCGGAACTCTCTCCCCAACAACAGTCCACTCGCCACGCCGGTGCGGAACGCTCGCCTGAAACACTCGTCCACAACATATCATAGGGTCCATGGTTGTGCACACAAGGAGTAATAATTATTAATATTACACTCGGACTTTGCGTCCGAGAGGAAAATGTCCGCAGCTCGTAACCGTTCCTCAGGGTTGTCTCGAGAACCTGGGGGAATTGCAGTTTTCCTCCCAGGTCTACCTTCATTTCCCAATGATTGGAACTTTAGTAGCAGGCTGTTTCTTGTTGCTGTGGTTGGTTGGTGGCTTTTCTCTCTCCCTTACGAAATTGATGGTGTCATTTTCCCATGTGGTTGCCGTTTCTTGCATCTCTCCTGCTCCAGGGTGTTAGCGAGTGTCATGAGCACCTTGTCATGGCGCCACCTGTATCTTCCTTGGGTGAGTTATAATGGAAGCAGCCCGTGATGTAGTTCATCTCCCGGGCTTCAGTCTGAGCAGCTTGTGGACGAGGTACTCGGCGTTGACAAACACGTCGCTGTCGGTCCTCATGACGAAGCTGGCCCACGGGCAACGTGTGCCCACCTAGTTCAGGCCCATCGGGGTCTTTATGGTCAGGTTGTCGTTGGTTTCCAAAAAGGTCCTGCTGAAGGATATCGCGGCGCCTCAGGCTCTCCGACTTCCAAGGTCTTCTGCTGCAGGCGTCCCAGTGCGCCCGCCTTCACCCCCAACAGGAACAGCCGGACGACCCCCTCCAGGGTCTTGTTGCCCCACGTCCGTCGTATGGCGTCCCGGCGATCTACCCGATGAGCCTCGACGGTTAATCAGCGACACTAGGATTGGTGCTGCTTTTCCTCTGGGCATTTGTTTGTCTCGTCAATGATGTAAAGGGAACGGCCCAGGGGACAGCGCGCCACATCGGCTATTTGAAAATAGCCGATCTACAACTCACAAAGCGTCACATGTGATGCATTTGAGAGCTTGTTGATCTGCTACTTTATTAGATCTGCTATTTTCAAATAATCGTGAAAACATCAAATAATTGTATGCGGTGGGGGTGCGCGTTGTGAGCTCGTAGATCTGCTATTTTATATCTCCAGTTCAAATATGATTATTTTGGGGGCCGCAGCACTGAAAAGGTTGAGAACCATTAAAGGATGTGAATCACTGGTTTCTTTCAAAACTGTCCTGGAAAAAAAAACATCTATCAGGAGACCACAAGGGAGGTAAATGTAAATTCCCATCGAAAGGAGGTGTCATTCACTGCCACTGTTTTCCCCTTTTTCTCCTGTGTACATAATAGTGTTTGTGTTTGATTTGTTGTTAATTGTTTTATGCTATTTTGATTAATTGAATACATACCACAATGGAAACAAGGCCCCAGCACTTTTTTGTGTTATCCTTTTAGCCCTAATGTCTTACTGTACCACGTGCTGTTTACTGTTCTGACTAGTACATTATTCAATCATTCAATCAATCAATGGAGGAGCTGGCCCAAAAGCTGAAGCTAGTGTCCGGTAGTACATCTCTCATCATTTGATGATGTTTTGGGTGAATAATAGTTGACATAAATCAAACTTTATTGTTTGTCGTATTATTTTACCTTTTATCAGTATTAAAGCTTATGTACTGTAGTAAATGATGCATTTTCATTTTAAAAACTTGCAAAGCCAAAACTCTGTCTCTCTCTCCCTCTCACTTCACCACCACTCTTTCTCTCTTCCACACTCTCTCTCTATCCCCCTCTCTTCCTCCCTTTATCTCTCTCTACCTGACTCCCTCTCTCTCCCTCCCCCCTCTTTCTTTCTTTCTCTCTCTCTCACTCTCTCTCTCACTCACTCTCTCTCTCACTCTCTCTCACTCTCTCTCTCACTCTCTCACTCACTCACTCACTCACTCACTCACTCACTCACTCACTCACTCACTCACTCACTCACTCACTCACTCACTCTCTCCTCATTCTCACTGCCCCATCAGATTTGGAAGCCATTCTATTTAAAGATTACTGTTGTGGCATTTATGGATTTCAGACGCCAGAGACAAGAAACTGCCATGCCAGCATTTGCAACCCAAAATAACATGACTGTAGGCGTTATTGAGGTTGGTAGTTGCTTGTGTAGTGTGTGTGTGTGTGTGTGTGTGTGTGTGTGTGTGTGTGTGTGTGTGTGTGTGTGTGTGTGTGTGTGTGTGTGTGTGTGGTGTGTTAGTGTGTGTGTGTGTGTGCACACGTGCGTGTGTGTGTGTGCACATGCGCGTGTGTGTGTACACAGTGCGTCTGCATGGCTGAGAGAGACAGTTAACCACTTAAACCCTAGCATGCCGAATCTGGCCAAAACAGGCACTCATTCAGTGAAATAGGCCAGTGATTCTCAAGCTGTGGTCGAGATGATTTTTGGGCCCCAAATGACAGCGAAGTGACAATTAAGAACTTTTAAGACCTTTTTAAATGTAAATAAATAAATAAATACTGAATCAGAAGTAATCAACAAACTATACTATTAAAAACTGGTCAAACAATGGCCAAATTGTTAAATAATATAAGAAAGAGGCAAACATTTTTTAAATCGCAGATCTACAAGCTCTCAACGCCTTAAAGTTACTTAAACTACTAATTTCATAAGCACTCAACACTCACACATTTATAAAATAAAAAAAGCTTCTACCCATGAATGTATATTATTATAACAATTATAATTGTCTACACATCAGCATGTTATTATGAAATTAAAATATGCATTTATTTATTTAACCTATACAGCACCTATACATTTTAATATTTAGTTCTTTAATCCTGTGAAGAAATCTCACAATTACTTTTTGTTGTGGTCTGCTAACTTAACACAGCTATGCAACACTGACCTGCCAGGCCAAGGTCCTGCACCTTACGCCACATGCTCTGGCACAGGTGGAAAAACACCCCAGTGATCCGCGTCTCTGGCAGCTCCTCCCTGAAGGCATTCATCATGCCCATTTCGTAGTCGTCAGGACTTGGGCAGGGCTCCATCTTGGACATCAAGGGGGGGGATGGACAGACAGACAGACAGACAGGGGTTAAAATATAAAAAAGCAAGGTGCAGTGACCAGTGACATATGATACAGTGAGCGTCGAGCAGTGGTGGAAAAAGTACTCAAATTATTTACGTGAAAGTACCAATACTGCAATCTAGAAATACTCTGTTACAAGTAAAAGTCCAGAATTCAAAATGTACTTGAGTAAAAGTACAAAAGTATTGGCATCAAAATGTACTTAAAGTATAAAAGTAAAAGTTCTAAACTATTTGAAAATAGAAGATTTACAAGTTCACAATGTGTTGCGTGTTGTAAACTTGTAGATCTGCTATTTTCAAATAGGTATAAATTAAATAGGGCTAAAGTGGTTAATGTATGTTTCGTAATATAATCATTTAAGGTCCTTACGAATATGCGAATATACGCACAATTCGGACTCGTTCCGAATAATTAAAAGACGCTTTTTCGCTTCGCGAAACTGATGTGGACGCTTGCATTGACTTTATAAGGTTTTTTAAAAAAAAGTATTTATTCGCATGAAGAATTTGCCCCGGTGTGTAAGGACCTTTAGGCTATATATCTGAAAAGTAACTACTAGTAACTAATACGTTTTCAAATAATTGTAGTGGAGTAAAAGTACAATATTTGCCTCTAAGATGTAATGGAGTAGAAGTAAAAGTATTGGACACACACACACACACACACACACACACACACACACACACACACACACACACACACACACACACACTTACAGTTTTTCAGTGACCCGCTCGACCCTCCTCTTAACATGACGGAGGACAGAGCGGTATTATCCTCTGTCTTGCCGCTCATTAAAATCATGATGAAGGGGACGACCCTGCCCACGTAGAGGCCATGTATTGTGGCAAACTGGTAGTACGG
>NC_137621.1:9676051-9713551 GCF_963280865.1 Gymnoscopelus braueri
AATCTGTAGGAGTACAAAGATCGGCCTCCTGTGGCGCTATACCAGGCCATTGTGAAAGATTTGGGGCAGAGGTTCTGCCCGACCTAAGGGAGTGGGTGGGGGTGTGAGGTGAGGAGGTCAGAGAAATATATTATTTGTGTGTGGTTGGCTGCCTGATCAACTAGCTTGCTGACAGGATGGTTGTCTGATTGCCTGACGGACTGGCTAGCTGGATGATTGATTGGCTGGCTGGCCGGTCTGACAGAGGTCACCTTTCTCTGTTTAAATGATGAGTGTAATTAGCCTGAATAACAAAGTCCCACCTTCACAATCTCAGCGGGTCCTCGGGGACCGAACAACAAGCCAAACGATGTGAGATGAAACTGTGTTTACTCCAGAGGAACGCTGGGTTCAGCCTTCACGCTGTGAGCTGTTTCCGGTTAAAAATGTTGCGTAATCATGTGGAAATGTTTCGTAATCATGTAGTGCGTCCAATATTTGACAAAATACGAATACAAATTGTATGCTGAACAAGTTAAAAGTAGACCATCCAAAAGCAACAAGCATGATTGATTTTCAGGCTAAATGTGTAGGAAATTGGACAAGTGGTCTGCTAGAACATAGCTCAACAAAGAATTCGATAAATAGTAAGTCTCAAATCACAAGCCAATTGTATAAATAGATACTGTCAGTGGTGTGTTCTAGATTTTTTTGGAGGCTATACTATAACAATTCCCCCCCAGTTCCTCCCACACGCACGGCACGCACGCGCGTATAATTAATGAATGTAAAAACGTTTGCACGCGCTCCGCGAGCGTTTGTGCCCTGCAAACTCGGCCAAGCCCACTTCAGGTCCCAGTTTCACAGTAACACTGAGTACACTTACAATATGCTTTATACTGATTTTCTACTGTTTCTAATGTTAATCACCCTGTAACTCAACCACTTCGGAGCTGCTTTTAGCCTTAGAGGCATTTATTTAATTTTGTATTACCATAGAAGTGCAAGCATTGTTATAAACAAATGCTGGTTAGGCTTATCAGATTATAATTATAGCAGTGTTAACAGCGAGCCTTCCTGTACCTATTACAGAATAGTATTAACTTGGCATTGAAGACACAAACTGTATTACAGATTCAAGATTTTGCTGTGCTATGACACGCAATTTGAATACTAATGGCGTACTCAATTCAGTGACCTACGTTCAATGAAGTGAATGGCAGGTCGTTGAAATGTGTGAATTCTTCACAGTAGCCATTAATTATCACCCCAAGAACAATGGCCACACACATGATAAACCTTCACGGCTTCACCTCAGAGTTAGACTAGTCAGACGGTCAGACCACATTCTTGCTGTTTGTATTGCTGCCCCCAGCCCAGCCACTCCTGGGTGCAGCGTATCAGATGCGTATCAGATACGCCGTTTCGAACCGTTTTTGGATGTATATGGTGGCGACGAAAAAAATCTGCAGGCCATACTGCGTATACAGCGTACACGGTAGAACACATCACTGGATACTGTACAGCACAGTAGCTGGCTCTTACCATGATACAACATGAAAGACAGGATCATAGAAATGTATCAACACCTGTATGCATCACCAAAAAGCACACATTTACCATGACATAGCAAATCAAGCTCTGATTCAATGGCATGATTGACTAGCCTGGTATCCAGCCTGCTTCGCTACGTTCGCGGACTTTTTTTTCTCTCTTCGCTTCTCAGTCTGGAAAGCACCCTATCTCCAAGGGAGGCGGGACATGGCATACGGCTGGAATCGAACCGTGGCTTCTGATTGGTCTGTGGTGCGGGACAAAAAAAACCCAGTGTGATCGTTGTGATTCGTCATTCGTTTGAACAACATCCAATCAGCACGACGTTGCCTAACGTAACATATGTAGTTCCAGTGTAGTTCTGCAAAACGAGTCAATAGGGTGCTCTCCAGACTGAGAAGCGAGAGAGAAAAAAAAGTCCGCCGAACGTAGCGAAGCAGGTTGGATCCCAGGCTAATGATTGACAGCATGTTCAGTCGAATACAAGAACAGTCGGCCCAAAACACGCTCGCCCCAGGTCAAATCCGGGGCGAGCCACAAAGTCCACTCGACCCAGTCAAACACCTCCCTGATGACACTCTCAGGTGAGTTTCAGTGATGTCATCAGTGTCACTGATGCATAATTCCTAACTACACCAGTCTTCTGCCAATTAAGGAACACCAGTCTCCTGATGAAATACCCTAGAGTGCACCGCATCTTTGGCTAAAATAATGATTTCACTGCCTATAGGCCACACCCGCTGCCACACCCTTTTTTTGCCAAATGGCATGAACAGTTACTGAGCTGTTCTTTGGTCATAACCAAACATTCCACTAAATCTTGTGCAAATCTGTGAATCTACTTGTATTGGAAGTTATGCAAATTTTTGCAATAGGCACTCCCACTGCAACACCCCTTTTAGTCAATTAGTATGAACACACGCGCACACCTTCACATTTCAGCCTCCTAGGTCAGAAACTGTAGTAGCCACCAGAGGGTGGGGTTAGGAAGATTAGACCACCGCTGGTGGTCAATTGAAGAGAAAAAAAAAGTGCGATGCCCCAATATCTAGTTTTGTTTCCCAATTATCTATCAACACATCTGCCACATTTGGCGCTTCTATCACAAAATGAACGATAGGTTAGCTATGCCGCCCCACTACTATGGCAATGAACCAACCAGCATTTGGAGGTCCTGTAATGTAATGCATATCTATAATAGCTGTTTATTCTATTCTATTCATTATTCTCTATCTATCTGTCTGTCTGTCTGTGTGTCATCTATCTGCCCATTCCATTGTATATTGTGTGGTGAGCACACTGAATATTGCATCACTCTACATGGGAGAGAGAGAGAGAGAGAGAGAGAGAGAGATGAGAGTGAGAGAGAGAGAGAGGAGAGAGAGAGAGAGAGAGAGAGAGAGAGAGAGAGAGAGAGAGAGAGAGCTGCAACTATGTTTCTACCATGTGAGACGTTTTTAAATAATATAATATTCAGAGGGTTTGCTATAGACTGAAACTGAGGTAAAATTGTATCCTGTCCCAACCTGAAAATGTAGCTAAAGAGCTGGAGAGATGGGGAGACCCTATTATGGAACAAACCCTTTATAGGCTACAGCAATGATTGGAATAATATAGAGCAATTTAACACTTATTTAACTAATACATAAATTAATTACAAAGGCCCAAATAAATAAATAAAACAATCTTAATTCTATTCAATAACACACAAACAGCAAGGCATTCTCTCTCTCCAATTTTATCTACCCCCTCCCTCTCTCATCCCCCTCATCTCTCTCTCTCTCTCCTCTCTCTCCCCTCTCTCTCTCTCTCTCCCCTCTCTCTTCTCTCTCCCCTCTCTCTTTATCTCTCCCCCCTCATCTCTCTCTCCCCCCTCGCTCTCTCTTCTCTCTCTCCCCTGCTCTCTCTCTTTCTCTCTCACCCCCTCACTCATTCTCCCTCCTCCTCTCTCTCTCTCTCCCCCCGCTCTCTCTCTCTCTCTCTCCCCTCTCTCTCTCTTTCTCTCTCACCCCCCTCACTCATTCTCCCTCCTCCTCTCTCTCTCTCTCTCCCCCCGCTCTCTCTCTCTCTCTCTCCCCCTCTCTCTCTCTTTCTCTCTCACCCCCTCACTCATTCTCCCTCCTCCTCTCTCTCTCTCCCCCCTCTCTCACTCAGAGATCCCGGTTATTATATTTCCCCCCCTGAACAGAAACACCCACGCGCGAGCGAGCGCACACCGACGATAAACGTGAGCTCGCGCTGTTGTCGTGTTCCCCCATCGCGCGTGCTGCTGCCTCCTCGTTCTCTCCCTCTCCTCCGCCTCCTCTTCATATCTCCGTCTCACGAGGGTAATTATTAATATTTTTTAAGAGAAACGAGCTGTCAGAAGACACCAACAGCAACTGGCTCGGCTCGTGACGTTCCGCCTCGCGAGCTGTTCCCGTGTCGTAGTAGTAACTAAGTACATCAAACGGCTCGTGCGTCGCTCGCTCGCGCGGTGCACCACCACCACCACCGCACCGGAAGAAACGGACGGACCAGACCGGCGGACGGACGGACGGACGGACGGACGGGAGATTCGGACGTCCCCCGACCGTTTAATTTCCCCATCTCCTACTCCTCCTCCGGCCGTAGCCTATAATAATGTGTTCGCTCGGGCACCGTTTGAAAAGACGTCATGGAAGAAGTCCGCGTGAGCGGCGGAGAGGAGGCGGCGACAGACCGGTCACCACCACCACCATCACCACCACCGAATGCCGACACGGTTTGTTTGAACGCCGCCGCCGCCTCGCGACGCCGCGACCCCCCGCGAGGCTTCTTTTACAATGTCACAATCAGGAGAACTTGAAGCTCTCGAGGCACCTGCGCGCGCTCTCTGTAGCGTGCCCGCCGATTTGACTGACTTGACACACACATACGTACACACGCGCACGCACGCACTTAGCACACGCACACACACACACACACACACACACACACACACACACACACACACACACGGCCGTTATTTGACCATTAAAGGCCTGCCTATTTTAAAAAAAAATATTTGTTTGAGTGACTTCTAGGCAGCGTGTCAGTGATTTAAAAGGAGAGTGGGTTCAGTGAAACCGTTGGAGTAGGAGGGCAGGCTAAGGATTTTTTTTTTTACACCAAGGGGAATGAATGTGGCCGGCGCTGGACCAGAGCACACCGGAGAGAAGTGAGTTGACACACACTAGGGCTGGGCTGGGCAATGTAGTAGTAGGCTATATTAATATATAGGTAGCGTATATCGTATCGTGATCAGTGAAATAAGCAACCAGGGTTCATGAAGTCCCCAAAAAAGCTGAGCACTATAAACCTATACATCTATTGAAAATTGCTCTGCTTGTAGATCTGCTATTTTCAAGAAAATCTTGAAATCAAAAAAAGATTTACAACACAAGTCTTGTTCGGGGGTCCCTGGCACAATATTTTCAGATGGGGTCTGTGACAAATGGGCCTACATGTTAAATTGGGGGTCCTGAAATGAAATGTTTGAGAACCTCTGGTTTAAACAGGAAACAAGCCCAAATAAGCAACTGCACTTTAGAAACAAGCCCCCCCCCAAAAAAAAACAACAACCCGCAACTACCAATATTTACAAGCAACTTCACAGAAAAACAAGCCTAAGTTGCTTCTAATAAGTGGATATGGCAACACTGCTGGGCTGGCAATTTGTAGGCTATATTAGTATATAGTATATCGTATCGTGATATGAGATTAGATATCTCTTCTGGGAGATATCTAATCGTGTGGAAATTGTGGATATCGTACTATTGTGATATGGCTTATGTGTTGTCTTTTTCCAGGTTTTAATCACTAAGCCTAAACCCTATTTATAAAAAGTGAAATATTGATAATAGCAGAAGTAGCTGATCTACAAACACACAAAGGGTCACGCTGCAACATGTGAGCTTGTAGATCTCCTATTTTCCCTATTTTTTAACATTGAAAATGATAAAATACATTTATATTATCGCCACACGTTAGCACTGATATCAAGGTATTTGTTATGTATTTATTTATTATATTTAACTGATTTCTAGGCAGGAGAGCGTCTGATTTAAGAGGACAGCGGGTTCCGTGAGACCGTTGGAGTGAGTAGGCCTACCGACTGGAACCCGAAAAAACAGGAATGAACGGCGGCCGCCGCCGGACCGCAGCGGCACACAAGAGAGAAGTGAGTTGACGCCGAGTGGAGCGGATCGCGTTATACCGCCCGGAGAGGAACCGGAACCGGAACCGGAACGGATGGATGATGTTGACGTTGCCGGGGGGAGGATGGGGTTGGCGTTCGCTCTTCTGTGGCTCCTGAACGTCTTCTTGGAGGGCGGCGTGCACTGTCAGGGTGTCTATGGTGAGAACACACGCACTGCGCACACACACACACACACACACACACACACACACACACACACACACACACACACACACACACACACACACACACACGCTTACCCACTGACCTTACTACCTGACCTTGTGAATTTTGTGTGTGCGCGTGTGTGGATGTGTGTATGGATCCCGATATGTGCGTAACAGTACAGTGTGTACGCTTGTGTACCTGTAACAGCGCGCATGTGTGTGTGTGTGTGTGTGTGTGCGCCCGTGCGTGTTTGTGCCTGCGTGCATGCCTGCTTGTGTGTGTTGCTGTTGTTATTATTATTATTAGCCTATTTGTTCGACAAATGTGGTGCATAGAATAAATAGCTATAGACACTGTCCTTCTCACCTATGGGATGTAGACAAATGACATCCCATCGCCTTCAATATGATATTCAATGTGGCAGGTGGTGGACTGGTGAGAGAGAGAGAGAGAGAGAGAGAGGAGAGAGAGAGAGAGAGAGGAGAAGAGAAGAGAGAGAGAGAGAGAGAGAGAGGAGAGAGAGAGAGAGAGAGAGAGAGAGAGAGAGAGAGGAGAGAAGAGAGAGAGAGAGAGAGAGAGAGAGAGAGAGAGAGAGAGAGAGAGGACTTGTCACTTGACATTTAATCTGAAACTTCTCTCACTGAAGTTATGAGAGAAGTCTCACTTGATGTCTGAAAAGACCAATACAGGCTCTTCCTTCGACGTCTGAAAACCTTCCGGTTCGGACAGGCTTTCCGAACACTAGTTTGGAGAGTCAGTATATCTTGGAGGTGCTCAAGTTCTGACCGCCATCAGAAGTTCTTAACGACGCCAATTTGCAGTTATATCACCTCCCTCTCTGAAGAAACGTTCAGACGTCGGAAGGTACATGTACTGGGGCTTAAAGGAGTACTTCACTCAAAAAGTGACTTACTTTTTTGAACACCCCATGATGCTTTGAATTCATGGAGATTTTTTTGTTTTTGTTGCATTCAAGCCAATAATTTGATGACCGAGCAGAGTCTCCAGTATATCTCCAGACTCAAAGAGTGTCCGGTATGAGACTCAAAGAGTGTCCGGTATGAGACTCAAAGAGTCTCCGACTGAGTCTCCTATTAACCAATGACCCGGTCATCAAATTATTGGCTTAGGAATGCGAGAAAAAAACGGAAAAAAAACTCCATGAATCAATTGTTTTGGGTGAACTACTCCTTTAAGCATGCACTCACACCAAAAGCAACTACAGGACTACAGTGAATTTATAATAGCACATACATATGCATGGGTGGCAGAGCTCATGTGACAAATTATAATACATTATTTGTCACGTGATTTTTGTTTTTAAATGGTCTTTTTTTACCGCAAGTGGCTGTGAGCTGGTGAATAGGGATCTGTCTCTTTAAGAGCACGTTGTGCTAGTGACGTAGGCTATAAGAAACAGCTGTGCCTGTGACTGTGAGCCACAGTGCAGAGAACGCAGCTTAGGCGGCTCGCGTGAACGTGAAGAAACCAAAGTAGCGGTCAATTTGCCTCGTTTTGAGATGCGGGACGAGCAGTAGCAGTGTATAACGCACCAACTTGTAGACAACATGGTGATATTTTGGATTTAAAGTGAATGTAGAAGGCGAGCCAGTACAATCAGTAGCTCCGTTTGGACTTGAACACTTACCGAGAAAGATTGACAAATGAAGTGGAGTCTCTCCACAGGGTAACCGGAAGAGTCGCCGCAAATCACACTTGCCCCCATTTTTTTAGCAGACCGCTTGCCCCCTGCGTCGGCCCAGTCGCCCCGCTCTAGCGGAACTCTCTCCCCCAACAACAGTCCACTCGCCACGCCGGTGCGGAACGCTCGCCTGAAACACTCGTCCACAACATATCATAGGGTCCATGGTTGTGCACACAAGGAGTAATAATTATTAATATTACACTCGGACTTTGCGTCCGAGAGGAAAATGTCCGCAGCTCGTAACCGTTCCTCAGGGTTGTCTCGAGAACCTGGGGGAATTGCAGTTTTCCTCCCAGGTCTACCTTCATTTCCCAATGATTGGAACTTTAGTAGCAGGCTGTTTCTTGTTGCTGTGGTTGGTTGGTGGCTTTTCTCTCTCCCTTACGAAATTGATGGTGTCATTTTCCCATGTGGTTGCCGTTTCTTGCATCTCTCCTGCTCCAGGGTGTTAGCGAGTGTCATGAGCACCTTGTCATGGCGCCACCTGTATCTTCCTTGGGTGAGTTATAATGGAAGCAGCCCGTGATGTAGTTCATCTCCCGGGCTTCAGTCTGAGCAGCTTGTGGACGAGGTACTCGGCGTTGACAAACACGTCGCTGTCGGTCCTCATGACGAAGCTGGCCACGGGCAACGTGTGCCCACCTAGTTCAGGCCCATCGGGTCTTTATGGTCAGGTTGTCGTTGGTTTCCAAAAAGGTCCTGCTGAAGGATATCGCGGCGCCTCAGGCTCTCCGACTCCAAGGTCTTCTGCTGCAGGCGTCCCAGTGCGCCCGCCTTCACCCCCAACAGGAACAGCCGGACGACCCCCTCCAGGGTCTTGTTGCCCCACGTCCGTCGTATGGCGTCCCGGCGATCTACCCGATGAGCCTCGACGGTTATCAGCGACACTAGGATTGGTGCTGCTTTTCCCTCTGGGCATTTGTTTGTCTCGTCAATGATGTAAAGGGAACGGCCCAGGGGACAGCGCGCCACATCGGCTATTTGAAAATAGCCGATCTACAACTCACAAAGCGTCACATGTGATGCATTTGAGAGCTTGTTGATCTGCTACTTTATTAGATCTGCTATTTCAAATAATCGTGAAAACATCAAATAATTGTATGCGGTGGGGGTGCGCGTTGTGAGCTCGTAGATCTGCTATTTTATATCTCCAGTTCAAATATGATTATTTTGGGGGGCCGCAGCACTGAAAAGGTTGAGAACCATTAAAGGATGTGAATCACTGGTTTCTTTCAAAACTGTCCTGGAAAAAAAAACATCTATCAGGAGACCACAAGGGGAGGTAAATGTAAATTCCCATCGAAAGGAGGTGTCATTCACTGCCACTGTTTTCCCCTTTTTCTCCTGTGTACATAATAGTGTTTGTGTTTGATTTGTTGTTAATTGTTTTATGCTATTTTGATTAATTGAATACATACCACAATGGAAACAAGGCCCCAGCACTTTTTTGTGTTATCCTTTTAGCCCTAATGTCTTACTGTACCACGTGCTGTTTACTGTTCTGGACTAGTACATTATTCAATCATTCAATCAATCAATGGAGGAGCTGGCCCAAAAGCTGAAGCTAGTGTCCGGGTAGTACATCTCTCATCATTTGATGATGTTTTGGGTGAATAATAGTTGACATAAATCAAACTTTATTGTTTGTCGTATTATTTTACCTTTTATCAGTATTAAAGCTTATGTACTGTAGTAAATGATGCATTTTCATTTTAAAAACTTGCAAAGCCAAAACTCTGTCTCTCTCTCCCTCTCACTTCACCACCACTCTTTCTCTCTTCCACACTCTCTCTCTATCCCCCTCTCTTCCTCCCTTTATCTCTCTCTACCTGACTCCCTCTCTCTCCCTCCCCCCTCTTTCTTTCTTTCTCTCTCTCTCACTCTCTCTCTCACTCACTCTCTCTCTCACTCTCTCTCACTCTCTCTCTCACTCTCTCACTCACTCACTCACTCACTCACTCACTCACTCACTCACTCACTCACTCACTCACTCACTCACTCACTCACTCTCTCCTCATTCTCACTGCCCCATCAGATTTGGAAGCCATTCTATTTAAAGATTACTGTTGTGGCATTTATGGATTTCAGACGCCAGAGACAAGAAACTGCCATGCCAGCATTTGCAACCCAAAATAACATGACTGTAGGCGTTATTGAGGTTGGTAGTTGCTTGTGTAGTGTGTGTGTGTGTGTGTGTGTGTGTGTGTGTGTGTGTGTGTGTGTGTGTGTGTGTGTGTGTGTGTGTGTGTGTGTGTGTGTGTGTGTGTTAGTGTGTGTGTGTGTGTGCACACGTGCGTGTGTGTGTGTGCACATGCGCGTGTGTGTGTACACAGTGCGTCTGCATGGCTGAGAGAGACAGTTAACCACTTAAACCCTAGCATGCCGAATCTGGCCAAAACAGGCACTCATTCAGTGAAATAGGCCAGTGATTCTCAAGCTGTGGGTCGAGATGATTTTTGGGCCCCAAATGACAGCGAAGTGACAATTTAAGAACTTTTAAGACCTTTTTAAATGTAAATAAATAAATAAATACTGAATCAGAAGTAATCAACAAACTATACTATAAAAACTGGTCAAACAATGGCCAAATTGTTAAATAATATAAGAAAGAGGCAAACATTTTTTAAATCGCAGATCTACAAGCTCTCAACGCCTTATGTTGCGAGGCGTTGTGAGCTTATAGATCTGCTATTTTCACAATATTTATCTGTGGAACCGAGTTAAAGAAAATGTAATGCCTCAACAATTGTACCTCCTACATTTCCAAGTGCTCATCAGGGTGGGAGGTCCCCAGTTCAAATATGATTATATTTGGGGGTCACGGCCTGAAAAGGTTGAGAACCACTGAAATAGGCACAAAAAAAAAAATCTTTCCCACAAATAAAAAACCATATCAATGTGTCCCAGTGCGATGCACTGTGAGGTTGTAGATCAGCAATTTTCTTTTTAAAAGATTTGTTCACTTGCACCCCAACATCCCTACTCTGGGGAGGAACGTCCGCCAAAAATAGCTGATCAGCTATTTTTGGCGAAGATATTTGGTGTAGAGTGGAAAAAAAGGTGTGCCAAGTACAGTTGCAACTCAGGCATGAATTCAGGTGAGCCTTAAGAGATTTGGACGTAAAACATAATTTGCTAAGCCGCTGCTAAGCGATTTTCGAGTGTTTTCGCTTACCTAAAATCAAAGAATATTTATCTCTAGTATGATCGATCACTTTAAAAGACGTATCCGAGTCTCGTAGAATCGGGGGGGGGGGGGGGGGAGCGTGCCGCCGCGATCACGTTCCGTAGTTCAGGGCAGTTGAATGTACAGTAGGTTGTACGAAGGTTGCACGAAGTGGATGAGCAGTTTTTTTATAAAAATTACGTCATTTCCAGGTCTATCCTTCTCTGGCAGTGATGTCATCATTCATAGGTTAGCGAACAGCGCCATCTAGTGGAAAACCACTGAAAACACACAACTCGTCATACTCGTCATTGGCACTGTGGACCTCGGGCCAACTGATGAGTGTACTCGTCATTGGCAGGCAATGAGTTAAAGTAACGCCCAAACACACCCATTTTCTGCTGAGTCACACACACACACACACACACACACACACACACACACACACACACACACACACACACACACACACACACACACACACACACACACACACACACACACTCTGTACACAGATTATCTGTAATCTTATATGGCCAAGATTATAAAACAACACATTACATCACAGCCGAATCGTGGATTCGTGCACGCACATACATACATACATACATACATGCACGCACGCACATACACATACACATACACACACACACACACACACACACACACACACACACACACACACACACACACACACACACACACACACACACATACACACATACACACATACACACACACATACACACACTCGCTATATTACTTACATTCAGGATGTGAAGTAGAGATTAGTAGTCCAGAGTTGTAGCCTCGGTAGAAGACAGCATTTATCTGGCTCTTTATACCTCACATTGTTTTAACAGGAAGCTTATGGTAGTACAACATTGTCACTGTCGGGGGGGGAAACCTTGTATGTCCTTCTTTAAAATGTTGTTTTAATACTATTTAAAATAGTGAAAATAGCTGATCTGCAAGTTCACACAATGCGTTGCGATGCGATGCATTGTGTGAACTTGCAGTACTCAAGTACATTTTGAATTCCAGACTTTTACTTGTAACAGAGTATTTCTACATTGCAGTATTGATACTTTTACTTAAGTAAAACATTTGAGTACTTTTTCCACCACTGTATATATCACATACATACACGTATATATAGTACACGTACATACATACATACATACATACACACAGACATTATAAAAAAATTTTTAGCCCTACGGAGGCTCAGAAAGGTCAAGCACACCCCATAGTAACTTGACCTTTCCCTGGGCTGCTGGTTAGCATGGAGTGAAGTACCGTTGTCTTTTAATCCTGCCTCCAGGACTCTACTATGTCCTTATTTGTTCATGTTGTGTCATAAAAGCCCTTCACCATCTCTCCAGGCCTGCAGAATTAATGTGACTTTGTGTGCTCTATTATAAGGTACAAAAATATCCTATCTGTGCTCTATAGGCCCTTATGTACTCTCCCTCCAGGATCTTTATAGGATCACAGGAATATATTGCCTAGTTATCGTAAATAACACAAATACAATATCGTCACTTTTGAGTGGAAAAGGTTGGGAGCCACTGCTCTACAGGATATGACTGTTCCCTGCACTCAAACGGGGTGCAGCAGCCCCTGTGCTTAATCCATTAACCCATTGAGACCTGAAGCCGATTCTACATGTCTCCTAAATCTCAACAGTATTCTGAAAAACGTATGTTTCTATATCAGTGGTGCTCAATCTTTTCCATGTGAAGGACCCCCAAAATTATATGTATTTGGCCGCGGACCCCCATCAAAATATTTTGTTCCACAGAAGCAAAGATTTGAGTTAAAAACGGTTAGCTTTAAAAAATATATATATTCAAAGATTTGCACACATTTTCACGATTTTTCTGCTATTTTTGAAGTGTAAAATAATGCTTTTTAGCTCAAATCTAAAAATGACAGAGTTCCAGGTCTTAATGGGTTAAGACCGGGAACGCATCTGTGTCATTTTAAGATTTTTTTGGCTATTCAAAAATAGAAGATATACAAGCTCATATTAGGGGGGGGGGGGAGAAGAAAAAAAAGAAAAAGAGATATAAATACAAAAGCGAACATTCAAAGAAAAATCAAAGAAAAAATCAAAGATTTGCACAAATGTTCACGATTTTTCAAAAGAATTGCAGATCTGAATCTGCTATTTATGAACAGCCAAAGCAATCTTAAAATGACGCGGATGCGTTCCCGGATTGAATGGCTTAAAAGGTAGATGCGTCCTGACTCTTTGTTTTCATGCAGATCAGACGCGTTCGCTTGCCGTCCCCACTTTAATGTCATCTCCTGTTAAGTGTGCAGCTAAAGCTCGCTGTCAGACTCAGACACTCTCAGACACCTCACACTGTGACCAAATATTAGCCGTCTGATACTTCCTGTAAATGCCTTTTTAACCCATTCAATCCGGGAACACATCGGTGTCATTTTAGATATAGCTATAACCATTATTTTATACTTTGGGCTGTTCAAAAATAGCAGATATACAAGCTCGTGGCGTGGCACAGAGTGTTAACTGTTTCATGATGCCAGCATAGTCACTTGCCTGTATTCTTCCATCACTTTGTTCCAAAAATGGCTCTTTCCATGCAGTTGACAGTAGGCTAATACGTCGGTTCCAAAGTCAGAAGGATGAGCAGCCTATGTATATCAGAAGATGACTGCTTGGCTCGCTGTGACCTTCATTGTAGCTGCGATATTTTGATCAATGCTGATCATTTATGCTCCACTTTTTATGTTGGTTGCATGACTTCATGCGCCCTTCATAGCTCGTAAATCCATTCATTTTGTGAGTTCTGTGAGTTAAAGAATAGATTTTAAAGAGCTGGTGCCATGTTTTTGCACTTTTTCTGTTTTTCATGTGTCTATGAGGTTGATAGAACTTCATTAAGCCCCCCTGTGGTGGTTTTATGGTGTTTTATGTCTTCTCTGACTATTTGGAGTTTCTTCCTGGAGGCTGAAACCTTGAGGGTCAAACGTGCCAATAGAGAAACAGCGCTTTAGTGACGTAGTAAAAACATACCCTCCCCTCATTATCATAACACAACATGTGTGGGCATGAGGAGGAGGAGGGACTAGGACAGGTGGGTGGTGCTAAGGTGGTGGAGGAGGTGCTAAGGTGAGAACCAGGTATACTTAATGAACTGGAGGCGTGTCCACATAAAAACATAATTTCTGTACACTTTTTTGAAAAAAATCTTCCTCCTAGTATAACCATAATACCTGATGATTATGTTTTAGGGGGGGGGGGGAATCACTGAAAATCACGGCACCCCGTCTTTAAGATTTTGCTGCTTGTTTTTAAAGCCCTAAATGGTCAGGCTCCTGCATATAGTATCTGTGATCTTTTAACTCCTTATAAGCCAGGCCGCTGCCTGAGATGATCCAGCAGGGCCCTATTGACGGTACCAAAGTCTCGCTTGTCACAAAGGGCGACCGGGCTTTTGCCGTTCGGGCCCTTCGGCTGTGAAACTCACTGCCTGGGGACCCCAGGCAGGCAAACTCAGTGTCCTCCTTCAAATCTCTTCTAAAAACTCACCTATCTATCGCACAGCTTTTTCTTAAATTAAGAGCTGTTGTACTTTTTATGCAATTAATTTCTGATTTTTATTGTATATTAACTGTTCTTATTGTAAAGCACTTTGTAACTTGTCTTTGAAAGGTTCTATAAAAAAAAAGTTATTATTATTGTTATTTTGCAAAGTGTTGCAATGGAAGTCTGTTACACTGCCACGCCACCGCGCAGCCAGCTCAGGCCTTTGTGTGTGTGTGTGTGTCTGTGTGTGTGTGTCTGTGTGTGTTGTGTTTATTGCGAGGAGCAGCGCAGGAGGGCAACAGGCTGTCAGAAAACCACACTTATGATTGGCGAGTCAACGTATGCTCATGAAAAACTTTGAAATATGATTTTAATGGTTGAATATGTACATTTTGTAGGGGTGCTCCTTCCATTCCGACATCTCACTACTCCGACTAGTGGCTTCCGCGTGCGGTTAGGGTTAGGGTTAGGGTTAGGTATAGGGTTAGTAACCTTTGGAAAGGCGACATGTCGGAAAGCCGACGTGTAACCCATTTTGTAATGTCCAAAATCGTCGTCAGTCGTCTCTGTTGGTAGTATGTTGGTTTTATCCAGATACAGAGCTCAAGCAGGAGATTTGTAAGCTTTTCAAGAGAATTGTACCGGTGAAGGAGTCTAACACCACAATTTATTCACTGACAAACTCGGTTCCACAGATAACTATTGTGGAAATATATCCGATCTACATGCTCACAACGCATGTGATACGCAGGTGATATTTGACAATGTTTCAAAAATGTTGAGTGATTAAGTCCTTACTTTGTCACTTGTAACAATGTGCAGATGTAGTAATGTAGTAATGTGCAGATACCCTGTATACACTGTACTTGTATGTTAATTTGTGTACAGTTGAGTGGGAAAACAATGTTGCACATTAAGCTAATCGTCTGGGGACCCCCCAAAACCATTTGGGTACCCCCCCTGGGGCTCCCGACCCACAGTTTTAGAACCACTGCTCTAGATGTTCACTGACGTGTCTCATTATAATGATAGCTACTGTTTAACTCAGTGCTGTAGTCACTTTTGCTGTAGTCTGTGTTAAGTTAACACACACGTGTCAGAGCGGTCAGCCTGGACGATTTTGAGATTTTGAAGTCAATTATCTTTGCTCAGGAAGCTCTCAGAAGGCTCCCCTTCCATGACTTTTCCTGAATATTCCATTCAAATTGGATTATTATTATTTTTTAATCTGAGACGTTTCCTAAAAACGAAATATTGCATCTTGATTCCATCCCAGACGTTAATTTTAGGTTAGATTGACTGCTCTCCCCCACTCTCCCCCAAGACGGGCATGTCTTCACACCTGAGACCACTTGGAGATGTGTCATTGTTATAGTTAATGGGATCATTTGCATCCATTGTGCGTAGATGTGTGTGTAATGTGGTGTAGTGTTTCACTGTGTCAACTGGAATGCTACTGAAATAACAGTTTATCCTGTTGTGCAATTCTAAAGATGACAGCCAAATCAAATCTCATGCTCGTATTCCTACTTGCGCACTGTGTGAGTGAGGCACAATGAAAATCGCTAACTCTCTCTCTGTCTTTCTCGAAAACTAAAACGTTGTGTTTAACTCCAACCCATACAATTGGCTTCTCAGAACTTTGTTAACTTCATTCATATCTCTCTCCGCCTCTCTCTCACCTCAACGCACGCCACACTGCACACAAAAATCCTAAGTATTCATTTATACATTTTTAACCAGGCTAAGTTAGGCTAAATTGTAACCAAATGGACTGACGGTCCTCATATATCTGTCTGTCTGTCGGCACCTCTGCACACGCTGCACAAAAGTTCTCAGTGTTCATTTATCCATTTTTAACTCGAGATGTAACCAAATGGACCATTTTGCCGTATGTTTGATGGCGAACGAATAATTATCCAAGGATAATCGGTGACATGTACGGAAGCGCTTCCGTTTGTATAGCCTACTAGAGGTCTGTTTGTGGGGATGAAGTCACAAACATAGCCCATAGATATACGGTCATTCTGCCTCACAGCTGCGCTGTTCATTTTTATAGCTGAATGTAAAAGACAGTGTGCAGGTTCACACGTTTTTGTAACCAGGAAAAGTACATTCAAAGTGGAACAAACCTGGATATTTTGTTAAGGACTTAAAGGGAATTGTATCAATGTCAACATAATAAGCACCGCACACATAATAAGCACCGCACCGCACAACATTTTCCAGACGCTCAGCTCCTCGTCTGGTACTGTAAGATATTAGTATTTACATGCTTTCTGTCTCTAGAAGGGGATTAGCCTATGTTGTTTAGGCAACGCCAATCGAGATTTAAAAGACAATGCTTGCTATCCAGCCGTGTGGGTGAGTAGGTGTTAGACCCAGAGGAAATGTCAAATGTCAATTTGATCTCAAGTCCATCTGTGTGGTAGGCCGGCTATGCGAGTTAAAGCAGTGCTTCTCAAACCTTTTCATGCCAGGGACCCCCAAATTGATATATATTTGGCCGGGGACCCCCATCTGAAAATATGTTGTGCCAGGGACCCCCCAGAAGCAAAGATTTGTGTTAAAATGTTCGCTTTAAAAGAAATATATTCAAAGATTTGCACAAATCTTCAAGATCTTTCAAAAATAGCAGATCTACAAGCTCGTAGTGCGGCACTCGGTGCCGCACTATGAGCTTGTATATCTGCTATTTTTGAATAGCCAAAGTATAAAAGGTTTAAACTATTGTGATGCTACTTTCACACATTTTGCTGGGGACCCCCTGGAACCCCCTCAAGGACCCCTGGGGGTCCCCGGACTCCACTTTGAGAACCAATGAGTTAAAGGACCATAGTCTGGCATGTTTAGCCCACTGTCTACGACTCGCTAGTGTCCTTGATATTACTGCCCAACAGTGGCGGCTGTTGTAGAAATGCTCACCCCAAATATGTAGAGAGGTATGTTTCCTCGTGTCCTGACGGCTGCACCCTACAACTGACAGCCCTGGTTGGGCAACCCAGCCTGGCGGAGATCTGTGCTCATTTCTAGATGGAAACCAGCTTCCACCAGAGAGGGAGAGCTTTCTTCCTCAAAGAAAGACATGTCCAAAACTGTTACTTTTCATGGATTCAAGTAAAAAAATATCAAAAGTAGCAGATCGACAAGCTCAAAACACGCCGCTTCGTGCCGCACATTCAGCTTGCAGATCTGCTTACTTTTCATGCTTTGGTATGACGCTGTAGTGTGATCAAGTAGGGCATTAATTTATGAAAAAACACAAAAAGGTAAAATATACATAAGAGGTTTCTGCCCGACAGGAACGATATACATATATATATGCTGTATATGGTTTGGGGCAATCAGTGCTAAAAATGAGCTTATCCTGCACTTCCCTCCTATTTAGGTTGGCAGTGGCTCAGCAGGTACAGCGGCCATCTGGGAATGG
This sequence comes from Gymnoscopelus braueri, assembly GCF_963280865.1. NCBI lineage: Eukaryota > Metazoa > Chordata > Actinopteri > Myctophiformes > Myctophidae > Gymnoscopelus > Gymnoscopelus braueri. Next base: position 9,693,811 of record NC_137621.1, read on the forward strand.
GAAGATACTCGGAAGTGTCCCTGAGCAAGACACTTAACCCCTAACTGCTGGGTAAAATGTTGAAAACTCATTTACCCTTGGGGTTTCAGTAAATACACTTTTTCCGGCCTCCGCCTGCATGGCGGACAGCCGATGGCACTGCATGGAGGCCTTATGTGTTCGGAGTTGTCTGTCTGTCTGCTCGTTTACATCAATGGTTCTCAAACCTTTTTCATGTCAAGGACCCCCAAATTGATATATACAGTATATATATATCTATATGGCCCCCAGAAGAGAAGATATTTATGTTTGTAAAAAAAAATCTAAATTATTCAAAATATTTCCAAACATTTTAGATATTTTTCAATGTCAAAAATAGCAGATGTACAAGATTCCGCGCTGTGAGCTTGTAGATCTGCTGTTTTTGAATGGCCAACATATAAATGGATAAAGCGGTTAAAATGATTGTAATGCTGTAGCTTTCCAGGGGACCCCCTGATACTTCTACTTAACCCATTAAGACCTGGAACGCATCTGTGTCACTTTAGATTTCTTTGGCTATTCAAAAATAGCAGATCTGCTATTTTTGAAAAATCTTGGGGAGGATTTAGATTTTTTTAAAGAATCGCCTCAGGTCTTACTGTACCATAAGAACACCAGTAGAACAGAAACACTAGAATACTGTGTTCCTTTTTCTCTGCTTTGTGTTTTGACTCGACTTGATTGATTTGTGTTTGTGTTTGTGTTTGTGTTGTGTTTGTCTGTATTTTGTAGTGTTGCAGTTCTCAGATCAGTTTACTGTGTGTGTGTGTGTGTGTGTGTGTGTGTGTGTGTGTGTGTGTGTGTGTGTGTGTGCGTGTGCGTGCGTGTGTGCATGTGTGCGTGTGCCCTCTCCTGTCATTATGTTAGTGCTCTACTGTACATTAAGATATTACTGCTGTCTACATTAGAAACATGCAGGCTGCTTACGCACATTGGGGCTAATGTAGGGTGTGTGTGTGTGTGTGTGTGTGTGTGTGTGTGTGTGTGTGTGTGTCTGTGTCTGTGTCTGTGTGTGTTATTGTTGGACAGTGTGGATGTTTTTAATCTGCCAGCTTGTGTAATGGCATTCTCTGGCTCAGAATGCCATCTGGCACTGAGTGTGTGTGTGTGTGTGTGTGTGTGTGTGTGTGTGTGTGTGTGTGTGTGTGTGTGTGTGTGTGTGTGTGTGTGTGTGTGTGTGTGTGTGTGTGTGTGTGTGTGTGTGTGTGTGTGTGTGTAGGACCGTGATTCATGACGGGCATGACGGATCAATCAATCAATTATTTTATTAAAATCTATTCGTTTTTTTTTCTCCTAATGAATTAAATTAATTAGTTCGATAAACTGTTGCAACCTTAAATCCAAGTTTCTTTAACACATTGATTGCCAAGATCGCATCGATGCGTTCTTTCAAATCCATCGCTTGAGTGCCAGCATTCAAAAGAACGCATTGATGCGTTCTTTTGAATTTTCATTGTTTAATCTGTGATCGCACGGCTGTGTTTATTTCTCATCAGCACTTTCGTTTTCCACTTACGTCACACTCACCCGGAGCCGGATGTAAAAAAAAATAACATTTCCGGGTCACATTGTTTTTCTCCGTCATTTTCGTCCAGAATAGGGAAAAACATTTTTTTTCACACGGTATAAAAAACTCATCGTCTTCGTGTATCAAATTGTTTTCAGGCCGATCAGCGGATCAGGGATTGTCGAAAACATAACATCCGGTGAATGACAGGATATGACGTGGGCCTGTTTGGGAGGGGGCGAGCGAGGTGATCAATGTGTGGATTTGCTGCTCTCTACTGTTGGAACTGTCGTAGGTGCTTGACACCACAATCAGAGAATTTATTTGAATGAAAAAATTACAAAACAAAAAAAATAAAAAACACGCAAATTGTTGGCACAGGGGTGAGTACATTATGAATAAACTCTGGCAGTCAATGTGTTAATAATAATAATTAAAAAGCCACAGTTTCTGTCCATACTTGTCTAGTACTTTTATGGTTTTTAAAATATATCTTTCGAGTTAATATTTAGGCTGGTTGGGGGTTTAGGTCTTAGGTATTTGGGAGAGAGCTTTAAAGGAATAGTTCAGCCAAAATATGACTTATTTTCTATCAGTTACACAGCCCATGAAGCCGTGAATTCATGGAGATTATTTTAGTTTTTGTCGCATTCCTTAAGGCTTAAGCCAATAATTTGATGACCGGGTCATCGGTCAATAGGAGACTCAGAAGGAGGCTCTTTGAGTCTCTGCCGGTCATCAAATTCAAATCCAACTATACACTGTTACTGTATGTAATACCAGTGATTGAAGAAGTATCAATCAAAGTATCACTACCCTGGGGGCGCTGATGGCCTAGCGGTTAAGGCACAACCACATACAGTATAGGCTCTAGTGTCGCAGGTTCAATTCCCGAGCCTGCTGACCTTTGCTGCGTGTCTCTCTCTACCTGTTTCCTGTCACTCTCCACCACTACTATCCAAATTAAGGCAGAAAAGCCCCAAAAAAAAGTTCGGTATCCAAACTTTACTTGAGTAAAAGTACAAGTACAAAATATACTTTAAGTAAGTACCAAAAGTAAAAGTACTCATTATGCAGAAGGTCCCATTTCACAAGTTTTCAAAATGTAAAAAAAAATCCTTTGAAAATATCCGATCTACAAGCTCACAACGTGACGCGTTGTGAGCTTGTAGATCTGCTTTTTTTCAAATAGCCAAAGTTTATAGGGCTGAAGTGGTTCATGTATGTTTTGTAAAAATAATTCAAATCTACCAAGTAACTGGTAATCAAATAATTGTAGTGGAGTAAAAAGTACAATATTTGTCTCTGAGTTGTAATCGAGTAGAATTATAAAGTATTTTACTTTAGTAAAGTAAAAGTACCTAAAAAAAGTGCAGTACTTAAGTGAATGTACTTAGTTACTTACATTTACGCCACTGCACAAATGTGTGCGTGCGTGTGTGTGTGTACTGTGCGTTTAAAGTGATGTGTGTTTGTGTTTACTGTATACAGTGTCGTTTCATTTCTCACTGTAATCTCAAACTGACCTGTACTAATCCCCCTGTACACACACACACACACACACACACACACACACACACACACACACACACACACACACACACACACACACACACACACACACACACACACACACACACAGGGTGCAGATGCAGGTTCCATGGCACAGCAGAGAGGAATAAATGGGTCATGAAGGAGATAAGACAGGAGTGTGCACTGTATCGCTGTATGTCACTCTGTTGCAGTGGTGTAAAGTAACTAAGTACATTTGCTTAAGTACTGTACTTAAGAACAATTTTGAGGTAATTTTTACTTTACTTGAGTATTTCCAATTTCCAATACTTTTACTGCTACCTCACTACATCTCAGAGGCAAATATTGTATGTTTACTCCACTACAATTATTTGAAAATTTTAGTTACTAGTTACTTTGTAGTTTTTTTGTAGATTGTTATAAGGATAAGGATAATTCCTTTTAACAGGTCGTTCATGAAAGTCCTTGCGGTCTTGTTTCCAATGAGAACCTGTGAGCATTTGGGGTTAAGAGTCTTGCTCAGGGACAAATTTCATATCATCGGCACATATGCTGGGATAGTCTGGAATCGAACCTGGGGCAACCAGGGCCAGCTCTGGTTCCCTAGGCGGGCTCACTAACCACTCAGCTATGGCCGCCCCTATGTTATTATAAAACATACATTAACCACTTCAGCCCTATGTACATTTCGGCCATTTGAAAATAGCAGATCTACATCGCGACGCATTGTGAGCTTGTAGATCCGCTATTTTCAAACTATTTTTATATATTTGTATGGCCTGGTCTGGTATGGCCTGGTATGGTCTGGTTTGGCCTGGTATGGTCTGGTTTGGCCTGGTATATGGTCTGGTATGGCCTGGTATGATATGCTTAAAAGGACAGAAAAAGGCAACAATGGATGTTTATGAAAATGATCATGTCCTACTTCATCAACAGTGTCATATTAGATCAAATACCATAAATATGGATTATATATGGATGGATATATATGGATAATATGGATCTTTCCGTAAACAGAATTAGGCCGTATTATTATGTCGATTAAGAACACATGCTCCTTCGGTTATGCAGTACAGGATATGTACTGGCCGCGGATGCCCATCTGAAAATATATATAAAATGTTAAAGAAGTTTTTTTAAAAGGTGTCGCATCGCGGCGCGCTGTGAGCTTGTAGATCTGCTATTTTCAAATAGCCGACGTACAGTCGTGGTGTAGAGTTGAAGTGGTTTAACTGATCTAGTGAGTCTACAGTATATTGACACATTTTGCTGGGGACCCCCTGGGGGTCCCTGGGCCCCACTTTGAGAAGCACTGCTCTAAGTGCTGAGCCATTCATTTTCATGTACAAGCGGCAGGTATTTATTGAAGTAGTGGTGAGCGTTGCTTTTAGTAACCTGATCCCACGTCAATAACACTTATAGAGCTGACTGGATGCTGCTGATGATCCGCTTACCGTCACACAATAAACAGACAGACAGGCAGACAGGCAGGCAGACAGACAGACAGGCAGGCAGACGAGATCCAAGCAGATGCTTTCTGTGTCTTGGATAAAGTGCGTGCGTGCTTTTGTGCTTTTGTACTTTTTGAATAGCAGTCCTTTTACTTGTAACAGAGTATTTCTACATTGCGGTATTGATACTGTTACTTAAGTAAAAAGTACTTCCATCACTGACGATGACGATGCAAAAACACATACATACACTGTGGCGTTGGTCAACCCCTTCATAGATCGTCATGCGACATTGTCTTTGGAAAATAGGCCAGCTTTTAGGCCTATTCTTTGCCTACAATTACAATTTAGGCATTTAGCAGATGCTCTTATCAAGACTCAGAGCGACTTAGAATACGTTTTCAGTCAGTCAGTCAGTCAGTCAGTCAGTCCAAAACAAATCTAGTGGAGTCAAAAGTACAATCTTGTGAAAGTCTTAAGTATCCCAAAAAAAAGTACAGATAAGTACAAAACATTTTTTACTTTGTTAATGTCCATCACTGCCTACTTGGAACCCGGCAGCACTGTACAAGACACAAGCCAGTCTCCTAATCCAATCTAACCTGATATTTAATCCCACTACTCTCAGGATGGGTGTGGGGGGGGGGGGGTTGTTCTGGCTGTAAGAGATGCTTTCCAATCCTCTTGCCAGGGTCTGTCTCTGTGTTGTAGAAATGAGATTATCATTGATGCTGCTAAGTGCCCAAGAGTCAAAACGCCACGTTTGATGCATCAACAGGACCGCAGAGCGGATACATAGGATACTTTATTGGCAAGAGCGGACGCCGCTCAACGCCGGCTTCAAATCTCCACTCGTTGTATCGCTGAAGTGGTTGGTGCCTGGCTAAATGGATTAGTGTGCACGTGTGTAATTTTCTTCTTCTTTTTTTTTCAACTGGAAAGTCTGTGTGTAGTGTTTCCTTGTCTGCTTATTATAAGCGACTTTGTGCTTTTTTTCCCTGTAAAGTTTCTTGTAAATATTGGTGGTTGTGAGTTTTTGGGATTGTTAGTCAAATTGAGTTGCTTATTTGGGCTTAAGTGGTTCTCAAACATTTTCAAATCAAGGACCCTCAAATTAATGTGTATTTGTCCACGGACCCCGCCCATCTGAAAATATTTTGTGCCAGGGACCCCCGAAAAAAAAGATTCAAAATGTTTCGCTTTTTTTTCCTCTTCAAGAATTTCTTTTGAGCCTTGTGAGCTTGTAGATCTGACATTTTCAAATAGCATATAGGTTTAAAGTGCTCATGTGGCCTATAATAGTCGCTTCTTCTGGGCTTGTTTTCTTAGACCTGGTTGCTTGTTCTTCTCACAAAATCTGGCAACAGTGTCTGCGTGGGTCCCTGCGTGGGTGCAAGAGGGACGTGTTGTAAGCTTGTAGATCAGCTATTTCCACAATTTTCTTCAAAAGTATAATATTATTAAATGTGTCAGTAATTTCTTTGTATTCTAAGTTATTTGTCATATCTGCCCTGTGCAATTTGTGATCATGAGGCCTAAAAGCCCCGGGGTCCACAGTTCAATTATGGTTATTTTGGGGGGTCGCAGCCTGAATAGGTTGAGAACCACTGGCTTACAGTATGAATGAATGAATGAATGAATGAATGAATGAATGAACCATGATGATGATTAGTTATGCATGTTCACGTATTATCACCAGTGGCGGAAAAAGTACTCAGAAATTTTACTTAAGTAAAAGTAGCAATACCACAATATAAAAATACTCTTTAAAAGGACTGTGTTCAAAATGTTACTTGAGTAAAAGTACCAAAGTTTTGGCATGAAAATATACTTAACCCGTTTTCCTCAAACCTTACAAAAAATACAAAACCAAATCTTCAAACCAGGGCTGGATTAACTCATTCAGTGCCAAACTTAAAGATAAATTGCCCTCGGCGATTTGGGTTTGGCACCGCTCCATTGTGAATCCATTTCCTGCTCCTGAAGTCTGGGGTGACCAATCAGGGCCCAGTATTCAAATATGGGACATTGTAATTGGTAGTTAGTTGTACTTTCTGTTCTCTAGCAACATGTTGAGGTAGACCAGCTTGTAGACCTGCAGCACCTCCTGAGCGGTGGGCCGCAGAGCGGGGTCTGTCCTCTTACACTTCGCGTGGACCTGTGACAGGTGGAAGAGGGCCACGTCGCCCCCGGCCACGCTCCCCATCAGGTGGCGCGTCACCTCCGGGATCTTCCAGATATCCGACTTCTCGTCGTAGCCGGGCATGAGCTCGTTGGAAAAGGCCAGGCCCTCGTCGCCGAACGGCCAGAGCTGCTCCGGCGCCACAAAGTCCCCGGTCACCTCATAGCCGCATTTGGCCAGCAGGCCCCTGGCAGCGTCCACCTCCGGCAGCCAGTCCAGGTCGTTGACCACCAGATGGAAGTTGCTGCTCAGCAGGAACTGGCGGAAGGTGTGTTCCAGACTATTGGTGTCACACATAACACGGCAGCCCACAGGGCTGTCGTGGAGGTAGCTGAGGACAGACGCGTAGTCCACGGCCAACCTCAGGCGTATCTGCCAGGTGTCGAGCTGCCGGTGTCTCTCCTGTGCCAGCACAGTGTCCAGGTTATTCAGGGTGCCCAGTGGGTGGTACTCAGTGACTATTATTTGCTCCTCTGGGCACGCACCCACCAGCTGCACCACCTGGGGGCCTTGCAGGGCTTGCAGCATGGAGACATCGTGGACGAACAGCTCCTGTACCTCCTGCGAGTCCGGAGAGATCGCTTTGGACAACGCCACCTTCTGACCTCTCCACTCTGACAGGAACACCTGCTTTTGGACTCCCTGGCTGATCAGTTTCAACGTGCGCACTTCCGCGATGATTTGCGGACACTGCAGCCAGGACGAGCAGTTCTTCATGGCGTCTATTTTGAAGTGACCGGAAGGACAGCCCTGAGGAGGCATCTCTGATACATGTCTCAGGTACAGGTACAGGTAGATCAACAACATCATTTTGGCGAACAGCACAGAGACACAAACACCACCGAAACACAGACATTTTGTGCATGACCTTGTAAAATAATTAGTTTTTCAGGAGCACAGAGGTGACGCGAAGCTCAGCCTATCCGTGAAGCCAATGGGATGGATGGAATGGATAGACACAGATAGATGGATAATATAAAATGCAACAGTATTCACTCCACTCTTCAACTATCTGTAAGACAAGACTCTTTGCATCTGAGCGTTTGACCATCCTTTATATAGTGCTTGGCTGGATGCTCGTGACATCTCACTGATGTCACGATAAGTTGGCTATGTCCATGTATAGAGATAGTGGCTGGATGCTCCTGACATCTTACTGATCTGTCAATAATAAATACCTCAAACGTCCTGTAGTATTATTAAATCTAATATCAATCCCCCCATGCCCCACACCTCTTGAGCCTCTTGATTCTCTGCCCATGCCAAATGTTCTTAATAACCCCCATTCATTTAAATCCAGAAATGGGCTGGGGATTCTTCATTTAAATATCAGAAGTCTACTTCGTCCAGGAAGGTTAGACCACCTGAAAATATTAGTTCAGCAGGCTGACCCGGATATATTAGTGCTAACTGAAACCTGGTTGAAAAAGTCTACCAATGACTCTGAGGTATCTCTGAGTGGTTTTAATTTGTTCAGGAAGGACAGATCTGGAAGGGCAGGTGGAGTAGCGACTTATGTAAAATCCCAATTCCCAGTCACAGTACTACATGCCACTGCTATCCCATCTGGCCTTGAAACCCTTGCTCTAAAAATAAACATAGGGTCAAATGATGCAATTACTGTACTAGGTATATACTGTACAGACCTCCTCCTGCAGACCCCTCTGCCCTAGATAAATTAGCTCAATTAATGGCTAAAATTTCTAACTCAGAGATTTTGATTTGATGTGATCTTAATTTGAACTGGCAGACTCCAGTATCTGACAAATTAAAAGATATCTGCAATAACCTTAATTTAACACAATTAATTAAGGATTGTACAAGGCCAAATACAAAAGATATCACTAGATCAACTTTGATTGATTTGATTCTCTGTAATAGAGAGGATAACATTACTGCTGCTGGTGTTTTTGAGCAGGGCATCAGCGACCATTGCCCAATAGCATGTGTCAGAAGCACTAAACAAAAAAGAACCCAACCACGAATAATCACCAAGAGAAATTTTTAATCTTTTAATGAACAAGCTTTTTTTAATTTTGTTTTATAGTGATATCCAATACACCTCAGCTATTCCAGATGCTGAATTAGCCCTGGAACATTTCCAGAAATCCTTCCTCCCAATTGTCAACAAACACGCACACTTAAAAAAGGTCAGAATAAAAAACAGACTGAGCCCTTGGTTTTCCCCAGACCTGTCAAAGGTCGCGAGTAAATACCCCTTTAGTTTTTGTTTCCTACTTTTTGTTTTTAATTATTAGAGAGACAGACAGACAGACATCAAGCCATATTCGAAAATAATAATCAAGTAGTCACCTCCTAGAATAATTGTGTGTAATGCTAATGTGTTGGAAAATAAAATAAAACCTCTTTGCACCACGTCCTTTTACATAAAAAAAAAGGTTTTTATTCTTATAGCATCATGTAGTGACTTAATTTCGTATGAATTTATCCCTCCATGATTTGCCTTAGTATCTGTGAAGTAGGCAATATTTCCATTTCAACGTTCTGCTAGATTCGAAGCAGATTTTGACAAACATCATACAATGACAAAACTGCTGATTCCTGGAAGGCACTCGTTAGTATAGTATTTCAATGTTCCAACACCACCAACCGTTGAAAGATTAAATATGTTCTGATTGGCTCAGCAGATTACCCAATAGCGCGCTTCCCCTTTATCCTCAGACAGAAAGTGCAAAGTGTTTCTTATGAACTCAATAAAGATGTTGGCCAGTTCACATGGACAATACCCTGAGATTAAACTGAGACTTGAAAACAGAATAAAAACATAATTAGGAAACAGAGAATATCACAGGAATGCTTTTTTTTTCTTGGCAGTAAAGAGGTAAACGATTTCAAATATTTTCCTATGGAGAAAAACACACGGGAAGTATTTGTTCTAATAAATTCTAATTTAGCTCATCTTCTTTCTCACTACCGCCTCCCTTGGAGATAGGAGGCTTTCCAGACTGAGAAGCGAAGAGAGAAAATAAAGTCCGCCGAACGTAGCGAAGCAGGCTGGATCCCAGGCTAATGATGTTGCATGCACAGGAACATCCAAGTACATCTGCATAAAATGCTTGCAGGCTTTGTGCCCTAGGTGCTTAGTCAATTTAGTTTGACTCAGGCCAGGTGCGACTACTTCAATCTAGCCTGGACTAGTCTGGCCATGCCAGGCTAACTTCAGTCAGCCATCACCCATCACACAGTTTGGTTTTCACTAGACAGTAAGCACTCATGTTGGTGTTCAATTTAGAGTTATTTTGGTTTTCACTTGACAGTAGAAACACTATTATTTATGTGTTTTGTGTTTGTTGAGCCGAGGAGTCAAGAGAAAGTTAATAAATAGTATTAGAATATGTTAGAAATGTGAAAAATTTAGTTTTACAGCATTACAAATATATTTGATTTGATATTAATAGATTTTCATAATTTTATTCATTGGTTGTATTTGATCCTTATTCTTTTCAGTTAAAAACACAAATGCATGCTGTCCTCCTGAGTGGACAGGTCAATAACTCCTTAAAAAATTGTTGTTTTAAAAAAGATTAAGTGCAGTTGTTATATTTATGTCTAAAGACACATAAAACCACTTAGTGACATTTTTTTTTCTCAGGTTATCATAATTCATGCGTGAAAGGGTTAAAGTACCAAAAGTAAAAGTACTAAAATGTTTGAAAATAGCCGATCTACAAGCTCACAATGCGTCGCATTTGTAGATCGGCTATTTTCAAATAGCCTATGTATAAAATAGGGCTGGAGTGGTTGATGTATGTTTTATAATGTAATAATTTATATCTGCAAAGTAACTAGTAACTAAAGTTTTCAAATAATTGTAGTGGAATAAAAGTACAATATTTGCCTCTGAGATGTAGTGGAGTAGAAGTAAAATAATTGAAAACTGGAAATACTCCAGTAAAGTAAGAACGCCTCAAAATTGTACTTAAGTACAGTACTTGAGTACATGTACTTAGTCACTTTACACCACTGATTATCACTGTGGATGATTATGACTTTTCCACATGCATGATTAAAACATGAAAGCCCTATAATAAGCACGCTGCATGTTAGCTCAGCGTTTTGTTGACTGGTGAACGCGTTAGCGCTCCGTACCGCACACACAGTGTCCACCACGACCGCTTCTATTTTTAGCAGCACACAAAAACGTCGTCTCTAAGTGAAGTCCAACCTTGTTTGCGCAGCACATTTCATACTGTATACGCACAAACCTCCGTGTGCTTATTGCAGTACGGAAGAAAATGCATACCCGGACGCACAAAGCAAGTGCTTCTCAAACTTTTTCAAGTCACGCACCCCCCCCCCCGCCCTCCCCCCTCATCGGAAAAGATGTGTGTGCCAGGGAACCCCCAATAAGAGAAGATTTGTGTAGGAACATTTTCTGAAATCATTCCGTGCGAGCTCGTACAGTAGCTCGGCTATTTTCACTATTTTTAAATTGTTTTAACCCATTCAGACCGGGAACGCATCTGTGTCATTTTAGGATTTCTTTGGCTGTTCAATAATAGCAGATCTACAAGCTCATAGCGCGGCACCGAGTGCCGCGCTATGAGCTTGTAGATCTGCTATTTTTGAAAAATCGGGAAAATGTGTGCATTAATTTTGTAAAATATTTTGTTCCAGGGACCCCCAGAAGCAAAGATTTTAGTTAAAAATGTTTTTTCAAAAAAGATATATTCAAAGATTTGCACAAAATGTTCACAATTTTTATTAAATAGCAGATCTACAAGCTCGTAGCGCGGCACTCGACACGCCGCGCTACGAGCTTGTATATCTGCTATTTTTGAATAGCCCAAAGTAGAAAATAATGGTTATAGCTAAAAATCGAAAATGACAGATTATGCGCTCCCGGTCTTAATTGGTTAAAAATTATAATAGTAATAAAAATAAAAAATAAACGGTTTTGGACATACAAGGTTTCCACCCGACAGCGGCGATGTGGGAGAGGGCAGACTAAGTAAGCCTTGCCGAGCCATGAGGCCCATCGGGGGGGCAGGAGCTTATCTCCTGTTTCTGTAGCGTGAGGCTGCCTGATGTACAAGTACAGCCTCTGGACATGAGACTAGTATGTCACAGAGACTTACCCCCCAATCAGCGTTATGTAGAGAGAGAGCTGCGTCACTATAGCATAGACTCCCATTTTAACCCATTAATAAGACCGGGAACACGTCTGTGTAACCACCCTTATTTTATACTATATATTCAAAAATGGCAGATATTCAGGCTCATAGCGTTATGAGCTTGTAGATCTGCTATTTGTGCAAATCTTTGACTATATATTTTTTGAAAGCGAGCATTTTTAACTCAAATCTTTGCTTCTGGAGGCGGGGGGGGGGGGGGGGGGTTATTTTCTGATATCTCATACTCGCTCCCTATGGGCCGAAGTCCAGACTGATCAAAGCGTGACTCTAATTATACGTAGCCTGCGAGTTAGTTCTGGCAGCATACACTCGAGAGGTTACATGCATTGCTCATTCTATACGGCTGTTTACAGCGTCATGCAAGATCCTTACGTCATACACAGACGTGGCAATCAGCTGTCCAATTGGGCGGGTATTTAAGTTCTCTTGAATCGGGCATTCCATCCGGTTGTGTCTTCTAGCTTGTTGTCATGCAGCGTTTGCTGTTCCTGGCTGGTTGTTTGGTTGTTGCTGGAGCTACTGCTACTTGCTATCATGCTTCCTTGATCAGAAGCTGCTGTTGTTCGCTGGTGTTACTGCTTCATGCTACTTGAATCATGCTTTCTGCTCATAAGCTGCTGTCTATTATAGGCTACTGTGAAGGCAGGTGGTATGGCGTCGCGTTTGTTATCTACTAAGGCTGCTGTGTTCTTCTCTATGCTGCTGAAAAAAGCTAATATGCTGTTGCTGCTAATGTCATTGTTGAGGCTTCAGTGGTGGTCTGGTGCCGCTGGTTGTTATATGATACTCGTTCTATTACTAAAAGCAAGCAACTTAAATTGTAGTGAAACTGCTCCTTGCTAATGTTTTCAGTTAAGCTGAAAAACAGCGTGTTTTAGCTCAGCCAGCAGAGCTTTCTGTTGTGTCCCTCCGGGCTATGGGGCCTCATCTCATTATTAGCAACATTGGCTGGTTTTCTGTCAAATCGCTTATTAATGGTGGTTTGGCTTATTTCTGGGGAAAAGTTATTTTGGGATCGCTTTCTTATGTGGTTCTGTCATGGTCCCCAGATTAATGTGTAAAAATATATATATATATATTCCAAATATTCCACTTTTATCATAAGATTTCGAAATAGCAGATCATCTACAAGCTCACTTTAGGCTATTTCAATGGCAATACATACATTAGGATAATGCAGGTTAAATACAAGTATTTTCGTGGTCTAGGTTGGCTGATTTCTCTCTCAAACCGGCATCACTGCACGTATCAGTGATCAGTTGTTCAGAGCAGAGAGGGAGAGAGAGGACCAATAGTTAGTGTCACTTATGCAGTGCATTGCTCAAATCTTATGTTTCATATAATGTACTGGTTAAAAACGATTAATGCACAGTCTGGCCGTCATCTTGAGTGGGATAAGGAAGTACACTTGTGGATGAAGAAGAGCTAGTGTGTGTTCTTGCGCTTCCAAACATGTTGTGATTCACTGATCAACGTCGAGTGCGTTCCCTCCGGGCTATGGGACTGCAAGCATAGACCGCAACTCAGTGCTGGGTTGCCATGTCCGCTTATTATAAGCACAAGTTATAACTAAGTCATTTTTTCTTGATCTCGTTTTAGTGTTGCAGACAGTAGTCTGCGGATTTTACTCGAGTAAAGCAGCATAGTACCAGGTATCTCAGTGTAGGAATTAATAATGTTTCAAGTAAATCTACAGTTGGTTAAAATATATATAGGCTATTTATATTAGTGATTCATTCTTTCAGCAGTTTTTCAAATCTAGGAGTCTACATTCAAATATGCTGTAAAGAGAACTTATGGTTCATGGTGCATAATTTTATACTAAAGTAGACTATAGTGTGCAGTATGGCCATTATATTGTGGTAATATATTTTATGTTGCAGCTAGTATGTGCTAATTGGTGGCTATAGCTATTTCCATCTGATGTAGCCTACATTTTCTGGTAATAATTTGCTCTAAGATATAGTGGAGGCTGGTAAATATTATAATGAAGTAAATTGTGCAAATCAAGTAAGTAATGGGCTATTTTACTGTGTTGGCTGCAGTGCTTGGTTAGATGTAAGTTTGGTTACATTCTAAAGTTGCCCCTGTGCTATTGTATTGCAAAGCTAATTAAGCTATTCTTGCTGTCAAGGTGATATACATTTTGCTGCTTACACCTTGGATAAGAGACTGGTAGGTTACAGGGATTTTCTTAAGTAAATCTGGAAACACTTGAAGGAAAACAACTGCTTTCCTTTATCTTTAGCAATAGCAGCCCATCTAAATGGTCTTTGTTATATTAAAGATGGTTTAACACTGCTAATTGCGAAATGCAGTCAGTCCAGCAGAGGGCATTCATGCTCTCAGGGCTTAAAGGAGGGGAGCAATTTATGAGGGCACTCATGTCTTATCTTGGGATCAACATATGTTCAGATTCCCGGATGTAATGCATTCTTATAAAAGCGGTTGACAATTGATGTCATGTTGTGTGACAAGCTACAGGAGTAAAGTTATTGCTACCAGATAAATGGTGGGGCTCTTCAGTAGAGTCATGGTTGATGGGCATTTCAAAGGTTCTTGGAATCCAAACTTAGTTCCGTTTTTATTGTTATGAAGTTATTGGATAATGAATGTTATGGTCATTAATTAAAATCTGCTCAGGAGGCAAATATTTAATGTTATGTTCTTTAAAGGGTGGCTTATCATTCTTGGTATTATGGTGGCGTGGTTCTTCTTGCAGTCTTGTAAGCAAGGTTGCAATTTTACAAAGCATGTAATGTAAAGGGACTACTGGATTCAGATTAAATATTGTTGGTACTACTAACTACTATAAGTCGATAATCATTGCTTTCATCTACGTGGAGTCTAATCTAAGTGTATATCAAGAGTTAGTCATGCATCCATCATTTCTGATGTTTTATTTCTATGGAGGGACATTTTATGAATATATCTTAAGTCTCATTGGAAGCTGCTTCAGTATTCTTAGTTAATTAGAAGTCAATCTATGGTTAGATGGGGCAGTCATAGATCTTAGCTGTTAAAACACAGATCTTAGTCTGTTCTCACACAAGCAGCATTATGTTTTATCTGTGGCTCATTTGTTCAACAGGTCATGTCCCATCTTCAGTTTAAGCTTTAATTCAACAGAACAAATCTCAACCATCTGCATATTTTCAGTTGGTGCTCAGATCAACCGTTCTGAATAAAATGGTCTTAGTGCCATGTTCGTCATGTGCGCTAAAATGGGGAGTTCTTTGTTGGCTCAGGATGTAATGAATTCAAGTGTTGTAATAGCTAAATGTAAATGGTAGTTCTGTTATTACCATGCATATCTGGTGGTCGCTGGGTGAAGGTAAGGTGTAGCGTGACTTCAAAGTCATGTTAAGTTTTAAATGTTTCTTTAGTTGGCACTAGAGTTCAGCTGGTTGCTCAAACTCCAAAAAAAAAAAAAAAAAAAAAAAAAAATATCGTGGCATCATGGTTGATGCGGTTGGTTTGCATCATGGCTGATGCGGTTGGGTATAGCATCACGGTGATGCAGTTGGGGGCATCAGTAGGATGCGGTTGGGGGCATCAACTCTTAACACTTAGGCATGTTAAGTTTATGTAGTATATTCCTCTATGTGGCTATTAGAGGAATGGTTAAGTGCTGCCTGTGCATGGCAGCTAAGGCCTTTTAGTTCACATAAAGTTAGTATGTCCTAGCCGATCCCAGACGCTGGTCTGTGGTGGATGGGATATCAGCTTGGTCAATTGGTATGGGTTTGAGAATTCACCCCACACATAGTTTTTCCTATCATATAGAATAAGGCTTACGGCAAGCGTAGCCATGGCTTCACATTCAAGTTCACATAGATAAGGCTTACGGCAAGCGTAGCCATGGCTTCACATTCAAGTTCACATAATGTTAGAATATCCTAGCATGATCCAGAATTGCTAGCTGCATATTCGTCACTGTCTCCTGAAGGAGTCTAGTGGGATATCTGTTTGGATGAATCGGTGAGCGTTCACCGTAGGGCGTTCTTGGTTCCGCGTGTTGGGGGGTTATGTTAGAATATCCTAGCATGATCCAGAATTGCTAGCTGCATATTCGTCACTGTCTCCTGAAGGAGTTTAGTGGGATATCTGTTTGGATGAATCGGTGAGCGTTCACCGTAGGTCACGCGTGTTGGGGGTTGTTATGTTATGGTATATCTATCTCCCTGCTCTTAATGGTTAATGATGGCGTATGATTGTGCTGAGCAGGGAGAAAAAATATAGCAGAGCCTGAACGCCAAGATAAAATATTACTTCCACACTTGTATTCTCATTCTATTATATTGCTTAAATATATTCGGTCTATAATATTGGTTCAATCTATTCGTGAGTTATCTGACAGAAATTATACGTAGCCTGCGAGTTAGTTCTGGCAGCATACACTCGAGAGGTTACATGCATTGCTCATTCTATACGGCTGTTTACAGCGTCATGCAAGATCCTTACGTCATACACAGACGTGGCAATCAGCTGTCCAATTGGGCGGGTATTTAAGTTCTCTTGAATCGGGCATTCCATCCGGTTGTGTCTTCTAGCTTGTTGTCATGCAGCGTTTTCTCCCACCACCACCCCAGCACCACCAGTGGGCTCTGCTATTGGTTGTTCCCCATGGGGGGTTGTTATGTTATGGTATATCTATCTCCCTGCTCTTAATGGTTAATGATGGCGTATGATTGTGCTGAGCAGGGAGAAAAAATATAGCAGAGCCTGAACGCCAAGATAAAATATTACTTCCACACTTGTATTCTCATTCTATTATATTGCTTAAATATATTCGGTCTATAATATTGGTTCAATCTATTCGTGAGTTATCTGACAGAACTCTCTCTCTCTCTATATATATATAACGCTGCCCCCAATCCAACCCTTGATGTTGAGTGCCATGCAGGGAGGCACTGGGTCCCCACTTTTAGAGTCTTTGGTTTGACCCGGGCCGGGGATCGAACCCTGACCTCCCCAGTTTCAGGGCACTGAGCTGGTATAGAGGGCAGACTAACAGCTAATGATTTGTTCTTGTTTTTGTTTTTTTTTGCTTCACACGTAGCACTTTTTCAAGCTGATTCCATGTCCTGAGTGGTTGTGTTACCGTAAAAGATGAGAATGGAAAGGACTGAGCACACTTTTGATTATTTATTTTTTTCCTCCCACCTACATTTTTTTTTATTTTATTATAGTGCCAAATCACAACAAGTTAGGGGGATGGGGGGGGGGGTCCCAGATGACAGTGAAATGACAATTTAAGGACTTGTATGACCTTTATAAATACTGTACCTCAACAACAACAAAAAACTAGCTACTTTTGCTATTTTTGAATTTGAATCCTGAAAAGTAACAGTTTTGGACATATGAGGTTTCCACCCGACAGAGACGATATACTGTACATAACATGTACGTAATGATGGAGTTAAGAGGAGAAGGCCTGTGGGCTATATAGAGGAGTAGAGGAGAAAAAGAGTGTGCGTGTGCGTGTGTAGCCTAAGGCCCAGCTTCAGTCACTTTGGGTTCTGTGTGTTTTGGCTGAGGAAGACATAGCCTCAGGCCCCACAGCTCTGACTCCAACACACACACACACACACACACACGTGTGTGTGCACACACACACACACACACACACACGCACACGCACACGCACACGCACACGCACACGCACACACACACACACACACACACAGTGGGAGTTCTTCTAAGCCCTGTAGTCTAACTGTAACTCTGGTGTCTGTCTGCCTGTCTGACTGTCTGTCTGTCTGTCTGTCTGACTGTCAGTCTGTTGTTTTATATATTTATATATTTATATATACAGTATATTTAGACCTTTGACTGACATTCTCATCTGGACACATTCTAGACTCAAACTTTTTTTTCAATTTCAAGGACGAAGGACCCACAGTAAGGCCTAAGTACTGCTCTGAGTCAGTGGTTCTCAAAGTGGGGTCCGGGGACCCCCAAGCCAGGGGTCCTTGGGGGGCCCAAACCACCTTATCCATTTATACGTTGGCTATTCAGAAATAGCAGATCTACAAGCTCACAGCGCGTCACTTTGTGCCGCGCTGCGAGCCTGTACATCTGCAATTTTTTGGAAGATGTTGAATAATTTGGATTTAACATAAATAATCTCTTCTGGGGGTCCCTGGAAAAACCTTTTCAGATGGTGGTCCGCGGTCAAATACATATCATGTTTAACCACCAAGTAGATACAGAGGGTAAAATGCATCACATTCAACTTAAGGGCTAGAACCACTATGGTATAGAGGTTTGGGTTGTGTAGTTACCTTGCCATGATGTAACTCCAAAGGTGGGCAAGAAATCAAAAATAAATGCTCCATTGATTGATGTTTCAAAATATTCTCCTCATTGACTTACATTGTACAGTGAAGAGGCTCAGGAGGAGCTCTTTTAGCCTGTACACGAACGCAAACGAACCGTACCCGGTACTATATATATATTTTTTTTTAATGTAAATGACAATTTTCTGTTGATTTTGCTATTTTTATAGGAAGAACCGGACTGGATCTGCGGATCTGGATCCGGATCGTCAAATAGTAAAATCGACGTTGGCACCCCTAATTGTAACGGGGTTTGTCCGCGTTCTCGGCCGATGCGGACAATAAGCCTCTCCGTCCCACTTCCTTGGATGGTTATGGCGTTATGTCTAATAATAGGATGCTCTATGCAGAATGTGAATCGGGGATTTTTTACAGCTTGGACAAAGCTGTCAATAAACAGACGCTGCAACTAGTCGTCACTTTCTCGTTACTTTCTCACTTTCTCCCTATTGGCTAAAGGCCAGCCAATGAGGTTGCCGCCAATGGCTTCCCATACTCTCAACCAAGCCCCCAGAACCGCGGTAGAACAGTGACGCTGCCGTCGCCTGCTTCACTGTGCAATCTGGGATTGCAAGACTTCCGCATTCAAAATGCTACTGCGTGTGCTTCTGTCGTCTGAGACCCTAGTGTGCCTGCTTGGTGCACACAAACACACACACACACACGCATGCGCGCACGCGCGCGCACACACACACACGCACGTGCGCACACACACATACTGTATACAGACAGACAGACAGACCCACACAAAGGACACAGACACAGACAGACACAGGAGCTGTATATGACATTGTGGTCTTGTTTTTACTTCCGGAAACTCACTGTTACTGTTACGCTCTATGGATCACATTAACAGTCTTGTGGGAGAAGCCGCTGCAGATGCTGCTCTGTGCTTTCATACATATTTTTTATAGATCAGTGGCTCTAACGCAGTGCCCTGAGACAAGTCCAGGTGTGTCTGGGGACTGTGTGACGTCCACACATTATTATAACACACTAACACCAGGGAAGCATCCGTGTCATCTTAGATTTTAGCTATATACTGTATATATATATACTTTTTTCAGAAAACTCAGTGGTTCTCAAAAAATAGAAGATATACAAGCTCACAGCTCACTGTGAGTTTGTGCACCTGAAAAAAACATATTTGAAAAATATTGAAAATCTTCTAAGTGTGTGTGTGTGTGTGTGTGTGTGTGTGTGTGTGTGTGTGTGTGTGTGTGTGTGTGTGTGTGTGTGTGTGTGTGTGTGTGTGTGTGTGTGTGTGTGTGTGTGTGTGTGTGTGTGTGTGTGTGGGTGGGTGGGTGGGTGGGTGGGTGGGTGGGTGTGTGTGTGTGTGTCTTTGGTAGTCTAGGGCACGTGCACAAGTTGGTTGTAAGGGGCCTGCAAATGGCCGGCCTCTCCAAAAGGAGGGCTAAACAATTAGCAAGGTACTGCTCAATATCAGCTATTATAGGAAGCCGCTCAATTTGGAGGAGGCGTTGCTTCCTTTACCCATGATTGTTGTCCGCTGTGTTTGACAAGTATGACATCTTTTGTTTTGTATGTAA
>NC_137621.1:9716051-9728551 GCF_963280865.1 Gymnoscopelus braueri
ACACACATGCACACACACAGTTTTAAAGATACTACTTACTGTTACCGTATTATTTAGCTGCCAATGCTGCCATGTCACAAAATGTTATTCCACTTTAACATTCTCTACCTCTCCTCTCTCCCTCTCTCTCTCTTTCCCTCTCCCTCTTTCCCTCTCCCTCCCCCTCTCTCTCCCTCTCTCTCTCTCTCTCTCTCTCTCTCTCTTTCTCTGTCTCTCTCTGTCTCTCCCTCTCTTTCCCTCTGCCTCTCTCTCTCCCCCTCTCCCTCTCCCCCTCTCTCTCTGTCTCTCTCTGTCTCTCCCTCTCTCTTTCCCTCTCCCTCTCTCTTTCCCTCTCTCTCTCTCTCTCCCTCCCCCTCTCTCCCCTCCCTCCCCCTCTCTCTCTCTCTCCCTCTCTCTCTCTCTCTCCCTCCCCCTCTCTCCCCTCTCCCTCCCTCCCTCCCTCTCTCTCTCTCTCCCTCTCTCTCTCTGCAGTGCAGAGTGCGGTGTAATGTGTTCATCTTATATAATTCCTTCCTTTCATTTGTGGAGAAACAGCTCTGAGTCTGAATGACACACTGTGAAGAGGCTATAAATAGAGCGTGCACATCACCGTCACGTCGTTACGTTTACACATTATCGTCTTGTCGGGTGGAAACCTCCTGTATCCAAAACTGTTACTTTTCAGGATTCAAATAAAAAATAAATGTTTGCAAAAAAGTAGCAGATCTACAAGCTCGAAACGTGAGCTTGTGGATCTGCTTTAGTGTGACACCGTAGTTATCAGTGGTGGAAAAAGTCATTTTTTCTTTACTTAAGTAAAAGTATCAATACCGCAATGTAGAAATACTCTGTTAGTAAAAGTCCAGATTTCAAATTTTCCTTAAGTAAAAGCACACAAGTATTGGTATCAAAATATACTTAAAGTACAAAAGTAAAAGTACTCATTATGCAGAATGTCCCATAAAATGTATACAATATCTTTTGAAAATAGCAGATCTACAAGCTCACAATGCGTCGCGATGCGACGCATTGTGAGCTTGTAGATCTACTATTTTCAAATGGCCGAAAGGTATATAGGGCTGAAGTGGGTAATGTGTGTTTTGTAATAATAATCAAAATCTACAAAGTAACTAATAACTAAAGTTTTTCAAATAATTGTAATGGAGTAAAAGTATAATATTTGCCTCTGAGATGTAGTGGAGTAGAAGTAAAAGTACTGAAAATTGGAAATACTAAAATTATACTTAAGTACAGTACTTGAGTAAATGTACTTAGTTACTTTACACCACTGGTAGTTATGATCAAGTAGGGCTTTCATTTGCAAAAAAAAAACGCAAAAAGTTATATCGGAGATAAGAGGTTTCTGCCCGACAACAGCGATTTACATATTATGCGTAATGAGGGTGACGCAACAGGGCCAATCACGGAGACCCTGAGCCCAGTTGATGTGTGATTAACACTGCATCTAATTTGCATGTTTATGAGTATAGCGTCACTGTCGCCGGGCGGAAAACCTCGCATGTCCAAAAGCTCTTGTTATTGATTATTTTCAATGGTTCAATATAACTCACAGACAGTGGTGGAAAAAGTGCTAAAAATTTACGTTTTACTTAAAGTAATACTAGGTAACTTTTTCAATAAAACTAAAGTTAAATTGTATATCTTTTGTGAGTGGCAAATGTTTCACAACACCCACTCCATGAATTTCACCCCCGAAAGCCTTTTATTTATATATTTTCTATTGACCGCTGTCAGGGGTGCCTTTCCCGCGAAAATGACGTCATCTGGCCGGAAAATGGAAGCGGAAATGCACCGGTTTCCTGTTTGGCCAGGAACTACCGCGCTAATAACAAAAAGGAAACTCACGCTGTTTTTAAGAGATTGTATGATTTGAAGACCGAAAAACAACAGAAAAAGAAAACACAGCTCACGGTAACTAAAGCTTCACTGGCTAAGAGAAACGATCCACAGATCGTATAAAACAATTAAAAGAACGCTTTTTGAAGTGCTTCCGTCTTCCGGTGAAAACAAATGGAATTCTGGGTAACAGAGGAATAAACGAACGGCCTGCAGTGACGGTAATGACCAGCAGAGGCTGCTAAAAATCGTTATTTGTGGACCTGCATTGTATAACTTTAAGTAAAATATCAATACTGCAATGTAGAAGTACTCTGTCACAAGTAAAACTCTGGTGTTGCGCCGTGGTAGTCCATTCCATTGTTGTGGCCAGTTGAACGTGGGTTGTTTTTCACCAAAAAGCAACAGAAAGCAGAGAAAATGTACTTGTCCTTATCCTTCAACATTAGATGGGACGGGGCTGGGTTTGTTGTGATCACATTATTTCCGGGTGTACTGTTTTCCGGAAGTCATAGGATCACTCATAGGTTGGCTAACAGCGCCCTCTAGCGTAAACCATTGAGAACACAGACACACACACACAAAACACTCGTCAACCAGTCATTGGCGGTGTGGACCTCGGGCCAACTGACGAGTGTACCTGGCAATCATTAAGGAAACCTCTGTCCTGCATGGTTCTCCTCAGTGGGTTGAGCAATAGGCTCTATGCAGCGACACTAAAGCCTATACAACTTGTGCTATAGCCACGCCCCCCTTCTTCTGTGGCCAACGGGGAAGTGCCTCTAATTATAACAACTGCGGGCCATTTTTTATAGCCTGTATAGTTTTTGACCGCGACGGAGGCGCGCCGTCTCAAGCAAACTTGAGCCACGTGAGGCACCAAACGAGCGAGCTAAAGCGAGCGAGTTGCCGTGCCGAACGTTTGCAAAGTTCGCTGGGGCCGACTCAGCGCCGGTCGAGTTATGTACCGATAGGGGCAGAATAGTTAATCATGTTTTGGTGTTCCTTACTTCCTTCACAGGTGTTACCAATGTTACTAATGAAGGCTCTGTTCCATTCTGGTCAAACAGAGTCAGGGGGCTGATGTTGGTGCATGTTGGCTCACTGATAAACACTCTGCTACGCCAGTGGGTCTCAAAGTGTGGTCCAGAGACCCTCATGGTTCCTTGAGGGGGTTCCAAATGGCCCCTTACGGGTGTGTAACTCTGAGAGTGTACAAATGCATTTGTACTCTCTCAGAGTTATGGGGCACTTGAAATTAAAAGGTTTGAGAACCACTGTGCTATACTACATGGAACAGAGCCTTCATTAGAATCATTGGTAACGCCTGTGAAGGAAGTAAGGAAGAGGCCCAATTTCTTTCCAATATGGCTGCTGCGCATAGAGCCTATCGATCTGAACTTGCACACGACACGAGCATTGACCATTAGCATACGCACACAACCGCCAGTCATTTTTCACTTTCCCCCACATGTAAGCAGTTCAAAAGACGATGTTGTGAATTCTGCGGAGTTTGGAAGTCACTGAGCATGCGCGGTCACGGAGTCTGTTGTCACGGTTACGCTCCTCTCAAGCTATGGGATGTACTCTGTCCAACCAGTGGGGCATTCCCCCGGGTATAGACTTAGCCACGGGCTGTCAGCTCTTGGGCGCTAACAGCGTTAGCGTGTTGTTTACAAGCTAATCCCCCGCTGCATGCATGCCCACTGCTTTGGGTGTAGCTGCTGCAGCAGTAACAATGGCTCACTTAAAAGTCGTTCACACCTTCGTTGTGCACTGCAGTGCACACTGCTCTCCCTCACACACTGACTCACGCACACACGCGCACACACACACACACACACACACACACACACACACACACACACACACACACACACACACACACACACACACACACACACACACACACACACACACACACACACACACTAGGGGTGTGCCGATACACTAATTTCACGATACGATACACGATATTGGGCTCACGATATCGATACGATACGATATATGGCACTTTTTTATTATGAAAATATATGGGGGGGAAAAAAAGCAAATGCAAACAAATACTTCAGTTTTTGTATTATTATTTTTGCAAAAAGAAAATATTTTTTGGGGGGGGGAAATAAATAAAAACGTTTTTATCTTTATTTTTTACACCAAAACGATACATATCGTCACGAAAACATATCGCGATATATCGCGGGACGATATATCGGCACACCCCTAACTCACACACACACACACACACACACACACATACACACACACACACACACACACACACACACACACACACACACACACACACACACACACACACACACACACACACACACACACACACACACACACACACACACACACACACACACACACACACACACACACACACACACACACACACACACACACACACACACACACACACACACACATGCACCCTTGCATTCTTTTACAATGTTCTTACAATTTCAGTATGAATGCTTTGAGTGCGCACATCCCCGGGTATGGACTAGTTTTATACATATCGAGATACAAGGTTACCGCCCGACAACGGCGATAAGTGGGATGCATTATATTATCCCCCCCCCCCCCCCCAGGGTGCATTCAGAGCAGGTGGGGGGGGGGTTGGAAGCTGTTTTTGAAAGGGGGGCATTGAGATTTGTGTTTATTCTTATTCCCTTATGCCTGTTTAGTGCATCCCAGAGCACATTCTCCCGTCATTTCATCTGAGGCTGTTCATTATCACAACAAACAGCTGATTTATACATAAATAAACAAGCGGCTAAAAATAAGTGCTCTGTAAATTAAATTGAATAAACTGATCATGTCTTTTTTTGCGAATAACTCACCGTCAGCTTTCAAATGGCCTCATGAGGGCTGTTAATGAGGCATCTTATAATGAAATGTTGACTGAAAGGTTCACATTAACAGGAACCATACAAAGCATCACATTTTTGAAACAGCAAAAAGTTAACCTCAGTATAAGGAACAATTGTGTACAATTGACTATGTAGCCATTTAACAGACACTCTTAATCCAGAGCGATTTACTGTAAACAAGGTAAACACAAGGTAATTACATCAGATGCATAGAGATAAGATAGGTCAGTGGTTCTCAAACTTTTTCATGTCAAGGACCCCCAAAATGATAAGTATTTGGCCGCGGACTCCCATCTCAAATATCTTGTTCCAGGGACCCCCCAGAAGCAAAGATTTGAGTTGCAAATGTTTGCTTTAAAAATACATAAAAGATGTGCACACATTTTCACGATTTTTCAAAAATAGCAGATCTACAAGCCCATGAGCTTGTAGATCTGCTATTTTTGAATAACCAAAGTATAAAAGGTTTAAAGCGGTTACATTTTTTGTGATGCTATATTAATACATTTTGCTGGGGACCCCCTGGAACCCCCCCACGGACCCCTGCGGGTCCCCGGACCCCACTTTGAGAACCAATGATCTAGGTAAACCAAGAACCTATCATCAGTCTAAACCAGTGGTTTTCAACTCTTTTCATTTCAAGGTCCATTATTTATTCGATATTTGAGCCACGGATCCACCATTTGATGAGATTTTGCCTCTCAGACCCAAGACTTAGAATATTTTGTTATCGTTGGATAAGATTTTGTCCACAATTCCATATGCTGTGTTGATGTTGGTACCAATAGGAGAAATAATAACGGGCAACCGTTGATCAAAATAACAATTCTTCTACATTCTCTAATTGTGTGCTTCTTGTAAATTATTGTAATGCAGATGTTTAACAATAATTTAACTCTTTGGTTTTGGCAGTTGGTTTCATTTTACGCTAGCAAGATTTAGAGATCTTTAAGGGTCCATTTGGTTACCAACTCCATCATTTCAAATTTTCTGTACTTTTACTTTTGATTATTATTACAAAACCTACATTACCCAATTCAGCCCCTATATGCATTTAGGCCATTTGAAAATAGCCGATCTACAAGCTCACAACGTGTCGTTTGAATCTGTAGATCGGCTACTTTCAACGATGTTTACCCCCCAGAACGGGGGGATTATTGTCAACCCCTATAGTCGCTTGGCTCTTGGTGACTCCAGGTCAGGGTTTCTCAAAGTGGGTGCCGTGGCATTTAGTTATAGTCATATTTTAGTCATCTGAAATGTTTTACTTTTTGTCAACTAAATATCATCATATCATATCATCATCAATATTATAGTCGACTTAATGTTCAGTTGATTTAGTCGTCAAAAAATTTGGCGGGTCGTACTGGCTGATTTTACACTTGGTTGCATGCTGAAAATAGCCGCGACGCGTTGTGAGCTTGTAGATCTGCTATTTTCAGAGCGCAGCACCAGAGCGCAAACAAACATAAAATGACTTGTCTTTTAGTTCTACTGGATCTCTTCTCCTCTAGTCCCTCCCTAACATTTTAATCTAGCTTTTATTCGTTGACGAAATTGTCAATATATTTAGTCTTAGTTTTATCATCATAGCTTATTTTTTATAATATAAATATTTAATATTTAATATTTTTGTTTAGTTTTCGTCAATGAAAAAAGGTAAGTCGACGAACATTTTTTGTCACAGTTTTAGTCGACAAAATCAACACTGATAAGAACACAGGTTATTTCCTTTTTTTCTCCTTCCAATTCCTGCACATTTTACGCTTTTGGACATACAAGATTTCCGCCCGACAGTGACGATATATTATTAAAAACTCTTTGTGACCCCATTAGCCCTAGGCACTGTTCCCAGATGGCAGTGAGCCCACAAAGTATCTGGGACAGAACTGAACTGAAGAGATCAGAGCAGAATTCCGTTGTTGAGCTCCATAAAATCATTCCATTTCTTTTAGCCCCTAGCCCCCTTCCCTCCAGAGGCTTTGGCTTTTGCCAGGCCGCCGTTTGTAAATAAGAATTAGTTCTTAATGACATGCTTGGTAAAAAGGGGGGGGGGATGCCACAATTCCGGAACTTATCGTAATGAACAAAACCTCATTCTAATCTAGTATGTTAATACAATGTAACTAGTATATCTGTATAATAGAGTATGTTAATACAATATAATTAGTACATATGTATGGTAGAGGATGTTAATACAATATAATTAGTATATATGTCACAGTACGATTGGAGAACCAGGACGATTGAAGACAGAGTGCTCGTTTTTAGGCACAGGGCTTCGGGGCGAGGCGGGGCTTTGATGCGACGCGGACCTGTCTGTTGTTGTTCCCCCGACCCCCCCACGTAGCAACCAGGAAGCTACGCTAGGGGAACGCTGAACACGCGTTCACACCTATACCTCTATGGTTCACACGCACGTGTCACGTGATAATAGTTATTGTCCATGACGGAGGCGCGCCGACTCAGCAGAGCTTGAGGCCGAGGAGGCGCGCCCTCGCACCTCCAGGCGTGAGTGCCCGCGCTAACCGGCCGATGCTCTGATGAGTCGAATCAGCGAGTTGTGAACCGATAGGGACAGAATAGTTCTTTTCATGGATCACTGTGTGTGTGTGTGTGTGTGTGTGTGTGTGTGTGTGTGTGTGTGTGTGTGTGTGTGTGTGTGTGTGTGTGTGTGTGTGTGTGTGTGTGTGTGTGTGTGTGTGTGTGTGTGTGTGTGTGTGCGTGTGTGTGTGTGGTTGCGGCCATATATGTGTGTGCACTTTATTCTACAGAATTGCTGGTTGACTGGTAAAAACAAGCGCGCTTTCTTCAATCGTCCTGGTTCTCCAATCGTACTGTAACATATATATAAACACAGTGGAAGAGGCAGGATGAGGACTATTTCAGCACCACGGACAGAGACACAGTGGTAGAGAGGCAGGATGAGGACTATTTCAGCACCATGGACAGAGACACAGTGGTAGAGAGGCAGCATGAGGACTATTTCAGCACCACGGACAGAGACACAGTGGTAGAGAGGCAGGATGAGGACTATTTCAGCACCATGGACAGAGACACAGTGGTAGAGAGGCAGCATGAGGACTATTTCAGCACCACGGACAGAGACAATGGTAGAGAGGCAGCATGAGGAATATTTCAACATTTTGAAACTTGTGAAGGTTTGCAAGAATTGCCATGGGCATGGACACACATGCACACGCGTACACACACACACACACACACACACACACACACACACACACACACACACACAGAGCTCGGCTCGGTTACTATTAACAGAGAGACAGAGAAACAGAGAGATAGAGAGAGACTTTTAAAACAACTTTATTTAAGCAAGACCTGTGTCTTCACACACTATACATTATACAATACAATATGTTCATATAATATTCTTACATAAAGTACGGCAATCAAAAAGGAAATGCTCCAGGCACTTTTCCCTTAAAAGACATTTTACATGCCACAATTAAATCAGATTCTCCGGACGCAAAAAGTATTTCTCAATCCTCCCACATTCTAGAAACAATAGCCATTCAATTGATACAGAGGGTTCAGCCATTAAATTGATGCTGTTGCCTCTGAATTTCCACACCCAGCCCGTCCTTTGACACTTATACAACAGCTTGGACACCGTCTTATATCCATTAGGCCTCCCGAGTAGCCCTTTGAGTCAAGACACAGTTCCAACTCTGGAAAGGGTTCTCCTCATCTGTAGTTTCCTCTACCTTACTGTGACTCACAAGTTCCATGTCTTCATGAGCAGTGTTGATTTCGTCGACTAAAACTATGACGAAAAAATGTTCGTCGACTACCTTTTTTCACTGACAAAAAAACTAAAAAAAAAAACTAAGACTAAATATATTGACAATTTCGTCAACAAATAAAAACTAGACCAAAATGTTAGGGAGGGACTAGTGGAGAAGAGATCCAGTAGAACTAAAAGACAAGTCATTTTATGTTTGGTTTGCGCTCGGGTGTTGCGCTCTGAAAATAGCAGATCTACAAGCTCACAACGCGTCGCAGCGCGACGCGTTGTGGGCTTGTAGATCGGCTATTTTCAGCATTCAACCAAGTGTAAAAGCAGCCATTACGACGCCATCAACGCCAAAATACATTTTAGTCGACTAAATCAACTGTAGATTTAGTCGACTATAATCTTAGGATATTTAGTCGACTGAAACTAGACAAAAACTAAAACATTTCAGATGACTAAAATATGAAAATATTTTGAATAAAATTGAATTAAAAAAACTATGACTAAAACTAAATCAAAATTTGCTGTCAAAATCAACACTGTTCCTTAGACAGTTTTTCAATGCATTGTCTCGGGACACAATCCATATGGTAAACTGATATCAGCCCCAGTAGATCAGCTACTGCTCGTCAGTGTTGGGGAAGCTACTTTGAAAGCGTATAGCGTGTAAAGCTACAAGTAGCTCACCATGGCAGTAGCTTGATCAAGCCACATTTCTACCCCTGGAGAAATGTAGCTTGTACAGCTACATAGGAAAAGTAGCTCAGCTACTTTTGTGGTGTATAAGAAACAAAACATAATAGCCTGCAAAAAAGTGACATGCCAGCAGAAATATGCCTCTTAACTGAGTTATATTTAAAAAAGGTTGATATTTTCTTTAGTAAACATCTGCGTTACTAAAGTAAAGAAAGACTAGATCATCATTTTTTAATGTTGTTTTATGCTTTTGCTTTTATTTTATTTTATTTTATTTTATTTTATTTTATTTTATTTTATTTTATTTTATTTTATTTTATTTTATTTTATTTTATTTTATTTTATTTTATTTTATTTTATTTTATTTTTGCTTTATTGTTGAATTGGTTGCAACTGTAATTGTATTCTTGCTCTGTGAAGCACTTTGAGCTGCATTTCATGTCATGAAAGGTGCTATACAAATACAGTTTATTATTATTTATTATTAGAGACTTAAATATTCAAAAAAAGAGGATCTGTGACATTTGATCGTCAATCTTAACACACAGACAGTCTAGTCTTCTTTAAACATAAAACTGTAATGACACTTATTGTCTTCACTTATCTAATTATTCGGGTGTAATAAAAATAAAGACTGGTCTCTTGTATGATGATAACTACGCCTTTACACATTAACTAAACAACGTTACATTCTCTCTGAAAGATTCCAGATACGTGGAATGTTGCAAAAATATTTTCTTTTCTTTTTATATGTCAACCTTTTTATAACAATCAACAGTTGGGCCTATATAGAGACATAGCCGGCTCTATCACTGTCCAGTTCACCAGAGTCTATGCTTTGGCAAAGGCCATCTGTATATGGTGACAGTTCAGCCAAAATAAACATCTTCAT
Organism: Gymnoscopelus braueri; assembly: GCF_963280865.1. Taxonomy (NCBI): domain Eukaryota; kingdom Metazoa; phylum Chordata; class Actinopteri; order Myctophiformes; family Myctophidae; genus Gymnoscopelus; species Gymnoscopelus braueri. The sequence goes on from NC_137621.1 coordinate 9,726,115, forward strand.
GTCCATTAACACATTCCCTGCCAGTCACATACTGTGTAGATCTTTATTTTTGACACAGACAGACAGACAGACAGACAGACAGACAGACAGACAGACAGACGTTCAACCTGGCAGCCTTATTTTTGGAACGTGCGTGCGTGCGTGCGTGCGTGCGTGCGTGCGTGCGTGCGTGCGTGCGTGCGTGCGTGCGTGCGTGCGTGCGTGCGTGCGTGCGTGCGTGCGTGCGTGCGCTTTTCTCCAATTTAGTCGTTATGCCAATTGATTCCTCCTCACACACTTGACTGTGTGGTCACTGCTGTCGTATCCTACTGACTCACCTGCCAGTGAGGAGCCCCCACCGGGAGGACGTAGAGCCTTCGTCCTACTCCTCCTCCCGCGTAACACTCCCTGCTGACAGGTCCGTCCCCCCCCCCCGCCCCCCCCGCCCGTAGGATTACATTACATGTTATAATTATAACTGTAATTATAACCCTCCCCGCCCGGCTCACATCCCCAGAACAGAGAGAGAGAGGGTGTAAATAAGTGATAATCATCAGACAGGTGATGACCTGCTTCTCTGCAGGGATTGTGTGTGCAAACACCTGCTCTGAGTCTCCTCTGGTTCTGTTCCAGGACACAGGTGTGTTCTGCTGAGACTCAGTCTCTCTCTCTGTTTGCCTTCTATTTTGGACCGTTGGTACACCACACCACACCGCTCTGTTCTGGCTCCACTTTTTGTGCTTGGCTCTTCTCTTCTCCCCCAAACAGCCAATCAAATCCCTCCTGAGCCCCCCTACCCCCCCCCCCCCCCCCCCCACACACACACACACACACACACACACACACACACACACACACACACACACACCACCACCACCACCAGGACACACAGTCCGCCCACCAACACATACCACCGCTGCCTGCACCAATCAGCGGGCAGATCTGATTTCCAGGTGCACCCTGGGAAAACAAGGGTGCTTAAGAGCGAGGGTGGCCGATGATGTCACAGGCTGTCATCAGAGAGAGAGAGAGAGAGAGAGAGAGAGAGAGAGAGAGAGAGAGAGAGAGAGAGAGAGAGAGAGAGAGAGAGAGAGAGAGAGAGAGAGAAATCTAAAAATAGATTTTAGAATAAAACTAGGACAGGGGTGGTGTGCTGATATCTGAATCTTCTCTCTCCTCCTCTCTTCCCTTTTCCATCCCCCTCTTCTCACTTCTTCTCAATCTACTCCTATGTTCTATGTTCTCCTCAGCTGTCCTGTCTGTCTCTCCTACACTGTCTCTCTCTCAGCTGTCCTACTGTCTGTCTCTCCTACACTGTCTCTCTCTCAGCTGTCCTGTCTGTCTCTACTACACTGTCTCCCTCTCAGCTGTCCTACTGTCTGTCTCTCCTACACTGTCTGTCTCTCCTACACTGTCTCTCTCTCAGCTGTCCTACTGTCTGTCTCTACTACACTGTCTCACTCTCAGCTGTCCTACTGTCTGTCTCTCCTACACTGTCTGTCTCTCCTACACTGTCTCTCTCTCAGCTGTCCTACTGTCTGTCTCTACTACACTGTCCTATCCGTCGGTCTCTCCTACACTGTGTCCCTCTCAGCTGTCCTACCGTCTCTGTCTCTGAAACACTGTCTGTCTCTCAGCTGTCCTCCTGTCTGTCTCTCCTACACTGTCTCCCTCTCAGCTGTCCTGTCTGTCTCTCCTACACTGTCTCTCTCAGCTGTCCTACTGTCTATCTCTACTACACTGTCTCACTCTCAGCTGTCCTACTGTCTGTCTCTCCTACACTGTCTGTCTCTCCTACACTGTCTCTCTCTCAGCTGTCCTACTGTCTGTCTCTACTACACTGTCCTATCCGTCGGTCTCTCCTACACTGTGTCCCTCTCAGCTGTCCTACCGTCTCTGTCTCTGAAACACTGTCTGTCTCTCAGCTGTCCTCCTGTCTGTCTCTCCTACACTGTCTCCCTCTCAGCTGTCCTGTCTGTCTCTCCTACACTGTCTCTCTCAGCTGTCCTACTGTCTCTCTCTACTACACTGTCTCACTCTCAGCTGTCCTGCTGTCTGTCTCTACTACACTGTCTCCCTCTCAGCTGCCCTGCTGTCTGTATCTCTCAGCTGTACTGTTTGTCTCTCCTAAACTGTCTCCCCCTCAGCTGTCCTGATGTCTGTCTCTCCTATGGGTTCTGTAGGACCAGTTTCAGTCCCAAGTGTCAAGTCTGCATAATGGTTTCTCATTCATCTGTTGTGTTTGAACATAATCTTCTTCAGAATAACGAACAATCAAAGGCTACTGCACAAAAAATGGGCACTTCCGATTAATCCTCCATAACGTGGCTCAGCAGCTGACCTTAAGTCAATAAATGATAGGCTACTCGCCGGTTATATTGTAATAGATAGGCAGTGCGTGCGTCTGGCTGGGACAGCTCTCCTCACAGAGCTTTTCAGTTTTAGTGGTAATGTTTGA
>NC_137621.1:9736051-9751051 GCF_963280865.1 Gymnoscopelus braueri
CCCCGGGGGTCCCGACCCACAGGTTGAGAACCACTGTTTTAATTGTGTACCAAAACAAATGTTCCTCTCTGGAGGACAATAAAGAACGAATCACAATCTGGTATGCAGATTTTTTGCTGATTTTACTTATTTGCAAAACTTCAACCGTTGGGGGGGGGGGGGGGGGGCTGTGGGTTTGGTGTAAACAGACACAGACACAGACACAGCTGCAGGCAGGTGTGAAGCAGGAATATGCGTTCTATTCTGGGACAGAAGATGAATGGATGCAAGTTCCTCTAATGCACTGATTCTCAGCTCTTTTTTTGTTTTTGGGCCAGAGCCCGTCCTCCTATCCAATATATCCAGGTCCCCCCCCCCCCCGCCCCCCCCCCTCTACACCCAATTAAAATTGAGGCTAAGTTTCTGCTCTGAAGATTCATGTTTATGTATGAGTCTGTGTTGCTTATATAATTTGTATAAAGCGTCTCACTGAATGTCAGATAACAGATTTTATATTGAACTGGACTATCAGAATATGACTTCTACTACTTCCCGGCGAGAAAAACGCCGGGAAGTATTTTTTTCTCCCCAATTTAGTCGTTATGCCAATTGATTCCTCCCCTCACGCATTGCTGTGTGTTGTCGCTGCTGTGAGGAGCCTCCACCGGGAGGACGTAGAGCCTTCGTCCTACTCCTCCCGCCCGACACTCCCTGCTGACGGGTGCCGCCCCCAGGCCATAGGAGTATGTGTAGTGACAATTATCACCCTCCCCACCGACTCCATTTTCACAATGAAAATAATGGATTTTAGGTTTTTTTCTGTCTTTTTTTTAACACCGTAGTACGACAAGGTATGCATTAGGGCTTAATAAGTGGTCAGGGTAATCAATTCATTCGACTGAAAAAACTAATCAATCATATCGTTTGTTAAAAAAAAGAATGATAAAATGTGCTGTAATTGATAGAATAATCGATAATCGTTATCAAAATTATCAATAATTACAGTCCTAAACTTTAGATAGTGAATAGCTAGCAGCGAATAATGCACAATGAACTTTGGGAGATTTTAACTTTCAATTTCTTAAACATAGGAAAGTTAATTTGCGGAATGAATGTGGACTGAAAATGTAGCTACCATAAGTACACCAATAGCACCCAAATGCCAAAGGCCAGATAGTCTCTGTCGGGTGGAAACCTGATATGTTCAAAATATGAACCTCTCCTCTCCTCTCCTCTCTAGAGAGAGTTTCTTGATAAACGAGGGATTTTAGCCATTATAAGACCATTATAAGACCTGAGGCCGATTCTACAATACAACAGTTTTCGGAAAAAAAACGTACAGTATGTTACTATATCGCTTGGTTCTCCAACTGTTTCATGCCAAGGACCCCCAAAATTATATGTATTTAGCCGCAGACCACCATGTCAAAATATGTTGACATGGTGGTCCCCCCCCCCTCCTCCCCAGTGGCAAAGATTTGAGTAAAAAAAAATTGCTTTAAAAATATATATTATATGTTATATTCAAAGATTTGCACAAATGTGTGCGCGAAGTGACGCTATGAGCTTGTAGATCTGCTATTTTTTTAATAGCCAAAGTATAAAATAATGCTTTTTAGCTCAAATCTAAAATGACACAAGACGCTTTCCCGTTCCAGATGGGTTGATACTTGTATGGCGCCGGCCTCTTCCCTCTTCAAATTAAGCCTCTTCCGTTCTTCGTTCCCTTTAGCATTTTTGCACGTTATAACCCTGCCTTGTTGACGATTTGTCACGAACATCTCACCAAGTCCTGCCTATTACTCAAGGAGTCTGACAGACCCTATACCAGAGCCAAACTTTGGCTATTTACCTACCTGCAGTATATATATACCTACCAGCGTGATATAACTATGAGAGTGACGACACTAGCGTATCTCAATGAGGAAGTTCCAATTTTTGCAACTACAGGAGGCAACATCCCGCTTTGTGGCGAGATCAGAGCGCGACGCAACTCTCTCTCTATATTAGGCCTGTCCCCGACTAAGGATTTGTTTAGTCGAATCTAATTGGCGACTAATTGCCAATAGTCAACATAGTCAACAGTCGACAAATTTTTTTTTTTTGGGGCCAAAATACATTTTATTTCAAAGGGCCAAGTCTACACAGTTTGTTTTGTGTCTCCAGCAGAGTTTCTAGTGTCTCTATCTCTCTCTGGAAGAGGTTGCACATGGACTCTGCAGCCGCACTGAGGCGCTCCAACACAAACAATACCAATACAAAGACGAGGAATAAGAAGAAAAAAGTGGAAGTTACGTGTGGTTGCAGGTGTAGACTTGGCCAAAAAACAATTTAAAACATTTTTGGCTATTAAAAAAAAAAAAAAAAAAAAAAAAATCGACTAGAGTCGACTAAGAGACACGCAGTCGACTCGGACCCCCCGCGACTAACCAGTCGACTAGTCGACTTAGTCGAGGTCAGGCCTACTCTACATACAACACTGATACCTACTATAGCCAAACTTTGGCTATTTGAAAATAGCCGATCTACACGCTCACAACGCGTCGCGATGCGACGCGTTGTGAGCGTGTACATCTGCTATTTTCAAAGGATTTCATACATTTTTTTAAAAACTTGTGAAATGGGACATTCTGCACAATTACCACTTTTACTTTTTGTGCTTTTAAGAATATTTTGATGCCAATACTTTTGTTAGGTTCTCGCTTTGCCTATGATCCTAGATGACTGAGGCACTGCACTGCATTTGATGTATGTGTCTACCTTGCTTACTTAAATGCAAATATACATCTGCAAGCTCAAAACGAGCGCTTTGAGCTTGTAGATTGTAGCTATTTTCAAAACATGTTTTTGAAAAATGAGGAATATTTAATTAATAACGTTTTAACAACACACAATTTGTATATTGGGGTCCCTGGCACATAATATTTTCCGATGGGGGTCCTTCACATGAAAAGGTTTGTGAATCACTAGCATATATGACACTTAAAGTATGTGGATAGTGGCAAGGTGAGTTTATTTATTCATGTATACAGTAGCACACTTCATGTGCCTTTCATAAAACATTAAAGGAGCACTTCACCCATTTTCTTCATAATTGGTCTTCACTAATGCTCACTATACTGTAACTATATTTACCATTTACCATTTTTAAGATGGCACCATTTCTGTCTATTCAGTCTGTCTCTCAGAGGAGGGCAGTGGACAGTTCAGAAACCCGCCTACCAGTGACATCATTGGTAGGAAGGTTTGGTCATTTTAAAACGTTTTTTATTAATACAAGAACAATGTTTCAGCGTGCCAACTTTCCAGGAGCAGAAATGTTGGATCCGGTTCCTACCGATTCTTTCCAGGTTTTCCGGATCCCCTAAACCATTGGTTCTCAAAGTGGGGTCCGGGGACCCCCAGGGGTCCTTGAGGGAGTTCCAGGGGGTCCCCAGCTAAATGATAGATTAGGCACCAAATGGACCCTTATGGGTCTGTAACTCAGAGAGTGTACAAATGGAACCAAATGGACCCTAACGGGTCCATTTGGTTCCATTTGTACACTCTCAGAGTTAAATTGACATTGATTTTACAATATAAAATGCGGTCCAAGTGATAGAAATGCCATTAAATGGGGGTCTGTAGCCCTAATGCATGTCAAACTGGGGGTCCTTGAAATTAAAATGGTTGAGAATCACTGCTAGAGCCGTAAAAAAATCTTCTCTTATGGGGGTCCCTGGCATATCTTTTGAAATGGGGGTCCGTGGGCTATTAAGTGTCAATTTGGGGGTCCTTGACTTGAAAAAGTTTGAGAACCATTGCCCTAAACCCCCTAATAACGGTAACGTTCTCCCCGTCCCCCTCCGTATCCCCCGTATCCATCGTGTAGGCCTGCGCAAGGGTCGCTTCTGGATCACGCCGGACCCTTACCACAACGACGACCACATCCAGATCGGCCGCGAGGTGAAGATCAGCTGCCAGGTGGAGGCCACGCCCCCCGAGGAGCTGCGCTTCGCCTGGCTGAAGAACGGCCGGCCGCTGCGCAGCTCGGAGCGCATGGTCATCACGCACACGCCCGACCCGCCGGACGCCTCGGCGCCGCTGGGTGCGTAATGGAAGTTTTCAGATGTTACTTAACCCATTAAGACCTGAGGAGATTCTTAATATTTTTTTTCTAAATCATAACAGTTTTTTTGATTTTTTTTTTTTTTTTTCAAGATTTTTCAAAAATAGCAGATCTACAAGCTCATAGCGCGGCACTCGGTGCCGCGCTATGAGCTTGTATATCTGCTATTTTTGAATAGCCAAAGAAATCACGCAGCAAAACCCATGGTTTAGGGATCAATCCGTTCTTTTATTTGTAGTCATCATCAGGTTACAGAGAAACGGCATGCCTGCCTCCCAGGCAGTGGTGGAAAGTAACTAAGTACATTTACTTAAGTACTGTGCTTAGGTACAATTTTGAGGTATTTGTACTTTACATGAGTATTTCCAATTTCCCATACTTTTACTTCTACTCCACTACATCTCAGAGGCAAATATTGTACTTTTATTCCACTGTAATTATTTGAAAACTTTAGTTACTAGTTACTTTGCAGATATAAATTATGATATTAGGAAACATACATTAACCACTTTAGCCCTTTTTTTTTTACACCTAGGCTCACCTAGGCTTTTTATACAGTACCTACGTTGCGACGCGTTGTGAGCTTGTAGATCGGCTATTTTCGAACATTTTAGTACTTTTGCTTTTGGTACTTTAAGTACATTTTGATGCCAATACTTTTGTACTTCTACTCAAGTAAATGTGTCCACCATAGGTGCCACCAGCCTGGACATCATCGACCTGAAGTTCACCGACTTCGGCACCTACACCTGCGTGGCCTCGCTGGCCAGCGGAGCCATCCCGGAGGTCAGCATCGACGTCAACATCTCCTCCACCACCGGTAAGGGTTTCTTCATGTTGTTATCTATCGTTGGGCTGCAGCGGTGTAAAGTAACTATAAGTACGTTTACTCTAGTATTGTACTTAAGTACAGTTTTGAGGTATTTTGCTGGAGTATTTCCAATTGTCTATACTTTTACTTCTACTCCACTACATCTCAGGGGCAAATATTGCACTTTTACTCCACTACAATTATTTGTAGATACTTTGCACATATAAATTATTACATTATAAAATATACATTAACCACTTTAGCCCTATGTTATTACATAGGCTATTTGAAAATAGCCGATCTACAAGCTCACAACGCGTCGTATTGCTTGCTGATCGGCTATTTTCAAACATTTTAGTACTTTTGGTACTTTAAGTACATTTTCATACCGATACTTTTGTGCTTTTACTCAAGTACATTTACTTGTAACAGAGTACTTCTACATTGCAGTATTGATACTTTTACTAAAGTAAAACATTTGAGTACTTTTTCCACCACTGACTAAAACTATGACGAAAAATTTTCGGCGACCACCTTTTTTTCTCGGACAAAAACGAAATAAAAACTAAACTATGATGAGTAAAACTAAGACTAAATATACTGACAATTTCGTCAACAAAAAAAACTAGATTAAAATACTATACTATGTAATATGAATATTTCCAACCCTTTGTGTTTTTTCGTAAATGAACGCCCTACTTGATCATACTACAGCGTCACGCAAAACCATAGAAAGTAGCAGATCCTCAAGCTTTTGCGCCGCTTTTCGAGTTTGTAGATCTGCTACTTTTTTTATTTGAATCCTGGAAAGTAACAGTTTTGGACAAATGAGGTTTGGACCCGACAGAGACGATATGTATTATCTCACTGAAGTGTGACTGTGGTTCTGTCAGGACAACTCATGAATGGATAGATATTTGTATTGAATATAAAATGAACAATATATTCATTATGGCGTGGCAATGAATTGGATCTGCTTAAATAAATAAAGGCTTGAAATATGATGAGAGGGAAGTGTAGCGAGACTGAGAGTCTGAGGTTTTTACAACTTCGGGCCCGGGGACCACCAGGGGTCCACGTGGACCCTTACGGGTCCTGTGACTCTGAGAGTGTACGAATTGTGTTTTACACTTGTACACTTTTCCAGTTGCACATTAGTCTCTGAGGTGTAGACGAAACAAACACAAAGTCAACTGTGTTCGTCCTCCTCTCCTCTCCTCTCCTCTCCTCTCCTCTCCTCTCCTCTCCATTCTATTCCTCTCCTCCCCTCTCCTCCTCGTTATTCCACTAAGGACAAACTCGTGAAAAAATAAAAAGGTACTTCCATGGTTTTTCCAACTGAATTCTGGGAATCGCAGTTCTAACATCCCATATAGATTAGACAGCCACTGTCATGACAATGACAAATGACTACTACTGTACGACTTCAATAAATGAATGTGCTGAACTTCTGACTGAAGTCGCCTGCACTTGGGTTCAACTCTTCACTCCAGCACAGCGTGGCAGGTCCACCTGTTTTCCCCCCCAAAAATAGGACCCTTAAGGGCCTGACGGATAGAAGAGTGGAGTGGGCACGTCAAAACCCGTTGACGCATCCTTCAGAGCTCGCTTCTATTTGCAATCGTTGACGCGGGGCACAAAATACAGACCACTAAAATACAGTGTATAATGGCATCAGAGCGTCAACGAGTTCAACTTGTATTGCTGTGTGTGTGTGTGTGTGTGTGTGTGTGTGTGTGTGTGTGTGTGTGTGTGTGTGTGTCTGTGTGTGTGTGTGTGTGTGTGTGTGTGTGTGTGTGTGTGTGTGTGTGTGTGTGTGTGTGTGTGTGTGTGTGTGTGTGTGTGTGTGTGTGTTTTATTGTTCTCTATTTACCCAGGGTCGTAGCTGAGCACAAGTGCTCATTTTCAGCAATGCCCTGCATATAGACTCTCCCTCCCTCCCTCACACACACACACACACACACACACACACACACACACACACACACACACACACACACACACACACACACACACACACACACACACGCCTATAATGTTGTATTGCTACTTTTACTTAAGTACTTTTTCCACCACTGGTTATTGTTTGTTATGTCGCAAGTGTTTTTATGTGAAGAGGACCACAATGGAAATAAGCCCTTGGGCTTTATTGTGTTTTTTTTAATCCTCTGTGACGCTTTGACTGTATGTCGGGAAAATGCTACTGTGCTATTTTTTATGTAATATCACCATATAAAATCAATCAATCAATCAATCAATCAATCAATCAGACTAAATTGAACAAAAAAAGAGGGTAAAAATAATTGGCTACTCAAAAAAGAAGAAGATAGGGACTCTTTGATGCTTGAAAGTTCACTTCAATGTGAACAAGGACGCATTATTGAGCGGAGCGTCATTGACTGAGCATTGAACGTGTTATTGACCAGTGGTGGAAAAAGTACTCAAATGTTTTACTTAAGTAAGTAAAAGTCCGGAATTCAAAATTTACTTGAGTAAAAGTACAAAAGTATTGGTATCAAAATGTACTTAAAGTACCAAAAGTAGAAAGTACTCAAAATGCAGAATATCAATATCAGAATATCAATGCGTTGCATTGCGACGCATTGATATTCTGCATTGCATTGCATAGCATTGTGAGCTTGTAGATCGGCTATTTTCAAATAGCCAAAATGTATAGTGGGCTGAAGTGGGTAATGGATGTTTTGTAATAATAATCAAAATCTGCAAAGTAACTAGTAACTAAAGTTTTCAAATAATTGCAGTGGAGTAAAAGTATAATATTTGCCTCTGAGATGTAGTGGAGTAGAAGTAAAAGTATTGAAAATTGGAAACACTCCAGTAAAGTAAAAGCACCTAACATTTTTACTTAACACATACAGTGCCAAGATCGCGTCCACACGTTCTTTCAAATCCATCGCTTGAGTGCCAGGATTCCTAAGAACGAGTTGACACGTTCTTTTGAATTTTCATTGTTTAATCTGTGATCGCACAGCTGTGTTTATTTCTCATCAACACTTTCGTTTTCCACTTACGTCACACTCACCCGGAGCCGGATGTAAAAAAAAAAATTCATTTCCGGGTCACGTTGTTTTTCTCCGGTGATTTTCGGCCAGAATAAGGAAAAACAAGTTTTTTCACACGGTATAAAAGACAAACGGACAGCTCAACTTCTATTTTCTTTGGTCCGGGTGACTAACAGTCATCGTCGTAGTGTATCACGTCGTTTTCAGGCCGATCAGCGGGCCGGGAATTGTCGAAAACGTCACATCCTTTGAATGACCGGATATGACGTGGGCCTGTTTGGGAGGGGGTGAGCGAGGTGATCAATGTTTGGATGTGCTGCTCTCTACTGGTGGAACAATCGTAGGTGCTTGACAACACAATCAGAGAATGTATTTGAATGAAAAATTACAAAACAAAAAAATTAAAAAACACGCAAATTGCTGGCACAGGGGTGAGTACATTATGAATAAACTCTGGCAGTCAATGTGTTAAGTACAGTACTTGAGTAAATGTACTTAGTTACTTTCCACCACTGTTATTGACCCAAGCCTCATTGACCCGACCCCGAGCGTCAATTGACCCAAGCGTTATTGACATGCTCTATCAGCGTTGTTGGTCTTAACAACAAACAGCGTGTGGTCTGGCGCCCTGTTGGCACATTGCTGCGTTAAGCACCGTGAGAAAGGTCAAAGAGCAGCTGTGCTTTGGACACAAACCCCTAAGCTGTTCTTAAATCCAGCGCAGTGACAGCACAGATATTTTCTTCCCTCCAGAAGAGAGTAGGCAATCAAAATCCATCCGCATTCAACACAACGCTCATGTTCAACATGGTATATGCTGTATCAGTGGTTCTCCCCAAGGGGGTCCCCAAAATATTATTATTATTATTATTATTTTTTTGGGGGGGGGTCCCCAGATGATTAGCTTAATGTGCAACATTGTTTTCTCACTCAACAGTAAACAAACCAACATACAGTATAAGTGTATACAGGGTGTCTGCACATTTCTAATGTTGCAATTTAATGACTTTTAAGACCTTTTTAATACCAAATTGGCCAAATTATCAAATATTACGCAAGAAAGAGGCAAACATTGTGAAAATGGCCGATCTACAAGCTCACAACGCCTCGCAGTGCGAGGCGTTGTGAGCTTGCAGTTCGGCTATTTTCTCAATATTTATCTGACTGGAACCGAGTCAAACTAAATCTAATGCCAGTTCAAATATGATTATTTTTGGGGGGTCGCGGCCTGAGATGTTTGGGAACCCTTGGTATGGATGACATTTCAGAGAGACTCACCATTGAGGTTGAATAAGTGTGATCGGGGACATATTTATCCATAATATATTGGACAGGGCAAGTGCATGTTGCCGACAAACCAAGCACTTGATTTTTCATTATCTAATAAGGATGTGACTAAAGGTCCGTAGTGACACACCGGTTCCGGGAGCGATTATTATTATTTTGTGCGATTCATTTGCATTAATTGAAACTGCGGTTGGTGTTATGAGAACATGCACACACACACAGAGCGATTATAACGAGGCGATTAATTTCATTAATTTTTCATAACAACCCCAGTCAAATGCGTTCATTTGACCAGAGACGGACAGAGTGCGTGTGCGTCTGTGTGCGTGTAAGCGCGCGCGTGCGTGTGTGTGTGTGTGTGTGTGTGTGTGTGTGTGAGAGAGAGAGAGAGAGATAGAGAGCAGTGCTGGAAAAAGTACTCAGATTTTGTACTTAAAGGACTAGTTCACCCAAAAAAGGACTTATTTTCTATCAATTGCACACCCCATGAAGCCTTGAATCCATGATTTTTTAGGGGGTTTTGTCGCATTACTAAACTAATTATTTGATCTGATTCTTTGTGTCCTACCGGAAACACACCCGGTCATCAAATTATTGGCTTAGGAATGCGACAAAAACAAAATAATCTCCATGAATTCAACGCTTCATGGGGTGTGCAATTGATAGAAAATAAGTCATTTTTGGGTGAACTCCTCCTTTAAGTGAAAGTATCAATACTGCAATTTAGAAACACTCTGTTACATGTAAAAGTCCGGTAATCAAAATTTACTTGAGTAAAAGTAAAAGTCTGGTTCCGGGTCCCAACCAATCTATTCTCTCTCCCTCCATCTCTCTATTCCTCTGTGTCTCTCCCTCTCTCTCTCTCTCTCTCTCTGTCTCTCTCTCTCTCTCTCTCTCTCTGTCTCTCTCTGTCTGTCTGTCTCTCTCTCTCTCTCTCTCTCTCTGTCTCTCTCTGTCTGTCTGTCTCTCTCTCTCTCTCTCTCTCTGTCTCTCTCTCTCTCTCTGTCTCTCTCTCTCTCTCTCCAGTGCCCCCGGAGCTGTCTGTCCCTCGAGGTCGGTCTCACCTCATCGTGCAGGAGGGAGACACCGTCGACCTCCAGTGTCTCGTCTCCGGGAAGCCCAAGCCCATAATCCTCTGGTCCCGCCTCTTCCAGGAGGCAGGAGGCGGAGCCTCTGCCTCCTCCGCCTCCGGAGCGGCGGCGGCAGGGGGCGGGGCATCCTCCTCCTCCTCTTTGCATCATGCCGCCGGGGCTGGGTTGTTCCCGGCCGGCGCCGCCGCGGCGATGCCCGACGGCGCCGCCCAGACGGAGAGCTACGACGGAGTGCTGCGATTGGCCAACGTGTCCCGGGAGATGGGCGGCGCCTACAGGTGTCAGACCAGCCAATACAACGGCTTCAACGTGAAGCCCAGAGAGGCCGTCATAGAGGTGGTGGTACAGTGTGAGTAACATGATAATACAGTAATAATACAGTAATATAATTATACAGTTGTAATCAGTGGTGTAAAGTAACTAAGTACATTTACTCAAGTACTGTACTTAAGCACAATGTTGAGGTATTTTTTACTTTACTGGAGTATTTACAATTTTCAGTACTTTTACTTCTACTCCACAATACATCTCAGAGGCAAATATTGTCCTTTTTCTCCATTGCAATTATTTAAAAACTTTAGTTACTAGTTACTTTGTAGATTTTGGTTATTATTACAAAACACACTAACCCCTTCAGCCCTATATACATTTCGGCCACTTGAAAATATGGCCGAAAATAGCGACGCATTGTGAGCTTGTAGATCTGCTATTTTAAAATGTCCGAAATATATGTAGGGCTGAATTGGTTAGTGTGTTTTTTAATAATAATCAACGTAGTAGTTCATATAATTGTGGTGGAGTGAAAAGTACAATATTTGCCTGTAGTGGAGTAGAAGTAAAAGTATTGAAAATGGTAAATACTGAAGAAAGTTAAGTGCAGTACTTGAGTACATGTACTCAGTTACTTTACACAACTACTGAAACTTGATCGTACCACGCGGCACACAAAAGTAGCAGATCTACATGCGCAAAACGCGACGCGAAACAGCGCGTTTTGAGCTTGTAGATCAAGTTTGAGAACTACTGGTATAGTATAGAGCATTGAAGTGGTTAACCGTCAGCTGTGGAGGCGGCAAAAATCTTGCGCGCCCGTGTGTGTGTATGCGTGTGTGTGTGTGTGTGTGTGTGTGTGTGTGTGTGTGTGTGTGTGTGTGTGTGTGTGTGTGTGTGTGTGTGTGTGTGTGTGTGTGTGTGTGTCTCTGTGTCTCTGTGTCTGTCTGTCTGTCTGTCTGTGTGTGTGTGTGTGTGTGTGTGTGTGTGTGTGTGTGTGTGTGTGTGTGTGTGTGTGTGTGTGTGTGTGTGTGTGTGTGTGTGTGTGTGTCCTGGGAACGTGTACTGTACACTGAGAAGTGATACACGCAACCTCTTTTAGCACTTTTAACACACACACTCACACTCACACTCACACACACACTCACACTCACACACTGGCAATGGTTGCACTTGATATATTTTTTGGGACGTTCTGTACATTTTATATGTTGGCTTTTGAAAGCTATGAATTTTAATTGGACATGCTTGTATTCATTCTGCTCATCTGTAGTGTAGGGTTTTATGGCGGGGAGGGGGGGGGTGCAGGCCCTTTAGTGCAGTGCTTCTCAAAGTGGGGTGGTCCGGGGACCCCCAGAGGGCCCTTGAAGGGTGTTCCTAATCCAGGGTGTCCCCAGCAAAATGTGTTAATATAAAGCATCAACATTTGATGTTTAACCACGTTGACCCTACAGTATATACTGTACACATTGGCAGTGGTTTAAAGTAACTAAGTACATTTACTCAAGTACTGTATACTTTTTAGGTATTTACTTTACTGGAGTATTTAAAAAGTGTTTGTACTTTTACTTCTACTCCACTACATCTCACAGGCAAATATTATGCTTTCACTCCACAAAAAATATTTGAAAACTTTAGTTACTTTATAGATTTTGATTATTATTACAAAACATACCTTAACCACTTCAGCCCTATATGCATTTCCGCCATTTGAAAATAGCCGATCTACAAGCTCACAATGCATCGTGATGCGACGCATTGTGAGCTTGTAGATCTGCTATTTTCAAAATACTTTTTTATACATTTGAAAACATGTGAAATGGGACATTCTGCATAATGAGTACTTTCTAAATGTGGTGTTTTAAGTACATTTTGATACCAATACTTTTGTACTTTCACTCAGGTAAATGTTTTATTCCGGACTTTTACTTGTAACAGACTATTTATACATTGCAGTACTGATGCTTTTACTTAAGTAAGAAATGTGAGTACTTTTTCCACCACTGCACATTGGTTATTTGAAAATAGCCGATCTGCAAGCTCAAAACGCGACGGGTATTGAGCTTATAGATCGGCTTATTAACGATCCACTTCCCTACCGACCGCTCTGAGGTCCTGAAGGACCAGAGAGCACCCCCTGTGCGCTCAGAACATCATTCTGAACACAGCTACAGCTAATTACCCAGAGCAGAGCAGATCAGTCCTCATCAGATCAGAACAATGAGAGCAAAACCCTGCCTGCTTTTCACCATTAAAACCATACACGGTCAACTTGCGGCCCGGGGGCCACATGTGGCCCCCACCTTCACCTAATGCGGCCCACAGGTTACATCGGATTACTGATATATTATTGATTTCAGCTGTTACAATTCCAAACATGCAAACATGACCCGCTTTAATTACTTCAGTCTGTATTAGTAGCTTATAGTGTTAAAATTCTATCGTCTTTTTACGTCCAATGTATTTGTATTTAAAGGTAGGGTAAGCGATATTTTTGGGTATTTATTTAAGCAATATTACACGAGAGGGTGTGCTTTACCGTCATTATTGTCACGCCTGTGATGCGGTCCAGGAACGAGGCGCAGCCGAGTTCCGCGTCCGCATCACAGAAGTGACAATAATGTAAGGTAAAGCACACCCTCGAGTGTAATATTGCGATTATACAACAGTTACCAACAAAACACATCCAAATGTATTCATATTGTGGGGCAATTCATAATAAAAAAAAATCGCTTATCCGTTTCCCTGTAAAGAGAAGAGTTTATTTGACTGAGACAAAATAGTCCCTGTGGCAGCGCAGCACTCTGTCTCTCTGACTCTCGTCTCATCAACACAGCTGATTCCAGTAGGCTATATGCTCCGTCGTACGATCGTGTTACGTGGCCAAAATAACTGATCTACAAGCTCACAACGCGTCAAGATGGCGATGCCTTGTGAACTTGTAGATCGGCTATTTTTGCCGTGCGATACCTTCGTACGATAAAGTATAACATACACTGGACTGTTAACGAAATGGGAGTAATTTTACTTTAAGACAGGAGGATATTTATACAGTATGGATGTTACCATTGAAATAAAGCACACTTTTTTCCAGTTATTCCTTTTATTATAGGATTTTAGGCGATTTAGTGTGCTCTCTTCTAACCATTGATCAACAGTAAGTCCACCAAATAAGTCAAAATTAACAACATAGTCCATCTTGCGTAGCTGTTTGTTCTCCGCCCGGTGGCGGCGGTGGGTACTGTCTGTTTGTTTTCCTACCGTGGGACAGTCACAGCGTGACTTCACAGCACAGCTGTGTCATATATGGTCTAATCAGGTGCGGACTGCAGTGCGGAGTGATTTATTTAATGTGATTAGGCCCGTGATATGATGCTGGTTTGAATCACGGCTAGAAAGCTATTTCAACCAATCAGATTGCTTGGTCGGAACTACCTACACCCGGTCATCAAATTATTGGCTTAGGAACTATTCCTTTAAATGAGGTCAAATTACCATCCTGAACCCAATTAGATTGAATTAAAATCCTGACGGGACGGTTGGAATGAGTGCGGCTGTAGCCCGTAGTACCGTTATGTACAATTTAAACGATCTTAATCCTGGACGCTGCTGTTAATTATATAAGGTTATGTAACCTTTTAGTAATCCATTACACAATGTCCCGTGTCTGCCAACATCCATGAATAAACAGATGTTCGTCTGTATGGGATGTGAGGACGACACGTTTCTTTGTACAGCAACGTGTCAACTGGGCAAATTCAAAGTGCTTTATGCAAAACAGAGCATTTAAGACACTGTGTAAAAGAACCACATTATAACCCATTCAAAGAATGCATCCGTGTCATCTTAAGATTTCTTTGGACTATTCTAAAATAGCAGATATACAAGCGCATAGCGCGGCACGGCTATGAGCTTGTATATCTGCTATGAGCTTGTATATCTGCTATGTTTGCATTTTTTTTTGCAAATCTTTGAATATATATATTTTAAAGCGAACATTTGTAACTAAAATCTATCCCTAGAATAAAACATTTTGAGATGTATGTATTTTGAACAGTATGTTGCTATAATATGCTGTAATATTTTCCATGTCAATGACCCCAAAAATTATATGTATTTGGCAGCGGACCCCCATCTCAAAATATGTGGTTCCAGGGACCCTCAGAAGCACAGATTGGAGTTGAAAATGTTCGCTTTAAAACATATATGTATATTCAAAAATTTGCCCAAATGTTCCACTATTTTTCAAAGAATAGCAGATCTACAAGCTCGTATATGAGCTTGTATATCTGCTATTTTTTTAATAGCCAAAGAAATCTGAAAATGACATAGACGTGTTCCCGGTCTTAATGGGATAAAAGAACATTTCAATACAATTAAAACATTGTTATGACATTTTTACAACTTCAATAATTAAAAGGCCTGGCGGAG
>NC_137621.1:9753551-9763551 GCF_963280865.1 Gymnoscopelus braueri
TGATAAAAGGATGTCTTAAGGTGGTATTGTTGAAGAGGCTGAGTCAGCATTTGAAGGCTTTAATTTCTCCTTCATGTTTTGCTGAAAATCGCAAGAAGTGTGAAAAGAGTAATATAAGGAGAGAGAGAATGAATGCCCTGTGAAGGTGATGGTCGTTCAATTCCTGTTGAAGACCCCCTGGGGGGTCCCCACATGATTTTTGGGGGATCCCCAGATTATTATCTTAATATGCAACATTGTTTTCTCACTCAACATTAAACAAACCAACACACAGTACACTGTAAGTGTATACTTTTAAGACCTTTTTAATACTGCAAAAAAAGACTATTACTGCTTTAAAAGTAGTCACCCAAGTATACTATTCAAAATTGTCAAACATTGGCCAAATTGTGAAATATTACCTGAAAAAGAGGGGGGGAAATATAGCAGATCTACAAATTCACAACAATCTGCTAGTTTCACAATATTTATCTGTGGATCCGACAACCGAGTCAAACTAAATATAATGCCTCAACTCCTACAATGCCAAGTGCTTGTCGTCAGGGTGGGGGGTCCAGAGTTCAAATATAATTTTTGCATCATAATGCATTATAAATGCGATTATAATGCATTATAGACCCGACCTTCGCGTGTTACCGAACCATTTGAGATCCAGTTTAAACCTAGGCTATTTGAAAATAGCCGATCTACAAGCTCACAACGCGTCGCCGTCGCATCGCGAGTTTCGCGACGCGTTGTGAGCTTCTAGATCTGCCATTTTCAAACATTTTAGCACTTTTACTTTTGGTACGCTACGTATGTTTTGATGCCAATACTTTTGTATTTTTACTCAAGTAACATTTTGAACACAGGCCTTTTACTTGTAACAGAGTATTTTTATATTGTGGCATTGCTACTTTTACTTAAAGAGGTGGTGCCATGGTTTTGCACTTTTTCTGTTTTTCATGTGTCTATGAGGTTGATAGAACTTCATTAAGCCCCCTGGTGGTGTTTTTATGGTGTTTTATGTCTTCTCTGACTATTTTGAGTTTCTACCTGGAGGCTGAAACCTTGAGGGTCAAACGTGCCAATAGAAAAACAGCGCTTTAGTGACATGGTAAAAACATACCCTCCCCCTCATTATCATAACACAACAGATGTGGGCATGAGGAGGAGGAGGGACTAGGACAGGTGGGTGGTGCTAAGGTGGTGGAGGAGGTGCTAAGGTGAGAACCAGGTATACTTAATGAACTGAAGGCGTGTCCACATAAAAACATAATTTTAACAATTTCTGTACACTTTTTTTGAAAAAAGTCTTCCTCCTAGTTTAACCATAATACCTGATGATTATGTTTTAGGGGGGGGGGGATCACTGAAAATCACGGCACCCCGTCTTTAAGTAAAATATCTGAGTACTTCTTCTTCTTGGGTTACCCGAACCTTGAACACGTTGATCATCAAACGCGGCACTTTCTTTCTCAGCTGCAAATAACCCTGTGTTAAAAAATAATACATAACGTGGCTTTACTGCCTGTCTTCAATATTTACCAAAAATAAATGTCAAATGTAAAAACCTGACCCTGACTCAACACCGAAAGATAGAAATGAGTCAATGTTCTCCTTTCTACCGCTTCCAGCTGGAAAAGGTACAGCAGCTTTGATGGATTATTTATTTATGTTGTCAGACCGCTTTGCAAACATTTGTTGTGTAGAAACATTCACTGGTTATTTATAATTCCGGGCGTTTCGGAAACCTCCTATCTCCGTATTCTAACATTTTGTGGGGGTATTTTTTTCGTAAAATGAACGCCCTACTTGATCATACTACAGCGTCACACAAAAAGCATCAAAACTAGCAGATCCACAAGCTCGTCAAGCCGCGTTTTGAGCTTGTAGATCTGCTACTTTTGATGCCCCTTGAATTTGAATCCCTGAAAAGTAACAGTTTTTGCACATATGAGGTTTCCACCCGACAGAGAATTTGTTTGTTTTGATTGATTGAATATTTTATGAGGCATAATGTAAAAACTGCACAAGTTACAGTTAATAACATTTTGACTAAAAGGTACGTCCAAAAAAAGCCCTTGCGGTCCTGTTTCCATTGAGGTCCTTGCTATTCAATTCATAGTCATAATATAGTAGCACCAAACAGTTCAAATAGCAACACAAAAATACAGGAAAAAATAAACCTATATGTACAAACAAAAAATCACACCCAGTGTGAAGTGGGCGGTGTGGTCATCACAGTGGTCATCATAGTAGTGATGGAAGCTCACTTAAAAAAAAAGAATTTTTTAAGTGCATAATCCTATTTATAGGTTATTAATGTCATCATGTGTCTCGCTAGCCAATCACAGTGCTGAATAGAGTCAGCCAATAGAGTCAGCCAATCACAGTACAGCTAGGGGTGTACTAATGAGCCAATCACAGTACAGCTAATGAGGTGTCCCAACCCCACTTATAGGGGCGGCTACACCGCCCAGAAATACAGGAAAAAAAGTAACGCTATATGTACAAACAATGGGGGGGGGGAAGGGTGAGAGCCAAAGTAACCCTTTCAACAGTCACCACCAGTGTTATACAGTAGGTTGGCTCATCCCATCCCTACTAGCTTAGAACATTAATACATGCCAGGTTGGCAGTGCCCATGGGGGGGGGGGGTACAGTCCCGCTGAACGAAATGCTAGTGTCCCCCCCGTCCCCCCACTGGGATTCCCTCCACGGTGTGGGGATGGAGTAGGCTGAGAACACAGCCGGTGCAGAGGTAGGCTCTGATGTGACTCTCTCTGTTCCCACGATGCTCGGAACAACATCTGTGCCAACGATGATGATGATACCACACTGGACCCCCTGGAGCAGTGGTTCTCAACCTGTGGCTCGGGACCCCCACATGATTTTTTTTTGGGGGGGTCCCCAGATGACGGTGAAGTGACAATTTAAGGACTTTTAAAACCTTTTTAAACCAAAAAACAAAGGTGGTTAAAATAAATACGTTTTAGAAATGCTAACACGGCTCCACGGGCATCCTCCCATCACTTGTATTTTTCATTGGGGATGTCCCATCAAGGCCAAAATGGTTTTATGAAGTCTGTATCTACTGTACACATACTATGCTGAGGATGTGTGTGTGTGTGTGTGTGTGTGTGTGTGTGTGTGTGTGTGTGTGTGTGTGTGTGTGCGTGTGTGCGTGTGCGTGTGCGTGGGAGAGAGAGAGTGTGATGCTTGAAGTTACTTCTCTCTTCATATTTAATGACAGTTCTCTCCTCTCCTCTCCTCTCCTCTCCTCTCCTCTCCTCTCCTCTCCTCTCCTCTCCTCTCCTCTCCTCTGCAGTCCCTCCCACAGTAGAGCCGGTCTATACTGAGATTCGTCAGGGTTTGGGTCGAGCCTTCAGCCTCAACTGTCGCCTGCTGAGTGCTCACCCAGCCAGGATCCTCCGGTATGCTATGCTATTCTATTCTATTCTATTCTATTCTATTCTATTCTATTCTATTCTATTCTATTCCATTCTACTCTATTCCATTCCATTCCATTCCATTCCATTCCATTTATGTCTCATGAGTCATGACCTTCTCCTGTGTTCTCCAGACTCTGTCTTTTCTCTGTGTTTCTCCCAGGTGGACGTGGTTTTGAGGTTAGGGTTTAAGCATAGTGTTTGTGAGGTTAGAGGTTAGGGTTTAGGTATAGTGTTTGTGAGGTTAGAGGTTAGGGTTTAAGCATAGTGTTTGTGAGGTTAGAGGTTAGGGTTTAGGTATAGTGTTTGTGAGGTTAGAGGTTAGGGTTTAGGCATAGTGTTTGTGAGGTTAGAGGTTAGGGTTTAGGTATAGTGTTTGTGAGGTTAGAGGTTAGGGTTTAGGTATAGTGTTTGTGAGGTTGGAGGTTAGGGTTTAGGTATAGTGTTTGTGAGGTTAGAGGTTAGGGTTTAGGCATAGTGTTTGTGAGGTTAGAGGTTAGGGTTTAGGTATAGTGTTTGTGAGGTTAGAGGTTAGGGTTTAAGCATAGTGTTTGTGAGGTTAGAGGTTAGGGTTTAGGCATAGTGTTTGTGAGGTTAGAGGTTAGGGTTTAGGTATAGTGTTTGTGAGGTTAGAGGTTAGGGTTTAAGCATAGTGTTTGTGAGGTTAGAGGTTAGGGTTTAGGTATAGTGTTTGTGAGGTTAGAGGTTAGGGTTTAAGCATAGTGTTTGTGAGGTTAGAGGTTAGGGTTTAGGCATAGTGTTTGTGAGGTTAGAGGTTAGGGTTTAGGCATAGTGTTTGTGAGGTTAGAGTTAAGGTTAGGGTTCAGACATAGTGTTTGTGAGGTTAGAGGTTAGGGTTTAGGCATAGTGTTTGTGAGGTTATAGGGTTACGGTTAGGGTTAGGCATAGTGTTTGTAAGGTTAAAGGTTAGGGTTTAGGCATATAACCACGCCCACCTGGGCAAAACACCAAAGAAAGACGGTTCCAAATGGACCCTTACAGGTCTGTGATGCTGAGAGTGTACAAATGGAACCTACGATGGGACCATTCCATTTGTACACTCTCAGAGTTATGGTGGTCCTTTGAGAACCACTGGTATAGACTTCCATTGGATCAGATGAAATAACATGGTGTGTGTGTGTGTGTGTGTGTGTGTGTGTGTGTGTGTGTGTGTGTGTGTGTGTGTGTGTGTGTGTGTGTGTGTGTGTGTGTGTGCCTGCGTGCGTGTGTGTGTGCGTGCGTGTGTGCCTGCGTGCGTGTGTGTGTGTGTGTGTGCCTGCGTGTGTGTGTCAGGTACGAGTGGAAGCTGGGCAGTCGCCTGCTGACGGTGGGTCAGATGAACGAGCGGGACGAGACAGACTACCAGAACAGAGCTCTGAACAGGGAGGGCTACGGGGAGTACACCTGTGACATCACCAACGAGGCGGGGGCGGGCCGCTGCACCTTCCTCGTTACAGGTGAGTCTGATAACGTTGAAACAAGCGAGGGAGTCTAAAAGAGCAAAACCTTTATTTTGCACACCGTCAGAAAGACGGCTGCATGATGGGAGAAGACCATGGGGCCGACTATTGTAGAAGAAAGGGCTCCCGCTCACTATCTTCTTCACTTCGCAAATCTAAAGTCGTTTTTTTATTCGGAAACAGGAACAAGGTCTCGAGTCGGTAGTACACAAGAGACTATCTTAACCCATTAAGACCTGAAGCCGACTCTACTCAATCTTTTTCATGTCAAGGACCCCCAAAATGATATGTATTTGGCCGCGGACCCCCATCTCAAAATATTTTGTTCCAGGGACCCCCCAGAAGCAAAGATTTGAGTTAAAAATGTTCGCTTTAAAACAATATATATTCAAAGATTTTGACACATTTTCAAGATTTTTGAAAAATAGCAGATCTACAAGCTCATAGCGCGGCACTCGGTGCCGCGCTATGAGCTTGTATATCTGCTATTTTTGAATAGCCAAAGTGTAAAATAAGGCTTTTTAGCTCAAATTTAAAAAATGACACACGCGTTCCAGGTCTTAATGGGTTAAACATAGGAATGAAGGTCTGAAATGTTGTTTGTGTTTCCCAATAAATATATGTTTTATGGAGTCCCTTACTTCTACAAAGAATAGAGTCTGAAATGACGGACCGTAGCAGCAGTGGGCTGTGAGGGAACTGGCACACCGAGATGAGAGACTTCATTATAGTGTCCCTGGGGATGCAATGAGTCTTGATTTCAGCCGGGATTTCAGCCGGGACAGTCAAACAGTCAAATCCCCCAGTATTAATAAAGCTGCAATCCGTGACTTTTCCTTAGTGAATAAATTTTTATTTTGACTACCGTATTTTCCGCACTGTAAGGCGCATCTGAGTATAAGGCGCATCCGCATTATAAGGCGCACTGACGGTGCGCCTTATAGTGCGGAAAATACGGTACTGTATGTCAGAGCTGGGGGTTCTCAAAGTGGGGCCCTTGATGGGGTTCCAGGGGGTCCCCAGCTAAATTAGTTAATATAGCATCACAAAAACAATTTTTTTAAACACAAATCTTCTCTCCTGGCACCGGAACCAGCTCAGTGGCCTTGTGGTTAGAGTGGCTGCCCTGAGATTGGGAGATATAACAAAATATTTTGTTCCAGGGACCCCTTGTACAAAGGATAACCGGCGGCAGTGAATGACACCTCCTTTCTCCCCTTGTGGTCTCCTTTTTCAGGCCAGTTTTGACAGAAACCAGTGATCCACATTTTTTAATGTATGGTCTCAGGGCATTCCACGCTGTCGTGGCAGAGTAGTAGAATGAGAATGTTCCCATGTTTGTCCTATAAATGGGTAATACTACCAGATCGTCCCTCTAGTGTTGTGGCTGTGGGTGTCAGTTAGTCAGGTATGAGGGCATTGAGGGCATTGAGGGGGCAATGCCCCTTTGACTATCTTAATTCATTAAGACCCGGGAACGCATCTGTGTCATTTTAAGTGTAGATCTGCGATTTATGAGAAATCATGACAATGTGTGCAATTTGGCCGATTCTACAAATGTCGTAGTTTTTTTTTGAAAAAACGTATGTTGCTATATCAGTGGTTCTCAAACTTTTTCATGACAAGGTATTGTATTTGGCCGCGGACCCCCATCTCAAAATGTTTTGTTTTAGGGACCCCCCCAGAAGCAAATATTTGAGTTACAAATGTTGGCTTTTAAAATATATCTTCAAAGATTTGCACAAAATGTTCTAGATTTTTCAAAAATAACAGATCTACAAGCTCATAGCGCGGCACTCGGTGCCGCGCTATGAGCTTGTATATCTGCTATTTTTGAATAGCCCAAAGACATCTAAAAAATGACACAGATGCGTTCCCGGTCTTAAAGGGTTAAATACCAAATCCCATTTTCTTTTTTTTTTGCTTAACCCAGTCTTCTACCCTGAGCCATGATCCCGGACTAGCAAAGTGTGTTGGAATTAGGTGGCCTCTGTTAGTTCTCATAGGATTTCTTTTTTCGTGACATGTTGTGGGCTTGCACAAATAAATATCAGCAATTCTTTTAGCCGTCTAAAACGTCCAAAACGTCAATGGACAAAAAAGTACAAGTGAAGCGCCATCGAGCATGCTGGTCTTGTCATTTTAGTGACTGGCTGCCACCAAAGTCCTCTCTCTCTCTCTCTCTCTCTCTCTCTCTCTCTCTCTCTCTCAGAGTACCTGGCTGTGCATTTTTTTGCACATGAACATTCATTCCATCCTGCACAGCACGCAAAAAAAGAGGATTATAGAACCATCTTTATTTCCCTCACTAACCTCCTCCTCTTAACACATCAAGTGCCAGAGGCTTTTTAACCCATTAAGACCTGGAACTGTGTCATTTTTAGATTTGAGCTAAAAAAAACATTATTTTACACTTTGGGCTATTCAAAAATATCAGATGTACAAGCTCGAATGCCGCGCTACGAGCTTGTAGATCTGATATTTTTGTAAAATCGTGAAAATGTGTGCAAATCTTTGAATATATATATATTTTAAAGCGAACATTCTAACTCAAATCTTTGCTTCTGGGGGGTCCCTGGAACAAAATATTTTGATGGGGGTCCGCGGCCAAATACATATGCATTTTGGGGGTCCTTGACATGAAAAAGATTGAGCACCACTGATATAGAAACATACGTGTTTCAGAAAACTGAGAGAGATTTAGGAGACATGTAGAATCGGCTTCAGGTCTTAATGGGTTAAAACAGGGTACTGTACATTACATCCAGTGCCAGCGTTTCTTACCGTTTACGCCGATCGTTTTAGAGCTGTAGACGCCTCCACGAGGACCCGGACGTAAACAAAAGGGTGTCCGTGCGATGGTCGAGGTTCCCGTCTTAACGACTGGAACAATAACATTGCTAACGCGATCCGCCATTGCAGAGTGATCGCCCGTCGAAAATGGCTCGTTTTCACCACTGTAAAAAAAGTATGGAGATATGGACCTTTTTCTCCAGATCCTATCATTGGAGCGGACGGAAGGGTCCGGGTTTTTTGGGCCCTTGTCACATCCGTCCATTCCATTTGACAGGGACCTAGGATCATTTCCTAAGTTGCGTTAGAGCGCCCCCTTGTGGGAAAAAATGAATAAACGTAGATCTACGTTTATGGCACTCGACGGGTGTATTTGCAAAAACTTAGATGTGTGGCACTCAATGTGTTAATATCATGCACTCTCTTTGATTTCCCTCCTGTCTGTGTGTGTGTGTGTGTGTCTCTCTCTCTCTCTCTTTCTCTCTCTCTCTCTCTCTCTCTCTCTCTCTCTCTCTCTCTCTCTCTCTCTCTCTGTCTCCCTTGTCATCTGTCTTGCACTCTCTCTCTCTCTCTCTCTCTCTCTCTCTCTCTGCTTTACTGTTGCCTGGGCAGCTTTTTTTTTTTTTTTTTGGCTGTCATTTGAATCATCGGTTAGGGTTTACTTTTGGTACATTTTGATACCAATACTTTTGTACTTTTACTCAAGTACATTTTGAATTCCGGACTTTCCCTTGTAACTGAGTACCTCTACATTGCAGTATTGATACTTTTACTGAAGTAAAACATATGAGTACTTTTTCCACCTCTGCAATTTAGGCATTTAGCAGACGGTGTTATCCAGAGCGACTTATATACGTCAATTGCACAGAGAGTGTAGCGCTTCAGTAGACTGGGATCACAGGTCAACCAAGAGGAACCTAGCATCAGTCTAAACAATATACCAGGTAAACAATGAACCTATAGCATCTGTTTAAATAACATGCTAATTTGGGAACTAGGACATTTGTAAGTTCCAAACTCCGCTCTCGTGCACGTTCAAGGAATTTTGGTCTTGGACTTTTCTTTCTTTCTTTTCTTTTTTTTTTTATACTTGGAAATCAAGTAGCTTCAGAGGATTAACATAATTACCAAGCTATTAGTCGACAATAATGAAGGATTTCAACAGCAAAGAGCTTTTGGGATGAGTCAGCGTTAAACTGCGATTTGTCCTGCTAGCAGTTTGCCTTGTCTAAACCTCCCAGATGTCTGGAGTGCAGGACGAAGACAGACTGAACTTTCAATGAGAAAGCTGTCAAAGTATGTTTCATCCTCGCCTTGTAGACAGAGAAGCTGCTTGAATAGAAGACAAACACGGTGATACTTCAGGTAGAAAGTCAACCCACTAAAGTGTTGACAGCGCCAAAGAACATGTACAGTTTCGATGAAGCATCTATCACACAGAATAGAAATTGTCAACTCTTTAACTCTTTGCCTGCCATGGACGCGTTCCCTCGTCGAATTCTGCCAAGGCGCAGCCTGCCGTCGACGAGCTTGGACGAGTTTTTTGTTTTCTGCCTGACGACAGGACAGACCCGGAATTGATGTCATGAAAAAAAAAATAGCTTGTTTACTTCCTGTTTATTTCCTGTGGGGAAATGGCTATATCTCCATTCCTCTTGCTTTACGGCAAAAACAAGCCTCATTCAAATGGCCACACCCCCATGCGTGTAATGAGCCGATCTCTGTGAGGACGGAGGTCACAGATAATATTCCAGGATTTTTCAAAAGGTGCAGTAAAATCGCTCGTTTTCGCTGGCAGCAGTGGCACACTATTACACTATTACTCTGGCAGTTAATAATAATAATAATCTTTATTGTCCCCGAAAGGATATTTGTCTTCGAACCATGTGTGTGTGTTACGGTAAATGTGGGAAAAGCGGAGCGGGGAGTGCCCGTTTTCGGCCGTAGGCCAGCGCGGACAGTATATGCATCCACCAGGACAAGTACTGTATGAACACGTGTGTGTGTGTGTGTGTGTGTGTACTGTGTGTGTGTGTGTGTGTAGTGTGTGTGTACTGTGTGTGTGTGTGTGTGTGTGTGTGTGTGTGTGTGTGTGTGTGTGTGTGTGTGTGCGTGCGTGCGTGTGTGCGTGTGCAAGTAAACACTCATTATCGCAACACAGTACACACACCACCATGCCAACGGAATCTGTGCTTGATCGTCTCGTTAGAAACGGGACGTTTCTAGAACAAATTAACCCCCTCAGTTCTGCCAGCAACGTCTGTCTCTGTCGGGTGGAAACCTCACATGTCCAAATAAAAACTGTTACTTTTCAGG